>NW_006921588.1:19256860-19258168 GCF_000298275.1 Orycteropus afer afer | reverse complement strand
CCGGGCCGTCCGGGCCGCCCGGAGGCCACACTCACCTGGCTGGCGCTGTCGCTGGCGGCCTGCGGCTCCCGGGCGCAGAGGAGGACGCGGGGATGCGAGCAAAGCGCGGGCGGAGGCTGAAGGCGAGGCGGGAGGAAGGCGGGATGGGGGCGGAGCGGGCCTGGGCGGCGGCGGCGGCAACGGCGGCGGCTCTAGTCACTCGCGGCAAATCGCGTCGGAGCCACTCAGTGCGTCAAGCGGGGGACGGCCCCGCGACCTCCCGGCACCGCAGCCTGACCCGTGTCCGCGCGACCCAGCGCGTGCCCGGGTGGCGGAGGCGAGCGGCCCCACCCGGCGCAGGAAGGAGGAGGGAAGAGGAGTTCCACAAGGGCAGGGGGCTGGGGTCTGGAGGGGAGGGGGCCTGCGACCCACCCGCTGACTCTGCGGTCCCGGCCACTCCCGGAGCTGCGAGCTCCCCAGCCTGAGAGACTGTAGGGTAGTGGAAGAGTAGTGGACCTAGAGTTAGGAGGTCTGTGTTTAGTGACCTTGCTACCTGACACCTTAGTAAAACATTTGGATTCTAGGTATTCATCCTGGAATATGTAGATTAGAATATATGATCTTCAAGAGTCTCAAAATTCTAACATCCTCATCCTCATCTTCGATTTATTAGGATTTATCTGGCCCCAAGTACCCACTGCCAAGAGATGCCAGTGTATGGTGTGGCTGAATGGTGAATCAGGCAGCAAGAGGCAGCTGGAGGGGAAAAAAGGTTAAAGTGAAGAAGGACTGGATTTAGGACATGTGTTGTTCTTTGAGGATCTTTCCATTTTACAGTGCAAATTTAATCCACAAATGGCCCTCTGATAATGGCTACTTCCTTTTCGCCAACTCTATAGTTATTTTTCTCCAGATGCACTAATTTCAAAGCCCTCATTCTTCTCATAGTATTGCACAAGTAATTTTTATGTCATTTCCTGAATTCAGTTCAAAAGAGTCCTCAGCTCATACCCACGAATTTACTACCATGTGGTCCCAAAACCGGGCCTTCCATATTACTCACTCTGTAGCTCACTTCACTCACTCACTCACTCACTGCCATAGTCATCATCATCATCATCATCATCATCAAGTTGGATCCACTCATAGCTACCCCTCCCTGGGTTTCCCAGGAGGTATCACTGCAGAATTACATTGCCCAATCTTTCTGAGGAGTGGCTGGTGGGTTTAAACTGCCAGCCTTCTGGTTGTTGTTATGTTGTTATGTGCCGTCGAGTCAGACCTGACTCATAGCGACCCCTCCTTGGGTTTCCGAGGCAGTATCACTAC
>NW_006921588.1:19253365-19256760 GCF_000298275.1 Orycteropus afer afer | reverse complement strand
AGTCAAGTGCCTTAGCCACTATGCTACCAGAGCTCCAGTCAAATAATGCCTTAGGCACCATGCCACGACAGCTCCCTAGCTCACTTCAGTATTACCTAATTCCATTGGTAAAATCTTGCCAATCCAGCAACTAGACAACTGTTAAGATTCTCTGATTTAAAATCCCATGAATGGAGTCTTCCTGTTTGTTCTATGACAAATTATCTGTCTCCACTATTTAAACCTCTTTGGTACTGTTTAGTTCAAGCCTTTGTAATGTCACTCCTGCTTCTGTCCTCACTTCTCCCTGCTCAACAGGAATCCCTGAGTAGTGCAAATGATTAAGCAGTTGATTCCTGTTCCAACCCACCCAGAGGCACCTCAAGACAGGCCTGGCAATCTGTTTCCAAAAGGTCACAGCCTTGAAAACCCTACAGAGCAATTCTACTCTGCATACATGGGATCCGTATAAGTCCCAATTAACTTCACGGCAACTAACAGCAATTCACCATATGACTGCCAAAAGATGTCCCAAAACAGAGTTGAACATGGTAACTTCCTCTTTAAAATCCTTCCAAGATTCTGCTCTTGGACAATCATCTAAGTTAGTTACCATGGTACACAGGCCGTTGAAAATCAGATTCCGCTACCTCTTCAACTCCAGCGCCAGCTCTAAGTCCTACCACATCTACATCCAAGACTTCAAACTGGTTCTTCCCGCTTCAGTCATGGCCCGTGAACTGAATCCGGGACAGACTCGAATTTGTAAAATGTGGGTAAGCCATAACTAGAACAGGAAAGGTGATGGGTCAACACCTTGCTAGAAACATAATCTCCCTCAGGAAACACGAGCATTTTAGCATCACCTAGCAACCAAATCTCTTGATTGGCAGAGTCGGAAACAATGAGGCCTCGCTCAAAGAGGCCAACAACATCTCTTTGAATGTGTGTCCCTCTCCACAATCCTGGCAATAATCCAGTCTCCCACATCAGGCTCCTGAAAGGGCTCACTACACCTCCTCTGAGTTTCCTGTTCCAGGGTCTTGGCGTGTAATTTTTCCCATTCCAGTTATGTTTCCATTTCACCCAAATTTAAAAAATTTGGGTCTGTTCCAATTTCACTTCATCAGCCGAGACTGAACTGGTTAAAACCAGTTTAGAGCCCTCTCCACATCACACACAGATTCAAACAGGTTTTGTCATGGCCTATTTTTTCCCATCTGAAATTCATCCTCATTTCACCAGGTAACCTCTTCATTGTTATTTAAGATCTAGCGTTACCTCCTCTTTGGGGTCTTCCCTGTCATTACCTTCTTCCGCCACATCTACATTCTCATCCCACACATTTACATTAAATACTATTTTGTCTTTGCTTTTATTGAAATTTTTATCTCTTCTCTATGATAATTCTTAGCATTTACTTTTTTTCCTATTTCTTTTCTGTGAGCTTGTTGAAAAGATAGGGATTTTCTTTGGTTCTCCAAAACATAGCACAGTACTCAGCAAAAAGAAGATCCTCTTTCATTTTTGTTGAAATGAGATAGTCATTATTCATTACGAAAGATACCGACCATCTACTTATTAAGAAGGAAATGCAATGTGTGATAGTTGGAGGTGTGTGTCATGTTGGCTGGACCACAATTCTGTGTGGTTTAAGTTGTGATGTGGTCATTCCAATGATGGGATCAGATGATTATGTTTTGAGCAGCCAATCTGTTGAAAGGGAGTTTCTCTAGGGATGTGGCCTGCTTCCAGTATATCTATGGATATCCTGGGAAAAGAGACATTCCTCTGTGGATCGGGATTCTGTTGTGCTGCCTACAACTGTCCGTGAGCGAACAATCCACCATTCGGCCTGGAGATCTTGGATTCGTCATTCGCTGGAGTCAACAGCCAGTACCCTGCCTGCCAACCTTGAGCTCCTCAGCCCCTGCAGCCGCAAGAGTCCAGAAAAGCCTCCAGCTTGATGTTTGATCCAAGAACTTTGGACTTGCCAGCTTCTATAAGTGTGTGAGCCATTTTCTTAAGATAAATTTCTCTCTCTCTCTCTCTCTCTATATATATAAGCTTTACTGGTTTTGTTTCTCTAGAGAACCCAGTCTAACACACAATGCAATCTACATTTCCTGCCTTCCTTTTTACAGTGCAAATTTAATCCACAAATGGCCCTCTGATAATGGCTACTTCCTCCTTTTCGTCAACTCTATAGTTATTTTTCTTTCTCTGTTGTTTCTCTCTCTGCTGAGTAGCATTCTTTGCTTGTCATTTTAAACCATGTTCTGCTACTACTCACATTCTTTGTTTATCTTAATAAAGCAAGAGCATGCCCCAAACCCAATTACAGTAATTCACAAAACATCTCTGCCTTTCCTCTTTTCATATCCTCTGTATTACCTAGTTATATATGAGGGATAACTGTATAATAGAAAAAGCATTAGACTGTGAATCCAGAGAACAAAGTTTAGGTGTTGTATATTCTAATAGTTACTGAATGAACTTAGTTCAGTTGCTTAAATCTGCCAGGGCTTCTGGGCTTGCTTCGGCTGTATGATTAGCATTTATGTTTAATACTTTGTTACTGATTATTCTTTTTTTATGTATGTATAAGTTGAGGAGACTACCAGATCCTTGCAAAGCAGCTATCCAGCATAGCCTTGAACACAGGGATCCCACTGATAGGGAACCACTCTCACAATGGTATTCATCTTTGACTAGTCCTACTAGTCCTTATGTTGAATCAAAATTTGTCTCCCTATAAAATTAATAGGTAGCTGTGGTGTTAGGTAGAAATGCCACTAGATTTGCATTCCTGAGTGGCAGTGTCAAAGTCCAGTTCTACAACTTCCTAGCTGTGTAACCTTGCACAAGCTATAAAACTGCTCTAGGTATGAATTTGCTTACCTCTATAAGGGGGAAATAATAATAATACCTTCAATTATCATTATAAATATAAATACAATGTATTGCAGTGCCTTACATATAGTTGGTGCTCTGCAGACTTTCATTAAATTTGAATCTAGTACTGATGTTTATTAAGTACAGGCCAAGCCTAATTCCTTTTTCATGTACTTATCTCCTCACACCAATCCTTTATTCACATACTTCTATTTATCTCCTCTCATCTAAACATGTTGTTGTTGTTGTTGTTGTTGTTATATGCCGTCGAGTCAGCCCTGACTCATAGCGACCCCTCCTTGGGTTTCCAAGCAGTATCACTACGGAAGTAGGATTGCCCAACCTTCCTTCCAAAAACCAAACTCACTGCCATCGAGTTGTATCCAACTCACAGCGAGCCTTCTTGGGTTTCCAAGGCAGAATCACTACGGAAGTAGATTGCCCAACCTTCCTTCTGAGGAGTGGCTGGTGGGTTTGAACTGCCAGCCTTCTGGTTAGCAGTCAAATGCCTTAGGCACTAC
>NW_006921588.1:19213670-19253080 GCF_000298275.1 Orycteropus afer afer | reverse complement strand
GGGAACCTTATTGGACAGTTCTACCCTGACCTAGGGAGCTCTGGTAGCATAGTGGCTAAGACACTTGCCTGCTAACCAGACGGCTGGCAGTTCAAACCCACCAGCCACTCCTCGGAAGGAAGGTTGGTCAATCCTACTTCCGTAGTGATACTGCCTCGAAAACCCAGGGAGGGGTCACTATGAGTCGGGGCCGACTCGACGGCACATAACAACAACAACAACAACCCTGACCTATAGTGTCTTTGAGTCGAAACGACTCAATGGCAATGGGTTAATCTGAAAAGGAAAAGGAGCCCTGGTGGCACACGGGTTAAGCACTCAATTGCTAACTGAAAAGTCAATGTTTCAAATCCACCAGCTGCTCCATGGGAGAAAGATGTGGCAGTCTGCTTCCACAAAGACTGCTGGAAACCCTAAGGGGCAGTTCTACTCTGTCCTATAGGATTGCTGAGCTGGAATTTACTCAGTGGCAATGGGTTTTCTTTTGGTAATTCCCGAATCAGTGCCGATTATTCCTGACCTGAAAGTAGCCAAGTTACAGGCTGTCCAAAAAAGTGACTTGGGGAAAAAAAAAAAACTTAATACAAACTGAGTTAGTCCAGTTCGACCACCAGCTGGGGAAGCCGAATCTAAGGGAAGCACAGAGAGAGGCAATGGTGGGAGCAACCATGATCACCAGTGGGCAGAAGTGATGTCAGCCAAACAATGACCGGAGCAGAGAACATTCATTCACACACTGCTTCATTCAACACATTTATTAAGCATCTCCTCTCTTTAAGGTGTTGGGGATACAATGTGAAAAAAAAAATACACAAAAATTCTGCCTAATGGATGGAAATGGTCAAGAAACACAGTAAATAAGTAAATACAGTCTATTTTAAAACAAACAACCTGTTGCTGTGGAGTCGAGTTCTATTAGACAGTAATACCAAAAAATAAAAGCAAAGAAAACTCACTGCCACACTGAGTCAATTCCGAGTCATAGAACCTCTATTGGGTTTTCAAGGCTATCCATCTCTACAGAAGCAGATTGCTTCATCTTTCTCCGACAGAGCTACTGCTGCGTTTGAGTCACTGACCTCTTGGTTAGCAGCCAAATTCCTTAACCACTACACCACCAGAGATCCTTAGACGGTAATACCAAAAACTCACTGTCATTGAGTCGGTTCTGACTCATAGTGACCCCCACTGGGTTTCCAAGTCTGTAACTCTTTACGGAAGTAGATCACCCCATCTTCCTTCTGTGGAGCTGCTGGTGGGTTTGAAAGGATGACCTTCTAGCTTGCAGGCAAATAACTTATCCACTAAGCCAAAACCACTCCTTCCAAAACCAAAAAAACAAAAAACAACTCACTGTAGAGGAGGGGACTAGAAAGTGTAAAGGGTGGGGTGCAATTTTTATTAACACTAACAAGGAAGCCCTCACTGAAAAAGTGATATTTGAGCAAAGACTTGACAGAGGTGAGAGTGAGCTGTGGTAAATAAAAGACAGAGTAGATGCTGAGAAAGCCAATGGTAGTAGGAAATCATGAAAACAAAAACAAGCAGGTACCAAGAAAGTAGCAAAATCATGGCAACACAAAGAGCAAGGTGTACCAAATCTGGCTGGGAGATTTTTAAAGTGACCCAGGCACATTTTCAGACTAGGACAGAACCTTTGCAGACAGGGTCTCCTAATCTGTATTTTAAGAATATTCCCCAGTGATTGGCATGTGCCACCAGAAAGAGAGCCCCTACTCCAAAGAAAAGATCCAGAAACTTGCTCTTGTTCTGATGTTATTGTTGTTGTTGTTGTTGTTATGTGCCATCAAGTCAGCCCTGACTCATAGCGACCCCTCCTTGGGTTTCTGAGGCAGTATCACTACGGATAGTAGGAGTGCCCAACCTTCCTTCTGAGGAGTGGCTGGTGGGTTTGAACCGCCAGCCTTCTGGTTAGCAGTCAAGTGCCTTAGCCACTATGCTACCAGAGCTCCCGATGTTATTGTTAGGTGCCATCAAATGGGCTCAACTCACGGAGATCTTATGTATAACAAAGAACCACTTGATTCTGTTCTCAGTCCTGGCGACCTTATCCATGTCAGAGTAGAACTGTGCTCTACAGAGTTTTGATGGCTGATTTTTTGGAAGTAGATTATCAGACCTTTCTTCTGAGATCCCTCTTTTGTTGTTGTAGTTGTTATGCGTCATTGAGTCAGCCCCGACTCATAGCGACCCCTCCTTGGGTTTCTGAGGCGGTATCACTTCGCAAGTAGATTGCCCAACCTTTCTTCCAAGGAGTGGCTGGTGGGTTTGAACAGCCGGCCTTCTGGTTAGCAGTCAAGTGCCTTAGGCACTATGCTACCAGAGCTCCCTCAAACTTGCAACCTTTTGGTTAGTAATCTTAAAAGCCTGTTCACTGCAGGACGCAGTGGACCACGCAGGGACTCCATGCTGACCAAAAAACAAAACAAACCTGTTGCCACAGGGTTTCCAAGGCTGTATGTAATCTTTATGGAAACAGACTAACACATCATTTTCCTATAGATTGGCTGGTTGCTTTGAACTGCTGAAATTTCAGTTAGCAGCTGAATGCTTTAAATATTGTGCCCTCAGGGCTCTGATGCATATCAAAAGGTCCTTCAGATTCTGTGTTCCAGAAAACCCAAATGAATTTGCATTATTTTTCTCCTAGGAGGTTTAGTTCAACTTTTCTGGTATTTCTACAAGGCTGATGCTGAGATTTAGTTTTCTAATTTCCATGTTTTTTTTTCACAACACAAACAAAAAACGAACTCTGCCACTCTATTCCCTGAGAGGACGTGTTTGGGTTTCTGTATCTTATAACCAAAATTGTCTAACTCATCAGGGCCACAAAGCCATGAGATGGTGGTGCCCAAAATTTTTTTTCTGGAATTGTGTTCTTCATTCTGCAATCCTTGCCTTTGAAGGGCGAAACAAAAATGGAAAGGTGTATTTCTTTAACATCTCAAAATTAACTTTTAAAAACGATCAAAGTATTATTTTTTAAAATCTAAAGGCTTATCAGAAAAAAATATTTTATGGCATTTATTTTAAGTGTACATTAATATAGCATTGCCACTCCTCGGAAGGAAGGTTGGGCAATCCTACTTCCGTAGTGATACCGCCTCGGAAACCCAAGGAGGGGTCGCTATGAGTCAGGGGCGACTCGACGGCAAATAACAACAACAACAATATAGCATTGAATTTTTAAAATATTATTTAATAATTTTAATGAAATTACTCTGAGGACAGATTATCCGTTTTTTGCATTTAACATTTTAATTCCAAGTCAAAAATTTTCTCTTTCACGGAGGAAGCTAAAAAGATCTGACATTTTTAAAAACATTTATTTTCAGGCTTTTGAAATTACATAAATGACACTTTTAAGGTTTTTTGTTTGTTTGTTTGTTGTTTTGGGCATCTATTAGTTCATAATCTTAGCTAGTGTATTTGGAGCCCTTTAGACCACGGAACTTTTTCTAAGGCCAAAATAGTTCAGTTTTGTGTCAGGTGAGTTTTTTCCCCCAGTTGTACTTTCACAAAATGTTTTCAGTAAACAGGCCAAAGGAAAGAGTAAAAGGCAATGTTTCATGTTTTATAAATCAGCAAAGTCTTTTTCTAACATAATTGATGTCTTTTTCTAGTTGCAGGATCATAGGACTTTAAAGCTAGAAGACAGCTAGTCTCTCTTTTCCAACATCCTCATTTTCCTGAAACCTAATCAACCAAAAACCAAACTCATTGCCATGGAGTGGATTCAGATTCATAGTGACCCCTCCCTGGGTTTCCCAGGTGGTATCTCTACAGAAGTAGATTGCCCAGTCTTCCTGAAACCTAGACAAGTTGAAAGGAGCTCTGGTGGCCTAGTGCCAAAGGCATATGACTGCTAACCAGAAGGCTGGTAGTTCAAACTCACCAGCCACTCCACAGAAGGAAGACTGGGCAACCTACTTCCCTAAAGATTTACAGCCACGGGAACCCAATGGAGGTCGCTATGAGTTGGAATTGACTCAATGGCAGTGAGTTTGGTACTTCTGGAGACAAATTAAATAAACAACATACCCAATTCCGGAGTCAGTTAACAAAATATTAAGAAATAAGGCATTTGACTGCTATCCAGAAGGCTGGCAGTTCAAATCCACCAGCCAGTCCTCCCAAGGAAGATTGGGCAATCTACTTCCATAGTGATACCGCCTCAGAAATCCAAGGAGGGGTCGCTATGAGTTGGATTTGACTGGTGGCAGGAGTTTTGAGAGTACTAGTTAGGAGCCCTGATGATGCAGTAGTTAAGTGCCACTCCACAGAAGAGAGATTTGACAGTCTACAACTACAAAGATTACAACTTTGGAAACCCTATGGAGCAGTTCTACTCTGTCCTACAGGGTTGCTGTGAGTTGAAATCAACTTGATGGCAATGGATTTGTTTCTTTTGACTACTAGTTGATAGAAGATGGAAGTATTTGAATACTAGCAGTATCAGCTGTAGTTGTATAAACAGATGGAGTGCATAATTTAGGCATAATGCAAGTTGCTCTCTTAAATATCAATAAACCAAAACCAAACCAAACTCACTCCCATCAAGTTGATTCTGACTCACAGCAACCCCCATTGGGTTGCCGAGGCTGTAAATCTTTACAGAAGTAGATTGTTCCATCTTCCTTCCATGGAGCAGCTGGTGGGTTTGAACCGCTGACTTCCAGTTAGCAGCCAAATTCCTTTTCCACTATGCCACCAGAGCTCCTTGTATCTATAAATATAAATAACACCCTGAATAATGTTGTTGTTGTTATGTGATATAGAAAATGAAATAAAATTTCAGACAAAAGAAAATTCCCTAGTTTCAGCTATCACTTTACTGTTACTCTTAATACAAGGAACTCTGGTGCCATAGTACCTAAGGCATTTGACTACTAACCAGAAGGCTGGTAGTTCAAACCCACCAGCCGCTCTTCAGAAGGAAGGTTGGTCAGTCTACTTCCATGGTGATACCACCTCGGAAACCGAAGGAGGGGTTACCATGAGTCGGAGCCTACTCGTCGGCAGTTTATTTTGTTGTTCCTTAATTAATATAAACTTTGTAATGGAGATTAGCACAAGAAGCCAAATTAAAAGCAGATTATTCAGGCAAATTGCTTTAAATGATTCTGGCAATATATAGTACATTACATAATAGAGAACAGTAGGCCAATTTTATAATTCTTCCCAATAAATTTTCTTCCAATAAGAACCATTAAATGTCAGTACAATATATGCTCAAATGGATGTTCCTGAGTGAAAACTCGTGAGAGAGAGTAGAACTCCTTAAAAGCAAACCAAACTCATTACCATCAAATTGATTCCAACTCACAGTGATCATATAGGACTGGGTAGAAGTGCCCACAGTTTCCCAGGCTGTAATCTTTACAGGAGCAGATCACCAGGGCTTTCTCCTGTGGAATGGCTGGTGGGTTCAAACCACTGACCTTTCCAGTTAGCAACTGAGTGCTTAACCACTGTACCACCAGGGTTACTTAACAAGAATGCCTTGTTGTTGTTGTTGTTGTTATGTGCCGTCGAGTCGGCCCCGACTCATAGCGACCCCTCCTTGGGTTTCCGAGGCAGTATCACTACGGAAGTAGGATTGCCCAACCTTCCTTCCGAGGAGTGGCTGGTGGGTTTGAACCGCCAGCCGTCTGGTTAGCAGACAAGTGTCTTAGCCACGATGCTATGCCTTAGCAAGTGCCAAAGCCAATTTGAACTGGGTTAGGGTCGAGGGGTGATAGATTTTCTAAAACAATACTGAGGTAGTACAACACTGAAGGAAAAAGGGCATTCATGGCAACCTCAGAGACCAGAACCAGAAACCCAAACCAAGTAAGCATCTTCTTCTTCCCTCCCTTCAACCTTGAACCCCGCTCTTTTCTGACTTGTCTTCAATCTAATCTAACATCAAACTGGTCTTTTTAGACCATGAGGAGCAGAGCCCCAGGTAGCATTGGCTATACATCCTCCAGCTTAGGGTAGTTCATTTAGAAAAATATCAGGCGGCAGATATTTTGTGTTGTATGAATGTTCAAACATTGTGGCCAGTTGTACAAAATTGGCCTGGGGAGTAGAGGGCTATGGAGCATAACTGGCCACTCCCGTCACAGAAGGAAGTTTATTCCAAAGGAGAAAGAGATGAAAGGCTACTAGCCAGACCAAAACAATAGATATTCACTGAAAGATGTGTACCTCACCAAACTTCACACCAGAAAGGTTATTTCTGTGAAATATTATATCATCCACTGAAATATTAAAATTATTATGTAAATTATTTTTATCTCATCATTTTTATATTAAAAATCTACCTTTAAGTACTTTTTTCCAGTTTGTGGATTCTCCTTTAAAAAAATTCTAGCCTAGAACTATTCCTGATTATGCTGAAAAAAAAACACAAAAAACCCTCACTACCATTGAATTGACTCAACTCATAGCTACCCCTCCTTGGGTTTCTGAGAGCTCTGGTAGCATAGTGGCTAAGACACTTGCCTGCTAACCAGACGGCTGGCGGTTCAAACCCACCAGCCACTCCTCGGAAGGAAGGTTGGGCAATCCTACTTCCTTAGTGATACTGCCTCGGAAACCCAAGGAGGGGCCGCTATGAGTCGGGTTTGACTCGACGGCACATAACAACAACAACATCTCTACAGAAGTAGATTGCCCAATCTTCCTTCCAAGGAGTGGGTGGTGGGTTTTGAACTGCCAGCCTTTTGATTAGCAGTCCAATTTTGCTTGATCAGAGCATTTTTACCTACAACTTTTACCTACAATTATAAAAACCAAAAATCAAACCCATTGTCATTGAGTTGATTCCAACTCATAGTAACCCTATAGGGTTTCCAAGGTTGTAAATATTTATGGAAGCAGACTGCTACATCTTTCTCTTGCAGAGTATCTGATGGGCTTGAACCACTTACCTTTTGGTTAGCAGCCGACAGCTTTAATTACTTGTTTTATAGACCTAAAAATATTTTATTCAAAACTGAAGGGGTGAAAAACACTTGAATGTTAAATTCAATATACAGAGTTAAAAACTCAGGTCTCATTTAAAAGGTATTGGTGAAGTTACAGAAAAAGTTCTTTGGTTTCTGTTACATGGTATTTTAATGCGAGACTAAGCTCTAGATATTAGTAAGACAGAAAAGAATGTTAAAAACAAACTTGTTCCAAGTCATAAGGCTTATTTTCGTTTTGCTAATGTATTCCAGTCATCAGCCTGAATGCAAAGGTCAAGGATATTTACCTCAGAAATCAAGTAATGTGTTCAGCTCTAGACTCTAAATCTGAGCCATTTCTGATCACCTTCAATTCTCTAGTGATAAGAAATGACTCTCTTGTTTATCTACAATTTTTTTTTTTTTAATCTTGAGTTCTTAAACAAAATAGGGACAAACCACATTTTAAAAATGATCACCACCCACTGTCCAGATTTATTTCACTCTATCACACTTTCCAGCTGCTTTGGAGAGGTGTGTGAAACTCTTCTATGGCTTTAGAAGCTGAAATGGCAGCTCGTGAGAAATCACATTGCCTGAAAGGACATTAGGAACACAGAGACACAGAAGCAAAGGATTGATTTGGTTGTGGGATAAAATGGAAACTGGAAAGAATTGCTTTTTGTATCAGTCCAACTTTTCCTCTCCTTCTGAATAAAACATTATTATGTAACAAAGGGCCTTTAAACAATTTCTTTCTTTTTTTAATTGGCGATGTTACAGATACAGATTGTGTCATCCTGGGTCAGAGCCACTTCTTAGGGTGTGGAGTGACTTGATTCTGCCACTGTGGATCAGTGTACTCAAAACATGTGACACCAGCTAGGTTCATGCCTCATTAATATTATCTTAGATTTAGGGAAAAAAAAAGTAATGAAAAAATATGTGTCTGTCTTGGGATTTGCAAAGAAGGAGCCATTGAGTAGGCCTTACTTGACCATTTTACTTTGAAACTTTAGCTTTTTGTGTGAACAACTATGGAAATAAACCAGTAAATGTATTTTATCACCATTCCTAATGGTGAAAAAAAGGTGTAGTCTAGACTATTCCATTTAAAATATAACAGCAAGTATGCGTCTGGAACTGTTATAGTGCTCAGCCCACCTCCCAATGATCAATCCTAGGAGTCTTGTCATAGAGGAACTGTGCCTGGATGCCCTTAAGGGACAGTACACTACTCTAGAGCAGTATTTGAAGATTCTGTATTCAAGCATCAACTTGCTTGTATTCATGAAGATGTGTCCTCTTAATGTCATACAATTAACTTTTAAACATTTTATTTGGACAAAAGAGGGGTAAGCAGAAAACATGGGAAAGATTTATGTGTTCAATGATTTATGTGTTCATTCAAGCAAAATTCAGTGCCTATACTGCATTAGACTTGGGAGACAAAGATGAGGAGGTTCTGAGTTTTCTCTCCAATTGGAAGATAGAAGCTCAACAATAAATGCAACATGCTGTGTACGGATTTGTTGTTGTCATCGAGTCATTCTGATGTGCAACCCCATGTGCAGAGCAGAACTGCTCAATAGATTTTTCAAGACTGAACTTTTTTTTTTTTTTTTTAATTATGATTTCGGTGAAAATTTACAGAGCAAATTCACTTTCCATACAGCAGTTCACGTATCCTTTGTCTCATGACATTGACTTCAATTTAGCACAATGCAACAGCTCCCCTCCCACTTCCTCCCCATAGTTACCTCTTCCCTGTGCCCATCCCTCCGTGCACTCCTGCCCCCTGAGCTTTCTCCCTGTGCATAAGCAGCCCTTCTTTCTTCCATGCTTGTTCTCTCCAAGGAATGTATCTGCCTCAGGTAAATGTTCAACTCATATGCCTGTCTTCTGTTTGGCTGGAAGGCACAACTGTGGGCTCAATAAGACTGAACTTTTTTAAAGCAGATTACCAGGCCCACCTTCTGAGGCAGCCTCTGGTTGTGTCTATACCACCAACCTTTCAGCTAGTATGTAATTTTTCTTTTTCTTTTTGTGCCACACAAGGCATAATTAAATTCTACACAAAGTGTTATGGGAACCCAGAGTCACTGCCAGGGTGTCTACTGAAGGGTTCACATGTGAATTGAGTCTAGAAGGAAGAGCCAGTATAATCTGAGAAAAGGGAGATAGAGTCTCTATGCAGGGGAAAAAGTTTATACCAGTGGCTTAGAGGCATTAAGCAACATGATACTTGGAGAAGAATTTTGAGTTTTCTTGATGTGGTTACAAGAGCAGAGGATCATGTAAGGAAAGTACCAGATGAGCTGTGCTTCAACAGTCTGCAGAAGCCAGGCAGGCAATGTCAATCACTGAAACCAAGCAGGTTGAGATACAAATGCATTTGCTGTGTGAGCAGCTGAGCTCGTTATAGGGACTGTACCAATTTACATTTCCCCAAAAATGTGAAATGCCTCTTTTCCCACACCTTTGTCAAGAAGAATATTTACAATAATATTTTTCTTTCATTCAACAACTATTTATTGAGTGCCTACTAATGTATGCTGTTATTTTAGAAATTGAGACTATGGCAGTGAATGAAACAAAAATCTCTGCCCTCATGGAATGCACATTCTATTGAGGGGGAGATAGACAAAAGAGACAGAATAAAATGTGTAGTCATCAGATAAATGCAATGGGGAAAGATAATGCAGGGACTGCAAATAGAGAGTAGTAAATAGGTTGAGTTTTAGATAGGATGATTAGGAAGGCTTCACTGAGAAAGTAGCTGTTGAACAAAGACCTGGAAAAAGTGAGGGAGGGAGCTATGCCAATGTCGATGAGAAGGATATTCCTAGCAGAAGAAACAACAAACCCAAAGCTCTGAGGTGAGATCATGCCTACCAGTGAAGAGAGGTAAAGGGGGATCGGTATAGAGAGTCAAGATTGTATGTTGGTATTGTCAGGTGCCATCAAGTGGATTTGTGACTCAGTGAGTGACAGAATAGAACTGCCCAGAGGGTTTCCTAGGCTGTAGTCTCCACAGGAGGAGATGACCAGGTTCCCTGAGGAGCCCCTGGATGGGTTCAAACCACCAACATTCCATTAGCAGCCAAGCAGTTAACCATTGCTCCACATAAATGCCACGAAAATGGCCAAGAAACCAAGGAACCCTAGAGCTACAGCCAGGGCCCTGAATTTGGATTTCTAGTCTCCTGAGCTGTCAGAAAATACGCTTCTGTTCTTTATCTACTTGTGGTATTTTTGTTACGTCATCACTAGGAAACTAAAACAGTCCCTTTTTAAATGTCTCTTCTTCTGTGAAGCTTAACTTTCAGTTCAAACCCACCAGCCACTCCTTGGAAGGAAGACTGGGCAATCTTCTTCTGTAGAGATACCTCCTCGGAAACTCAAGAAGGGGTCACTATGAGTCAGATCTGACTCGAAGGCAGTGAGTTAATTATATGTTACTTCTCACCATTTGCAAGGAGATCAGATTCCGTCTGTTTTAATTTTCATATCTCATATGGTATTTAAATAAACTGAAGTCACAATATGATTTGGGCATTTTTCATATCTCCCCTGTTCAATTATTTATTTCTTATGGATGGTAGCTGGATCCAAACTTAATTTTCTGATCATTGTGACTCTTATGGGATCTCTATTTTTTACATGTGTTTATATAAGAATTAACTAGAGAGAGAGAAATCCAAAAGATGTTCTAGTGTAAATATTTACTTACGAGTCTGTCTCTACCGATAGATGGTAAGTTTTTGAGGGCAAAAAATATTCGATTGCCTTTTTAAAATCCCAAAAAGAAATTCAATATTAATTCAATAATGTCGTCAAATATACAGTCTGTTATGTATTAAATTGTGTTCCTCCAAAATAGGTGCTAGGGTCCTAACTTGTATACCTTTAGATGTAATCCTGTTTGGATATGGGGCTTTCTTTGCTATGTTCATATTCCAGTAGGGTGGGTTCTACATTCTACTCACTTCTGAGTTATAAGAAAAGCAGATTAAACATTGAGGCACAACACATGGGGGAAAGATAGCTAGTATGTGAAGACTGTCTAAGCCAAGGAACCAGGAAATGCCTGAGACTACCTACAAGAAGGAACTGACACAGCTGAGACCTTCATTGGAATTGTTACCCTCCAGAACTGTAAGCAAATTAATTTCTGTTCTTTAAAGCCATCCATCTGTGGTATTTCTGTTCCAGCAGCACTGGGAAAGTAAGATACAACTTAAACTCCCAAAATCTTGTTGTTTCTTTTAAATCTAAGATCAATCAAAGTTAATGCATTGCATTTTGGTGTCACACTTTTTTCTCCATAACAGTTTGTTTCATCTTTGTTGGTTTTGTCTATCATGACATTGACATTTCTAAAGTGTCTAGGTCTAATTTTCTTAGAGAAGGTTCCACACTCTGGGTTCATCAGATTATTTCTTCACAATTAGATTCAGGTTAAATATTTTTGGCAAAAATATTACATAGATGAATGTGTCCTTCTAATAGCATTACAAATAGAGGAGCACAATTCTAGTTTATCTCATTAGTGGTGATGCAGCGTTTGAATGTTTAAGTTGGTGTCCACCAGATCTCTCTTTTGAAAGTTACGTTTTCCCGAAGTCATGTTGGAGTCATTGTGGTTCATGCTTTGAGAAGTAGTGAGTAACATCTTCACCAACAACTTTTTACTTGATGGGCTTAGCGTCCAATTAATGGTCATTTCCTGAATCATTATTACGTTTGCAGTGACAAAATAATATTCTTTCGTGTCCAGAAAACAAATGTGTCTGACAAAATCTGAATTTTTTTTAGAAGCTCTAATAACAAAAATGTATTGTACTTCCTAGAAACCAAAAACCCACTGCCATCTAGTAGATTCCAACTCATCGGAAGCATATTGCCTCCTCTTTCTCCTACGGAGCAGCTGGGGGTTCAAACCCTCAACCTTTTGGTTTGCAGCCAAATTCCCTAAGCACTGCACCACTAGAGGTCCTCTGTTACAGAGCCAAAGCTTCTTCTGTTATAGAGCAGGGGTCAGCAAACCCTTATGGGCCAATTCTGGCCCACAGTCTTCTTTTATTGAAAGAAAAACCAAACAAAACCAAACTCACTGTTGTTGAGTCAGATCCGACTCATAGTGATCCCTCCTTGTGTTTCTGAGGCAGTATCACTACAGAAGTAGATTGCCCGATCTCCCTTCTGAGGAGTGGCTGGTGGGTTTGAACTGCCAGACTTCTGTTTAGCAGTCAAATGCCTTATGCACTATACCACCAGAGCTCCTGTTGGAAGAAAACCAGGCTCCTTCCTTTACGAGTCTAAGGCCCCTTTTATACTATAATGGCACACTTGAGTAGTTGCAACAGAGACAGAATGGTTTGCAAAGCTAAAGTATTTACTCTATGTCCCTTTACAGAAAAAAAAATTTCTGCTTCCTCCACACACAAGTACCACCACTGGTATACAGTGTTTGCAAGTGTTCAGTAAGATATGATTTTTCCCTTCAGGCTTTTAAGGAGGGCCCCCAAGCAAGCAAGAATGGCACACTCAAGAAGATGAAACTCTTTAGATTTCAGCCAATAAAATCTATTGTTTAGCACTGGCTCTAGGCCCAGCCTCCCTCAGTTCAAATCCTGGCTCTATCACTTACTAGCTATATGACCTTAGCCAAGAATCTTTCCTTCTCTGTATCTCATGTTTTTTGTCTGTATAAAGAGGATAATAGTTATACCTACCAGTTAGAATTGGTAGGAGCTCTGGTGGTGTAGTGCCTAAGGCACTTGACTGCTAACCAGAATTCTGGCAGTTCAAACTCACCAGCCACTCCTCAGAAGGAAGGTTGGGCAATCTATTTCTGTAGTGATACCGCCTCAGAAACCCAAGGAGGGGTTGCTATGAGTCAGGTCCAACTTGACGGCACATAACAACAACAACATTAGGATTGGTGTGAGGACTAAACAAATACATAGAAAGCTCTTGAACTAGCAACCAGTACATAATAAGGATCATTAATACTAGCTATTGTTGTGTTATACAAACCTGACATTTTATATTTTCAAAAGCACTTAAGACAATAAAATGGATACATATTTACTGAGTATGTGTCCTTATGACCAAGATATGCAGAATCTGTCTGATGATGGTCCAGTTGTAAGAGGACTCTGTGTTATATTTTGGAAGCATAGGATGGAGACCTGTCTGGTTTTAGATAGACAAAAGAACAAACAAGAAATATCATCCCATCTCTGAAGCAGAGGGAAAATGACAAATTTCCTCACTGTCATTATTCACATTGCTGAGGTAACTTGCATCTCTCACAAACAAAAAACTAACTGCTGTCAAGTCAGACCTGACTCATGGTGTCCCCTCCTTGGGTTTGCAAGGCGGTATCACTACGGAAGTAGATTGGCCAACCTTCCTTCCATGGAGTGGCTGGTGGATTTGAACCGCCAGCCTTCTGGTTAGCAGTCAAATGCCTTACGCACTACACTACCAGAGGTGGCTTTTATTTTCATTTAAAAATAAGAAAAATGAAAAATACGTCCAAGTTCTTCTTTCTACTTTTCTTTTCTTTTCCTACAGAAACCAAAGTTTACTAAAGAGAGAGGAGAAGTTAGGGGCTTGTGAGAGAGAGACAGAGAGGGGCTTTCACCTATTTTAGCCTCCGGTCTCTCCTTCTTTCTGCTTTTCAAATTATGCTCATATCTATCAATGCACGTTATCAGTTCTCTGAGACAGACAGAATGGGTATCTACCCCTGTAATAAATAATAAAGCCACCATGCTGAAGGATTAAAGGATTTACTGTAGGTTGTTCA
The DNA here is from genome assembly GCF_000298275.1 of Orycteropus afer afer. NCBI lineage: Eukaryota > Metazoa > Chordata > Mammalia > Tubulidentata > Orycteropodidae > Orycteropus > Orycteropus afer. Next base: position 19,239,304 of record NW_006921588.1, on the reverse strand, counting down.
AACCCTAGAACCAGGAGTCGGGTCCCCACCATTAATCATATTTTTTTCTTACTAAATCCATGTACAAGAAACATGCAAAATTGGTTTCTCTTTTAGAGAATCCTTTCACAGGATATGATCCTTTTTACAGGATCTGATCCTTCCAAGGTATATCACTCTAAAGTACACATTTATCACTTTGAGAGTCAGCAATAAACTCAGACTTTTCTCTCAAACCACTGTTCTTTCTGCAGCTTTATAAATATTTCAATTAAAAAGATCCTTTTATATTTTTCATTTCTGAGTCTAAACTGTTAACAGTATATGCACAATCATAAGCAAAATTAATTTTGTTAGCTTCTAGAAATATTTAATCATGTAGAACATTTATATATGCTCAGAAAAAAAGGAAAAAAGAAATATGTCAGAGTAACTTTTACACTGAAAGAGTTTGTTAAAAGCAACATTTTCCGAAGAGACAAAGAGTCTCTTCATACACAGAATAAAGAGTGGGACTGCCACCCACTTAATATTTTCCTAGTCATCATTTTCCCAAGTATTATGAATTTAGAGCCCACTATCAGTCTAGAAACTCTTTAGTGAAGCATGAAATATGAAAATTCTGGACATATTAAATGCAGCTAATGTATTGCCTAGGTAGCTAGACATTTATGTCAGTGTGTGTGACTAGAAAGAACGAGATAGTTGTTTTCCCATTTGATGCTTCATCAATTCCCTTACATTGCCTACAAATGATAGTTCAACAGGAAGTTAAGGTCTTGAAGTATGCTGGAGTAAGCCATTTATTATTGAATATTTTTTAGTAAAATGTCTCTTAGAGGAGCAGAATAAAACCCTTGAGGGCAAGGACTTCCCTTTTGCTTGCTGCTCTTTGATGTTTATTTAAAATAACACCTGGAGTTTCAATAACATGGTGGAATTCAGTGTATGAGGTCATCTATCCAGGAGCACAGGAACTTCTCTGCTGAAGAGTTGATCTACCACTCCCTCATTCTGAGACATTACGGGAAATGCCAATTATTCAGCAGACCTAAACTTTCCACTTGGGTTAAAGCCCAGTTCTCCCATCCTATGCAGTAATTGTAATGAAGTTCAGAAGAATAATCTGAAATAGGCAATTAAGAAACTTTTTTATGCTTTAAAAGAGAAAGAGAAAAAATATTTCAGTGGTCAGTTTGTTTTCAAAACCCGTCACAAAGTTTTCGTATATCTCTCAAAATCAAAGTCCTGTCTTTGCTCAGATTTCTTAGATTCTATACAAAGAAGAAGAGTTGCACTGGAAAGTTTATTGGGGCACACCTATAAGGAAGTGAGGCAGAGGGGAAAGCTGAACTGCAATGTAGTTACAAATGAGGCTTCAGGCTATCTTAAGGAGAGCTCCGAGTTGGGTTGGCTCAAATACAGGGGAAGGAAGTACGTCATCCTATCCTCACATTAAATCCGTTGCCATAGAGTTGATCCAGATTCATAGACACCCTATAGGGCAAAGTAGAACTGCCTCCATAGGGTTTCCAAGGGTGTAATCTTTACAGAAGCAGTTTGCCACATCTTTCTCTTGGAGAATGGCTGGTGGGTTTAAACCACTATCCTTTTAGCCAAACACTTAACCATTGTGCCACCAAGGCTCCTTATTCTCACACTCATGAGTCATTAGTCATGGGCTACCTTGGGCAAGGCAGTTCCCTGTAGCCAAGGCCTAGTACCATTGGTAGACTGGGAATGAGTTCCATCCCATTCACTACAAGGCTTTACATGCTGTGATCCTTTCACATCTCTGATCTCATTCCCACTCCAGTCACACTGCCTCTATTCTACCCCTTGAATCTTCCAGGTTTTAGCACTTGTCTTTGTTCTCTACTGTTGCTACAACAGAAGTGCAAGTGGATGACTTTAACAAACAGGAATTTATTCTCTTACAGTTTAGGAGGCTAGAAGCTCAAATTGAGAGTGCTGGCTCTAAGGGCTGGATGAAGGGCCCTGGACATTGATCTTCAGCTTTGCCTCTTATTCCAGGCCCACTGGAGCTGGAGGCTTCTTCTAACTCAGGCAGCTGCAGGCTGCTGAGGTTGATGAATCCAAGAGTGACAGGTAAAATGGCACAGTCCCATGGTTGGCAGACAACATGGCAGACCACTGGTTCAAGTCCAGGAACTGGAGATGAAGACTTGGCCAAGTGCAGGGTCCAAATATCCCAAAAAGCTAGAGTCCTTTCTCAAAGCTTTGCCATATATACTGGAAGCAGGCCACACCCCAAAGGCAGCTCTCCTTCTGCTGATTATTTACTTACAACAGATTCTACCATGGAGGTGATAACAATCTCATTATGGAGAATAACTATATCCAGCTGCCCAGCCACTCTAAACCATGGCCCAGCCAAGTTGGCACACATCCTTAACTACCGTAGCACTGAAAGTCTTGTATCCTGCTGTGTAGTGAATTACTTAATATGACTCTTCTAGCCATAGTCTTTGTACTCCCACCAGATGACTTGGTGGAACTATGCAAATGTGAGGTGCTTGTGGTCCACCAAGGGGACTGGATATTTTGCTAATAATGTAAATAAGGTATATGGCACCCTTGTGGGGTGGGACCATGGAAATAAAGTATATAGAACCCTAGTGTGGGGTTTAGTTTTATCATCTGCTAGGCTTTCCCAGAGGTGAAAAGAGAGATCCAACTACCATCAAGAAAGAAGGCCCAGGAGCACAGCACATCCTTGGACCTGAGATAGCTGTGGTAGATCTCCTTGACTCAGGAGACAGCGAGAAAGAGCTGTAACACTTTGCTGAGATGGCAAAGAGATGGCAAAGAGACAGCAGCAGCAGAGATAGCAGAATGAACAGAACCCAGAGAGTAGCATGAGGCAGAGTGACAGGCTTCCTGACCCATGGACCAAGAGAGCTGAGTGCCCCAGGAAGGAGCCTTGCTGAGAGAGTTATGTGCTTCTCTGGACATCTGTCAACAGAGCTGAAAGAGCATTGCAGCACTTGCCAGAGCAGAAAAGAAGCCAGGCCAAGGGGCTGAGGGCCAAAGAGTACGGCTGAGGGGAGGCCGTCCTGATTGAAGAATTGTATCCTGAGTGTTCCTGAACCTGAATGATAACCTATTACTGCCCTAATAAAGCCCGTAATTGTGAGTATTGCCTGTGAATTCTGTGTGGTCACTGCAATGAATTATCAAACCAGCAGAGAAGTAGAGATTGTCATGGGAGGGACAGTTGGTGTCAGAACTGTTAAAAAGGTTAGTGGGTGGTGGCATGTCTGATCTCCACCTCATAGGTTGTTTTGGATCCTCTTCCTTCCTCATGAAGTTGGAGGAAGTCAGAAGCCATTACTTCTACTCCCTTTATGCACATCCTAGGAAACCCCTCATTCCAGGCAAAGCAGGATGGTTTATCACCTATTCTCCAAATGTCCATATAGTTCATTCCTCATCTTCAAGCTTTTGCTTAGATGTTACCTTCCCTGACTATCCTAATTAACACTGTACCCTATTATTTTCACATGCATATTCCCAACTGCCTTTCCTTACTTTTATTTTTATCTTTCTCCATAACACTTAATACCTTCTAATACAAGCAGCTGGTGGGTTACTAACATCTGACTTACATACAGCCATAGTTATGAACCAATTCCATAAAGGCTATTATGTTAAAAATTTGAAGTACATATGATGGTTTGTAATAATAAACAGGCATGCTCTGTGACACATCAAAACATTATTATTATTACTGTATTATTATGTTAAAGATGTTTTAGTGCATCTGCAAGCATTTAACTTTTTTTTGTGCATAGAATGGTATGCTATATACTATGTGCATTTGACTAACTGATGTTACATATGAACCATACCTAGGTGTTCTGAGTTATGTACAAATTTGACTTAAAGACATACTTAGAAAAGGAACTCATTTGTAATTCAGCAATAGACTACATACTGTATCACTTAATTATTTTGTTTAGTTTGGGAATATAAATCCCATGACAATAGTTCATGTCATGTAGTAGGTAGTCAATAAGTATGTATTAAACGAATGAAAAAAATATTTCTAATATTTTATAGAAAAATATCTTTCCTGGTTCATCTGAAATGTGAACTTTTTTAATGATTAGTTAAAAATTACAGGTTGTACTCATTTATCATTGTTAATTATTTGGCAATTATGCTGGTAAAAGGTCAAATTGATCACAGAATTATTTCTTCAGTAAGCAAATGGAGAAAGGATTTAAATCATTCCACTTGGTAGTTGATGGTAATGACATGCTATTTTTAAATTCTGTGAAATAATTTAACAGATTACTTATTTAGAATTTGCAAATTCAGAAATTATACACAAGAAAAATTGGGGCAATCTAATTGACTGACAGCATTGCCCACTGTGAAATTAATACATGGTAGCAGTCATTTCCTAAACACATCTTTGTAAGCCAGTGTTTCAACAGGGGCACAGGATAACTATGAGAACGAAATTCCAACAGCTGTCAAGTCGGATCTGACTCATAGCAACCCCTCCTTGAGTTTCCAGGGCCATATCACTATGGAAGTAGATTGCCCAATCTTCTTTCTGAGGAGTGGCTGTTGGGTTTGAACCACAAGACTTCTGGTTGGCAGTCAAATGCCTTAGGCACTGTGCCACCTTCCAAACTACTCTGCTCATTTCCTGGTCTCCCCCACCCTGCTTACTTACCTGGCCTGCCTCTGGGGCACAAACACTGACCTTCCTCTGGTCCCAGGGCTGGCTCACTGGGGCCTGCCCCTGGAGCAGCTCCATTCATGCAAACACCCACCTTCTGCTGGTCCTGGGGCTGGGTGTATATTGAGGAGTAATCCACACTTCAGACTGTAGTCTATAATCTTCATCAGTAACTGCTTCAAGGCATCTTCGCTTTCAGCAAGCAAGGTTGTATTTTCTGCATATCACAAGTTGTTAATAGTTCTTCCTCCAATCCTAATGCCACATTCTTCTTCATATTGTCCAATTTCTTGGGTTACTTGCTCAGCATGCAGATTGAATAAGTATGGTGAAACAATACAGCCCTGCTGCACACCCTTCCTGATGTTAAACTGTGCAGTAACCCCTTGTTCTGTTTGAATGACAGACAGCCTCTTGGTCTATATACAGGCTTCTCATGAGCACAATTGAGTGCTCTGGATTTCCCATTTTCACAATGTGTTCCATAATTTGTTATGATCCACAAAGTTGAGTGCATTTGAATAATCAATAAAACACACACAGACATCTTTCTGGTATTCTTTGCTTTCAGGATCCACCTGGTATTAGCAATGATATAAATCCCTCATTCCACATCCTCTTCTGAATCCAGCTTGCATTTTTGGAGTTTCTCTGTCAATATACTGCTACAACTGTGTTTGAGTTATCTTCAGCAAGATTTTACTTGCATGTGATATTAATAATATTGCTTGATAATTTCCACATTCTGTTGAATCACCTTTCTTTGGGATGACACAAATATAAATCTCTTTCTCTTCCAAATTTCTTGGCATAAATAAGTAAGCGATTCCAGTGCTGCATCCATTTGTTGAAACATCTCAATGGGTATTCTGTCAATTCTTGGAGCCTTAACTTCTTCCTTCAATACCATTGGTTCTTGATCATATGCTATCTGCTGAAATAGTTGAACATTAACCAATTCTTTTTGATACAGTGACTCAATATATTCTTTCCTTCTTTTTATGCTTCCTGCATTATTATGCTTCCTGATTTATGCTTCCTGCATTTTTCCCAAAGAATCCTTCAATATTGCAATTTGAGGCTTGAATTATTCCTTCAATTCTTTCATCTTGACAATGTGACACATTGTCACATTGAGAAATGGCAAGTGTGTTCTTCCCCTTTGGTTTTCTAACTCCAGGTTTTTGCATACTTCATTATAATACTTTACTTTGTCTTCTTGAGCCACCCTTTAAAATCTCCTGTTCAGGTCCTTTATTTCAGCCTTTCTTCCATTTGCTTTAGCTACTCTCCATTCAAGAAAAAGTTTCAGAGTCTCTTCTGACATCCATTTTGGTCTCTTCTTCCTTTCCTGTCTTTTTAATGACCTTTTGCTTTCTTCATGGATGATGTTCTTGATATCAGCCCACAACTCATCTTGTTTTTGATTATTCGTGTTCAATGCATCAAATCTATTCTTCAGATGGTCTCTAAATTCATACGGGATATAATCAAGGTAGTATTTTGGCTCTCAAGGACTTATTTTAATTTCCTTTACCTTCAACTTGAACTTGCGTATGAGCAATTTATGGTCTGTTCCACAGGCAGCTCCTGGCCTTGTTTTGACTTATGATATTGAGCTTCTACAAGGCATTTTTCCACAGATGTAGTTGATCTAATTTCTGTCTATTCCATCTGGTGAGGTGCATATGTATAGCTGTCATTTGTGTTGTTAAAAAAAAAGGTGTTTGCAGTGAATAAGTTGTTGGTCTTACAAAATTCTATAATACCAGCTCCAGTGTCATTTCTAAGGTCATATTTTCCAGCTACCAATGATTCTTCTTTGTTTCCAACTTTTGCAACTAATCATCAATAATTAGCAATACATCTTGATTGCATATTTTGTCAATTTCAGACTGCAGAAGTTGGATAAAACCTTCAATTTCTTCATCTTTGGCCTTAGTGGTTGATGTATAAATTTGAATAACAGCAGTATTAACTGGTCTTCCTCTAGGCATATGGCTATTATCCTATCACTGACAGCATTGTACTTCAGGACAAATGTCGAGTTGTTCTTTTTTTTTTCCCCCCTAAGTCTAGATTTTAATCAAACACCATTGAAACTGAATTTCAAATATGTTTATTGATTCAAAATGTTTGGGGAAGGGAGTGTCCTGGTTACCAAATATTACATATATGTGTGTGTGTGTGTATACACATATATACCAAATATTCTGTGTATGTATGTGCATAATTCTGTCCAAAGAATTAGAACATAAAAAAAAATACTTGACATAAAACTATATTGAACTTTATTTAATCTTTCTTTTATGGTTTAGAAAGCACTTGGGTAACTTGCAGTCTTTCCAAAACATCATTATAAATAAAATGGAAAACTTTTAACTATATCACACATAAGATTTATAAAAAATTCAGCCAACAAAGTATATGACAGTCCTTAAAAACTTACTATAAAAGAAATGCATGCACACACAATTTGAACCATAAATAAATAAAATATGAAATTCAACCTTAAACAATCCTGCCACCCACCCCAACTCTCGAGAATTAACTATTTTCTTAGGTGTCTTTCCAGAAATTTTTATGCATATATATGCTTATATGTAAGTGCCTTTTGTCTTTATACAAATGAAATCCTATAATTCATATTGGTTTATACTTTATGTTTCTCACTATTAAGTGAGATATATCTTGGAAATCTATCCATTTCTTTTTCATGAATGTGTAATATTTTATCATACAGGTGCTTCCTGATTTAATTTAATCAGCCTAGAATTTAATCAGCCAGAAAACTCCTTGGAAGCCAGAATGGCCAGACTTTGTCTCACCTACTTTGGTCATGTTGTCAGAAAGGACCATTCCCTGGAGAAGGGTATCATGCTCGGCAAAGTAGAGGGTCAGCAAAGAAGGGGAAGGCCCTCAATGAGATTGACAGACACAGCGGCTGCAATGATGGGGTCAGGCATAGCAAGGCAAGACCCGGCAGGGTTTCCTTCTGTTATACAGGGTTGTTATGAATTGGAGTTGACTTGACGGCACCTAACAACAACAACAAAGAATAGATGGATATACTAGCCGTGTCCAGTATCTTGCCGTTTCAAACAATACTACAATTCATATAGTTGTAAAATCAAAACCAATGTAAGTCTGAGTTTATTTTCCTACATGAGTATATAAAGCCACAGCTTGTGCCAAAAGCCTGAAGATTTACTTTCATAAGATTACACCCATTGAAAACCTTATCGGGAGCAGTTCTACTCTGAAACTATGGGGTCACCGTAAATCAGAATCTATTTAATGGCAATTTGTTTTTCATTTTATGAGTACATAAGTAGAATAAAATTATGAATAAATTTTTGATATCAGTTTTATTTAGTTGTTATTCATTTTGCTAAAAATTTCTGGTCATTTCAGCTTTTTTTTTTTTTTTGTCCAATGGTAGATAAATGGGAATTTATTATATGGGCAAGATAAGATTACTAATATTTTAAATGATTAATTCCTGTCAGGTGGATGGTATCCAGGAAGAGATAAGTCTAAATATCTAAATATACTGCATAATCTTAATACTTTAATGAATAAATAAAATCAAGTAAAAATACTGTATTTGTACATGTAATAGACCATTTTGAGATGTTCTTTTTGATGATGAATGCAACGCCATTCCTTTTTAATTTGTCATTCCTGGCATAGTAGATCATATGATTGTCTGATTCAAAATGGCCAATACTAGTCCATTTCAGCTCATTAATGCCTAGGCTATCAATCTTTATCCATTCCATTTCATTTTTGACAACTTCCAGTTTTCTTAGATTCATACTTTGTACATTTAATGTTCCGACCATTAATGAAGGTTTAAAAACTGTTTCTTTCTACTTTGAGTCATGCCCCATTATTAGCAAATGAATGTCCCGGAAGCTTTACTCCATCCACATCATTAAGGTCAACTCTACTTTGGGGAGACAGCTCTTCCTCAGTCATATTTTGAGTGCCTTCTAACCCGAGGGGCTTATCTTCTGGGACTATACTAGACAGTGTTTCATGGCTATTCATAAAGTTATCCAGTAATATATCAGACAGAGTTTCACTGCTATTCATAAGGCTTTTAGTGACCAGCTTTTTCAGAAGTGATGGCCCTGTTCTTCTTCCCAGTCTGTCTTCATCTGGAAGTACCACTGAAACCTGTCTACCAAGGATGATCCTGCTGGTATTTGAAATACTGGTGGCATAGTTTCCAGCCTCACAGCAACATGCAAGCTACAACAATCGACAAACTGACAGATGAGTAGTGATATCATTGTTACATGCCATTGAGTTGAACCCAACTCATAGTGACCTCTCCTTGGGTTTCCGAGGTGGTATCACTACGGAAGTAGATTGCCCAACCTTCCTTCTGAGGATTGGTTGGTGGGTTTGAACCGCCAGCCTTCTGGTTAGCAGTCAAGTGCCTTAGGCACTATGTTACCAGAGCTCCTGAGTAGTGATAGTCTTTATGATTTTAGGTTTTACATTGAGGACTTTAATCCAACTTGAGTTTGTTTTTGTATATGGTATGAAATATAGGTCCTGTTTCATTTTTCTGAAAATGGATATTCAGTTTTGCCAGCACCATTTGATAAAGAGACTATCTTATCTCCATTTAATGAGTTTTGGTTTTGTCAAAGATCAGCTGTCCATAGGTAGATGGATTTACTTCTGGGCTCTTAATTCTGTTTCATTTGTCTATGTGCCTGTCACCATACAAGAACCAGGCTATTTTAATTACTGTTTTGTATGGTAGGTTTTGAGATCTCTCCCACAATTTCCTAAATGAATCTTTTTGCTTTTGGTTTTTGCAAGAATTAACATCCTTCCAAGCACCTTTGTCAATAAACCTTTAATATAGACTTTTAATTTCAAACCTTGAAAAATTTTTAAACCAAAAATATAGACAATTCTCCTTCTTTAATTTTAATTAATTTCTGAGATATTTTATTCAGAGAAAGTGTAATAAAGGAAACCCAGCTGAACATATTGCATCTTGATAGGAATTATGCATTGGCTTCTCATGATTTATACATGTATTCATACACAATATCATTTAGTTAAAATAGATACTGGATCTTTGTTCTGTTTACAGAACAATAGAGGGAGCTAATTAACCTAAGTACTTGAAAAAACATTTGGTTGCAACACACAGCCTGGAGGCCCACTTTGCCAATCAAACTTTTGTTTCCTAATACTGAAAACCCAGTGAATCCAAATACTGTTTACTGTACCTTTGTTGCAATTCTGCTAAATACTAAAATATTTTGCTTTATGTTCCATTAATTACATAGGTTTGTAGTTATTAAAGTTTATAAACTAAACTCCATCATGGATACAATGAATATATGAAGATTTTTTTTTAAATGAAATGAAATTGGTTAAGTATTTTAAAATGTGTTTTTTTATCCATTGTTAACTCTAATTGCAACAACTAAGCCACTTTCCTTTTATACTCTGATTAAAATACAATTTAAAGTGGCTTGTTTGTCTATTTTGTGAATCCCGGCATGAGCCTAGATGAATAGTGTCTATTACCCTCACCAAGTACTCTGTTTCCTTTCCTTATTCATTCTCTCCTCTTTTCTGTCTTGGCCTTTGTTTCATTTAAGCTCTTCTCCTTCCAGTGCTTTTGAAACAACCCACATGCTGCAACCAGATGTCTTTAAATACATGAAGGGAGAAAATATCATTAGAATTTAAATGGAAACAATAAAGAGTTTGAAAGTTAAGGGAAAATAGAGGGTGGTAGACTTGAGAAAAATTAGCCTCGTCGTATTAAAAAAAGTTCTTAATATTTGAACATATTTCAGATTAAATTACCTTTATCTCCAACCATTTAATAATTTTTTGTTTCACTACCTTTGTAAGCCCCTCTGTCTTATTTTCTTCTTCTTCTTTTTTTTTTTTTAAAAATAGAAGTTTTCCAGGTTTCTTCCCTTTTTCTATATCCTTCATTTTTATTATGAATCTTTCTATCCAAATTTCTGATCTTTTTTTTTTTTTTCCTCATTAACAATCATGACTGGTCAAATAGCAGGTGCTCAATAAATATGTGATTGACGGATATATATAAATATCAAAATGGATCCTGAAATTCACCACCTTTCAGCATTCCCATTGCTGTGGCCTGAGTCTCATCATCATCTCTGCCCAGGATCATGTTGGAGCTTCCTAACTGGTCTCCCTGCCCCCACAGCAGTACAGCAGCCAAAGCAACTCTTAAAACACAAAGCAAATTGTATCACTATCCTACTGAAGAAGTTCCTGGGTAGTGCAAATGGTTAATGCACTCAGCTGCTAACTGCAGACATTGAAGGTTTGAGTTCACTCACAGGCACCTTGGAAATCCAGAAGATCTGCTTCTGAAAAATCAGCCATTGAAATCCCTACAGATCATTTGTGTACTCTGATACACATAGGATTGCCAAGAGTTAGATTTCACGTGCAGTGACTGGGTGTTTTGTTTTTGATCATCATACTGAAAACCACGCTGTGATTCTCCATCATATTCAGAGTAAAATGCAAAGATTTTACAATGGCTTACAGGGTCCTACATAATCTACTCCTACTCCCATCTCACTCACTCCATTTTACTCCACTTCACATTGTCTCCTTTCGTTCCTCAAACATCCCAAGGAAGTTCCCATTTGCTCAGCCTTTGTATTAGCTTTCCCTCAATTCCTTCTTGTCTTTAACTATCCAGCCCCCACACCATCTAGTGTAATAATGAGTCCTGTGATAGTACCAAAATAAATCTCAAACCAACCCATTCTCCATGCTCATGTTCATCTCCTAGTTCTGGCCCACATTTATCTATCTTCAGAGTGGAGGTTCCTTGCTTCATACTTGCTCTTTATGAGTTCTTCACTCTATGGTCCTCTTCTCATTTCCCATGTCCTATTTCAGGCCTGCATCCTTTTCTCTTGGACCAGTCACAGCCTTTCATCTTCTTTCACTCTTACCCATTCCTTATATTGCTGTCAGTTGGATTTTTTTTTTTTTTTAATATTTATATATGTTATTGTTGAGAATATACACAGCAAAACATACACCAATTCAACAGTTTCTACATGTATAATTCAGTGACATTGATTACATTCTTTGACTTGTGCAATGGTACTCATCCTCTTTTTCTCCTCCCCCATTAACATAACCTTGCTGCTCCTTAGGGTTCTTATCTAATCTTTGGAGGTACTTTGGCAGTTTGATCCCATACAGACAGATCATAAAAGAGCTCAAATGAAGCATTCTTTACTAGTTAAGCTAAACTAATGTTGGGTTTTAGGAAGACTTCAGGGGATATTTTAGTTTAAGGTTTAGAGATTATGTCAGGACAATAGTTTTGGAAGTTCGTCCAGCTTGGATGGCTCCAGAAAATCTGGATTCCATGACAACTTGAAATTATGTTCTGCATTTTCCCCCTTTTGATCAGGATTCTTCTTTTTGATCAAAATGTTTAGTTGATCCTTTTAGCATGAGAGATACAGTATTCTTAGCATTGAATACAAGGTCTTTCATGTTCTGGTGTCTCTCTAGACCTTAGTTGGCACTTAAGCCTTTTCTAAAAGACACATTATCTTAGAAATAGCTTGAATTTCTGGTCCTATCACACTTGAACAATACCTGCCTTGTTTCCTCTCTCCTGGCACATAATACTATGCACCATCTCCTTCTTCTATGCTGTTGCTGTGCTGCTTCCGTAACCTCCACCTATTATTCATTTGCTTCATTTCTATTTGTCCATTAAGAGACTCAGTTGAGATTTTATCCCTCTTTGAGAACTTCCCTTGATTTCTTGTAATTCAAGAAATGTGCTCCTTGAGTTCCCTGTCTAACTTTTGTCATGGCATCTACCACACAGTATTTTGTCTCTTCCACTTGTCAGATGACACTGAGTCTGTCTTGACTCTGAGTGACCCTGTGTGCAATAGAACAAAACATTGCCCAGCCCTGCACCGTCTTCATTACCATTGCTATGTTTGAGCTCGTTGTTGTAGACACTGTGTCAATCCATCTCATCGATGGTCTTTCTCTTTTTCACTCTCTGCCAGGCATGATGCCTTCTTTATATAATCCAGTTTCTCGGATTATTTGCTAAGCATACAGACTGAATATGTGTGGTGAGAGGATACAACCCCGACACAGACCTTTCCTGGTTTTAAACTATGCAGTATCCCCTATTCTGTTTGAATGACTCCCTCTTAGCCTATGTACAGGCTATGCATGAGCATAATTAGGTGTTCTGGAATTCTGAATTTTTGCAATGTTACCCATAATTTGTTATGATCCACATAGCTGAATGCCTTTGCATACTCAATAAAATACAGGTAAACAGGTTTCTGGTATTCTCTCCCATAACACTGAGCAACTAGAGACTCAAGTTCTGTATGGCTGGTTCATAGGCAGTGCTCATTAGATGTTTATTGAGTAAATGCATAGATGATTAATAAAGTAATTTTAGATAAAATTAGAGAAGTCCAGGTATCTGGGCCCAAAATAAAAAGGCAACATAAAGTTGATAACTGAGGGAGAGTTTTAAGATGAAGGTAGGGTAAAAGAGAACTTTCACTTTTCTTTCTAAGTGCTTATTATTATTGTTATCTTTAAATAATTGGCCTGTTGTATGGGGATTATGGGACTGAGAGAGTATGATACACAAGTTATAAGAATCAGAGTCTACCTACTTTAGACCGCTAAGCAACTGAATAATCCTGGATATGCCACTTAACTAATTTGGGTAAAAATTTTTCCACTTGTAAAAGGAGAGTATTAGCTTCACTCAATGTTCTCTCTTAAGATCTTTTCCAGGTTTAAAATTCTACTATTGTAAAAACTAGATAAATTAACTTTATAGTGGAAATCTGAGTTTCCTTCTCCTTTAAGACTTGATTTTTGTTTGCCCTTTAGAATACGTCTGATATCTCAAGTGTCACTACACCAGGATCCCTGAATTTCTTGCCTGAATGACATAGGAGAATGTGGATTTGTTCTTGACACATCTGACTTTTTGCAAAAATGTTTTGAATACCTACATGATTATTTTGAGCTGTATTCTCCAAATGAAAGTTCCAGGAGATGGATAATAGGTTGCCCCAGAAAAGGTCAAGTAAGTTTGGGAAATTGCTGCATTTAAGGCCCTTTTTGGAAATGTACAATCTGTTTTCTATTCTTGTCTATTTGAGGCACAGAGAAGTCCTGCATTATAGACATGTACTTAATCTAGGATCTCCAAAACCGATGTGAGCATGGAACACTTTTTTCACAGCACATATATTAATATCCTGTGGCAATCTACTCTGATGGAATCTACTTGGGAAACTGATTTAGAACAATCTTTCTACTCCTTCTTTTAGTTTATTTTGTTTCACAAAGTTCCCAGTATAAGCAGTTTGTCTTAAGCGAGGACTATTTCATGGTTTGATAAATGCCTGTTCTGGTTATCTAGTGCTGCTCTGACAAGAAATATACCACAAATGGGATGTTCTTAACAAACACGAGTTTATTCTTACAATTTGGAGACTTTAAGTCCAAGTTCAAAGTGCCAGGCTCTAGGGGCTGGGTGAAAGCCCCTCAGCCTTGGAGTCCAGCTCTGCCTCCTGCTCCCTGCCCACTGGAGCTAGAGGGGTTTCTTCACTCAGACAGCTGCTGGCTGCTGAGGCTGAGAAGCCCAAGGTTGACAAGTAAAAAGGCACAGTTCCAATATTACCAAACTACATGGCAGGCCATTAACTTAAGTCCATTGTAAGTCCCAAGGTCTGCAAAGCATAGCAGGCTGCTGAGCAACGACACGGCTACATGCAGGGTCCAAGCGTGCCATAGGCTAGAGACCATTCCCAAGGCTTCTCCTTATATGCAGGAAGCAGACTACATCCTAAAGGCTGTTTGTGGTAGATCCCACCATGGAGTTGATTGCCAGTCTCATGGGGAATAACTACCATCAGCCACCCAGCCACTCAACCAGGCCAGCCAAGTTGACACACACAAAAACATAACCACCACAATTCCCTTGATGATTTCTTTCCAATCTGACTATTACCTGCACCTAGGCCATTTTCCTAAGTCTACCTTAATGTAAAAGTTAATTTTCATGGAGTTTCTTAAAGGTATCTATCTACTCATCACCTTAGAAGACTTCAATTTCCCTTTCTTGCTACCTTATCCTTTATAACATTTTAAACACATATGTGTAGATATGTAGTTATAGAACATTTTCAGCTGATCTAGTTGGCACTTAAGCCTTTTCTAAAAACACATTATCTTAGAAATAGCTTGAATTTCTTGTTCTATGACACTTGAGCCATACCTTACTGGTAGTTAAAGCACTTCAAGTACAGAAGATAGGGCTATAATATGAATGAATCTCAATGAACATGTTCTTTCCATATCCCTTTGCACATAATAGATGCTATTCTGAGAAGTCAGTTGAACTTTGAGAAGGGTATATCATCCTGTTGTCAGCACTGCAAACTGAAAACGTGTAAAATGTTCTCTCTCATGTTTTGTTATTCAAACAACAGCTTCTCACCTCTTTTCTAAGCAAATCTACTAATGCTCCATCAACTTAGATCAGAGTTGAGGTCTGGAGCTAAAAAAATTTACAAAGCTTCAATTACTTGTCCTACTTTGTAGGGATTTATTTTTAAAGCAGGCAGAGAACAGTTTTTGATGGTCTGAGCTGCTGGACCTCACATGCTCAGCATGATGGCAGACAGCTGCAACCAAAGTTAGCAAGAGGCTAACCAGCGATGACCTCACTGTGAAACTCCATCAATAGTCTGAAGCAAATACTGAGGGCTGTGGCTGAAAGAGTTGACAGCTGTCTCCTTAGGAGTTTTTCAGAACAGTTTCAGTGAACTTGATGGCAACCTCCTTTTAAATCCTCCTGCTTTGGAATTTTGGGAAAGAAGCTTGGGTAATCTACTTCCACAGTGACACTGCCTCAGAAACCCAAGGAGGGGTCGCTATGAGTCAAGGTCCTACTCGATGGGCACATAACTACAATAATAGTTGAAGCAGCTAATCTGAATAATGTCGTAATAGCTCTATTCAGGACTCAAATGAAACAATGCCTTTTAAGGTGCTGTGAAATGAATGCTGTTTAGATAGAAAGCAAGGTACCATTATTATTGGCATTGTTCTTGAACAACAGACCTAGCTCTAAAAAGGAAATTGTGGTTATAAGATATATGGATATAATAGACTCACCCAAGTTGTTTTTAAAATGTTGTATTTTACTATGTATTTGTAGTTAGGTCGTTTTACAGGTATGATATTTAAAATAAATCTGGCCTAAGAATAGGCAGATTAATTGAATAAAATAAGTAGCCTAAAAATTTGCTGAACAAGAATTTAAAATCAAATGAAAACAGAAGCACAAATAAAGTGGGATGAGAAAGTTGTTGAATGATACTGCAATAACTGAATAGCCACAAAAATAGCTATCCCAATCTTGTACTAGAGTGTCCCTGGAAAGAATGAGTACATTAAAACCAAGGAGTTTTCATAGCTAACTTAAAAGTTCAATAATAGGAAATTATTTATGCAAATTTTGGTACGATGTTCAGAGGAATTTTAAGTAGCCATTAAAAATTATAGCTGCAAAGATTATTCGGAGATAAAAAATGTATGATATAGTGTTAAGTGAAAAGGATGGGATACAACAAAATTTATGCACCAATTTTACTTAAGATAAAGTCCAAATAAGTGTGAGAAAAAGGAGCTCTGGTAGTGTAGTGCCTAAAGCACTTGACTGCTAACCAGAAAGCTGGCGGTTCAAACCCACCAGCCACTCCTCGGAAGGAAGATGGGGCAATCTACATCCATAGTGCTACTGCCTCAGAAACCCAAGGAAGTCGAGTCTGGAAGGAAACCTATGAGTCGGGTCTGACTCGACGGCACATAATAACAACAACAACAACAAGTGTGAGAAAAGTCCTTAATAACAGTGGCTTACAGTAGATAGAAGTCCATTTTGCAGTCCAGGGCTGGTGTGGTGATATGCCACAGACATCAAACATTTTGCATGGAGTCAGCCTCAGAGCTCAAGATGGAAGCTTCTGTGTTTCAGGCAGTAGGACGGAGGAAAAGGTAAACAAAACAACAAACCAGGCAAAAGGCACTAGTGCTATTGCTCTCTGAGGGATGACTCCAAGAGGTTCCCACATGACCATCTGCTTAGATCCTTCTACCCGAACTTGGTCATGTGGCCACTCCTGTCTGCAGAGGAAGCTTGGACACAGAATTTGGAGGCCAAATATGTAGCCAAAATTCAGGAGCTCTATCACCATAGTAAAAACCAAAGCAAACGAAACTCACTGCCATCAAGTCGGATCCGGATCTGACTTATAGCGACCGCTCCTTGGGTTTCTGAGGTAGTATCACTAAGGAAGTAGATTGCCCAACCGTTCTTCCGAGGAGTGGCTGGTGGATTATAGAAAAATTGAAAGCCAGCCTTCTGGTTAGCCGTCAAATGCCTTAGGAGATAACCAGACGTCTCTGTCACAACACTATTTTATAACTATGTAAAAAAAAAAGCAAAGAGTGAAAAGAATGGAATGAAATAAACCAATAGAAGTGAATATGTTGTTGGAAAAAAAGGTATCCGAATTCCACTTTTCCTTTGTTTGCTTGGTTTTGGTTGTTTAAAGTAACTTCCTTGGCTGGTACCATCGGGAAGAGTTCCTTTTCCCTGGCCTAGTTCCTATCTCCTGGGTTTCCCTCCCTAAATACTCAAATCCTATGTGTCTTCACTTTTCTTTATTATGCAGAGCAGTTCAGCTCTGCTTGTTTTAACCTTCAATGTGCATACTGTACCCAACAAAACAAAAGACCTATGAGGTAACAGCATGTACTCTTCACAATGCAATTTTGTTACTTAGCTTATGTGCATTATTTTCCCCAAAAAGAAGCTGTAGCAAGTCACTAGGATAGAACTACATCTGCTAGCCACTTTGTCAAACTTGTCCACAAACTCTGATTATTAAAGCTTAACAATCAACATAGAGACATCACTGGTTAGAAAGAATGAACTAATGTCAAGTCAAAAGCAAGAACAGGAAATGCTGCTATGTGGAGTTGAAGGTTAAGATTGACATTTCCAGGAACAGGATAGAGACAAAAGAAAAGAAAATTTTATATGTGAACAGGACTATTAAGTCTAAGTATTTTTTAAAGTTTTCTTTAAAGAATAATCATTTTAAATACTAAGTATTTGTGGCATTCTGTTTAAATTTTAAGATTATTTTTATTTTGCATTTATCTTTCCTTTTTCTAATACATTCTATTAGTTTGTAGAGATAATTTTTCATGTTATTGGAAGAATATAATGATATATTGGGTCATAATAATAAACCATACATTTATTCTTACGTTACTTTTATAGACAATTTTACTATAATCCTATCAAAGAAAAATGATTTTTTTTTAATGCTGTCTTTTATTGTTACTTAAAAACACCAAAAATGTTATGAAAAATACAGATAACTTACGATTTCGTAATTCCTGAAAATTTCTAGGAATTCTGGTTTCTTGTTTCTGAAACCTACAGACTAACATTTGTCAGGAATTTACTAAGTCATGGCAAGAGCCATAGAAACAGTGATAGAGAAAGTCAGTTACCACCAAGGGTAGAGGCAGAGTAATTCCTGGGCTGGTGCAGTGAATTTTGCCTTGTCCTGAAATTTGCTGTGAGTGTTCTATTCCAAGTAACATTCTAGAATCCTTGAGGGAAACCAGCAATGCAGTTTTTGCTCCTTCCTTGAAAATCCTGTTCTCTTTATTGTCACTCGCACAGAAATTTATATCTAAAGGATAAATCAGGAGGTGATGTACCATTTATTTTCAAGTAAGTTTAGTCAATAAACAAGAAACAAACAAGAAGCAATCCTTTTCTGAGTGAATAGCCTTTATTTACATTAAATGCAGTATAATCCTAGGCACCACTACCACAGAACCTGCATACAGGCCAGTGTCTGCAAAACAGGCCATTCGCCCATCAGAACTTGACAAACCTCAGCCTAATGTCAGGATTGTTAAATCGGCTAATGAGTCATGCTAATTAGCCAGGTTGCTGTTGTTGTTACGAGCCGAGCCGTTGAGTCGGCCCCGACTCATAGCGACCCCTCCTTGGGTTTCCGAGGCAGTAGCACCACGGAAGTAGATTGTCCAACCTTCCTTCCGAGGAGTGGCTGGTGGGTTTGAACCGCCAGCCTTCTGGTTAGCAGTCAAGTGCCTTAGGCACTACGCTACCAGAGCTCCTAATAAGCCAGGTAGCCCTATAAAATACCCGCTAAGTACAACAAAATTATTTCCTTAAAATCTGAAGTCATTATCAGAAAGAATGCCAACACTTCTAAAATATAATACAATAATGAAAAATTGTGCAGATGTATGGAATTCAGGAAGTGCTTAACAACTTGACCAAAAAAAATTTTTCCATTATAAATCACTAAGTTGTGCCACTAATCGTATTATTTATCTCTCCATAATCTGTATTTTTCCACCCCTGAATTTTTTGAGTTAGAGTTCAAAGAAATTTTATATTATAGACCAAAAAATCAACACCAAACTCATTGCCATTGAGTCAATTCCAAGTCATAGTGACCCTTATTGTTTCCAAGGCTGTAAATCTTTACGGAAGCAGACTGCCTCATCTTCCTTCCGCAGAGTGGCTGGTGGGTTTGATCCACTGATGTTTTTGGTTAGCAGCCAAATACCTGAACTGCTACACCACCAGAGCTCCTTATAGATCAAAGTGCCCCAAAATTAAAATGCTGTATAGATTAATTCCCAAATCTATTCATAATTATTTTTTTTCCTTCTTTTATTGAAGGGGCAAGGCAACTTCATCTTATAATTAATTACCTGTGTACTCATTCTCTCAGCATGTTTATTTTCCATTTGGAATATTAGATTTTACATGTTCATGCAATTTATTCATCATTTTAGTCTCAAAGAACTTTATTATTTTATTGTATTTTATGAATATTCTTCTTAATTGCTAGGCTGTGGACAGCTGAGATGTAAACCACCTGGCACATTACACAGCAGGGGTAATAAACGTTTTCTTTAGAGGAACAGATAATGGACATTCTAGAGCCTCTGACTCAGCGCTGGTAATGTGGTATGAAAATAGCTACAGACAATGTATAAATGAACGAATATGGTTGTGTTCCAGTAAAACTTTATTTCTGGAAATGGAAATTTAAATTTCATATAATTTTCATGTCACAAAATATTCTTTTTGTTTTGATTTTTTTTTTTCACCTGTGTTAAAACATAAACAACACATTTTCTCTTGCATCATACAAATACAGAAGGTGAGCTGCATTTGACCTGCAGGCCATAATTTGCCAACCCTGTGATATATTAGATTCATATATATTATTAATATTTTCAATATAATGTTTTTATCCTTTTTTACTGGTAAATAATGAACATTAAAGTGTTAGTAGTATCCAGAAATCCAGTTTCATAGGTAAACTTCCGACCGTTCTGAATTCACCTTTTATACATTCCAATAATATGTATCATGGTAACAGGGAGATAATTAACTAGCTTTCATCTGAGTCAAAGTGGTTTAGTTAATCATATGTAGAAATAAAATTAGATTAACAATGCTTCCTCTCATCCTCAAACTAGAGTTGGAAGAAGTAATTAGTGATTTTACATTGTGTGAGGAGTAAAATTGCTGTATAAATATGGAATTTAATAAGGCATGTGGACCTGGCTTTAATCAAACCCAATTATGAAAGTCTAGAGTCACAGAAAGAAGACTCTGAGATGATTGCTGACTTTACCAGAGAATACGTGCCTGTTTCCCTTTCT
Source organism: Orycteropus afer afer (assembly GCF_000298275.1). Lineage (NCBI taxonomy): Eukaryota > Metazoa > Chordata > Mammalia > Tubulidentata > Orycteropodidae > Orycteropus > Orycteropus afer. The sequence continues at coordinate 19,218,759 of NW_006921588.1, read as the reverse complement.
TCAGCAAGCTCAATAGTGTACTTAAAATATAATTTGGTTGGCACACAATTCTCACTCCCATACCCCAGAATTTAACTATTATAAAAAAATGAAAAACTATAAATGACACAAAAATATCTACCGAGTTTCCATCCATCTACTCTCTAATTATGCACAGTGAAAAGCGCAAATTAAAGTCTAAAAAGATACTTCACCTGGTGCTTAGGATCACAAAGCCCTGAATAGCTTCTAGCTGCCGCCCTACAAGATTTTTCTCCATGTACCAAAGAAGCCATTAGAAAAACATGAAGCAGAATATATTTGTACATGGAATGTTTACATTTAGCAAATTCCAAAGTGCTAGAACACAGTCTTTTAGCCCCAACCCTTCCTATGTCTGCTTTCTTCATTAGCTTTGCTTATTCTTTGTCTTCTGCTTCAGTCACTGGTTAATTAAAAAACTTTTCAATATGTCTGTAACTATAAACCAATGACTGAACTAGCCATGGATGATCTGCTCCTTTGCCTTGCAAACATGAGGTCTGAAACAGCCTCTAGGTACCATATGGGGGGCTTGCAATGAGCATGACGCTTTCTCAGTGGTGGCAAAACTTTGCCCTGCTTTATATTTTTGAAAAAAATTTTTAAATAAATTTTACATTTTAGAGTAGATTTAGGTTTGGTGAAAAATGGTGCAGAAAGTACAGACTTCCCAAATAGCCCCTTTCCCTACTGAACACTGTTTCTCCTATTATTAACATTTTGTATTGATGTGGTATGTTTGTTATGGATACATTATTATTACATTGGCATTCACTCTGTGTTGTACAATCCTATGAGTTTTGACAAATGCGTGATGCTATGTGTTCTCCACTGTGCTTTATGTTTTCAATGTAAGTTATAAAGTAGAAATTCCTACACATATCAAGTGTGAGTGTGAAGTGACCAGTCTGAGTTTGGACTGGGTTTCGCTTGTTCCTGTGTGGTAGAGGAGCCATTGCCTGTAACTTTGTGATTTTGGAGTCAAACCCTGTTTCATGTCTTAAGGGTTTTATTTTGGGGGAAATTTTCAAACTTCATAAATCCTCTTCCATGCTTCCAAGAAGATATTTCATATTTGCTCTGTTGAATCTGACCCTTTTGATACTCTTTATTTCTGGCTTAGTTATAACTAGATTATGCCAACACAAAACTGACTTAGTCTCAAGTGGGATATTAATTTATTTTTTAAAGGAAAGTTAAATTTTAAAATTCCAGATTTCCACAGTTTTCCACAAAGCACTTTATCTGACATTAAGGCTTAGTTTTATTAATATGCTTACTGAAAATTATTTTACAGGTATAGAAAGTGCCACAGACAAGTGAAGTAACTTTCCCAAAAGCTGTCAGGGAATCCTGGATTCTTTCAATTTGAATAATTTGCTTATCCATTTAAATTGCTTCTCATCTTATAATTTCAAAATCATCCTAAAGTTTTTAAGATGAATAGAATTTTCTTAAGATTGAGTCAGTTCTTTTTGGATATTACAAAACAACATAAAACACATAGAAATAGCATAATTTTTTTCCCCTCTTGAAATTACTATACTTTTTTCCATCTTTTACCTTAAACCATAAAATAGCCTCTTACATATAGTTCCCCTAATTAAAATTTTGCTTTTTTTCTTACCTTCTATTTAAAATGACATTTCAAATGGACTTTGGAAAGTTCTGCTATTACATCAACTATTCAACAGGACTCACTTTTCATTTTCTAGATGAAGTCACTTCTACAAAGCCAGCTTCAGAAATAGATGTAAAAAAGTTCTCATATTCAAGGCTTAGATCATTGGACCATACAATCTCTGTAATGCATACAGAAAGTGATTTATATAGTAATATTATTTCCTTTAAGTAAATACTTTTGAATGTTTTCTATAATCCCTATAAGACTAAGCTATCAATTTTTTTTCCCCATAAGTTACTAGTATTAACATCCTACATATATTTTCAGATTCATAAAATGGTTAGATATTGAGATTTTTACTAGGTCAAGGACCACACCAGAGAAAATGAAGAATGCACATTTAACTTGACAAATTCTTAGTGGGAAATAAAAAGGAGCTAAGCTTGTGGTACACACTAGAAAATTTTAGTCAGACTCCTGCTCTCTAGGAACTCATGAGCCTGTGGAAGAGGTTCTTAATTTGTTAAAGAAGGCATCTTCTACCATTTTCAATGAAAATAGTCCTTATTACTCAATCTAAACTTTAACAGGATTTCTTAGTTTATTAGCAAAAATGTATCAAATGCTCACAGAAACTGCTTTGGAAGTGATTTCAAATGGCTTAAAGTTCAGGGCTTATTGGTTAAAGGTAAGATGCTTTATTGCAGTCAGGGAACTCCCTCTAGGATTAGAAAGATGTTCAGACATATTGAGGTAAATTAATAAAAGGGAAGAAAGAAAGAGTAGTCAGACAGTGAGACTATTGATTCTTGTATTATATTTCTGATTCTGTCACTTAAGCCTTCTTCTTATCCTCTTGTGCTTCAGTTTGCTCATCTAGAAAATAAGATGTTTGGATTAAGTCTCTAAAATTTCCTTCCTAGAATATAATTCAATATATACCAAGAATTTAAAAGTGGGAACAAGTTGGTTTATTCATCACATACCAGGACTGATACGAACTGAATAACTAAGCAAAACTGCTATATGCAGAAGGAAAGGAAACACTATAGACCAGGAAGAATGCCTGTTCTCAGGTATTGGGAGCCAGACAGAAAACATTAATAACAATTTACATCAACTTGGCTGGAGTGTGCTTAAGTTGAGTTTGTAGGACATACATTTTAACAAAACAGTACTCTCTTAGGACCACTTATCTGTTTCCTACCTTAACTCCTTTTTTTGCTTCTCATTCATAGCCAATGGTATTGAAGGAGTTATCTTACTTGCTTGCTCTATAATCTCATTGTCCTTGAGTGTTTGACTTTCTATTCCACTAAAATGGATCTGCTTCCATTGCCTCCTGGTTGTCCCCCTACCTCACAGACTATTTCTCAAACTTCTCTCCCCGAGAAACCTCACCCGCTCTGTGACACTGTTAATTCAAGAGAAAAAGATACTCAGGTAGAAATGGAATCCTGGAAAAATTTAGTTAATGGTATAGTACTTAAAATAATAATTAAAAATACAGTTGGTTAATCTTTAGTGTAGATTGGAAAAAGGTTGTGTACTAACTGAGATTGCTTTGGTAATGGATGCCTGGCATTTGGCATTGAGAAGGATTCCAAGTGCAAGCCCAGGCTAAAGCCCAGGCTAAACAGTAAAGATCAATGAGAAATATTTGCCTTGCCTGTGGAATTGGTGAAGGAGCTCTGGTGGCTTAGTACCTAAGGCATTTGGCTACTAACCAGAAGGCTGGCAGTTCAAACCCACCAGCCACTCCTTGGAAGGAAGGTTGGGCAATCTACTTCCTTAGTGATACCGCCTCGGGAACCCAAGGAGGGGTCACTATGAGTCAAATCTGACTTGATGGCAGTGTATTGCATTTGTTTGTTGTGGAATAGGTGACTGCATGCACTCACATATTGTATTTGTTGACCTGAGCTTAATGATATTACTGTAATACTGAAAGAGTCTGGAGAGTAATATGTTAACTAAAGTCCTAAAAAGATGAAAGGAAAAACCAATCTTAAAGCCACCATAAAACATGTGAAACAATGGTTAGTTAAGGACAGTATCTGTCTGGAAGGAGGTAATTAATAGTTCTCGAAAGAGATTCTGTGGTTGGTGTTGAGTGCTGCGAGTTGACACCAGCTCTCAGTGACACTATGAGACAGAGCAGCTCTTAAACGTTGTGCTACCAGGGTCCCTAAAAGTGATTCTATACTCTGACACACACAGAGTTGCCATGGGTTGGAATTGACTTTATGGTAATGGATTTGGTGTTTGGTTTATACACACAAAAACAAACAAACACAGAGACCCTGCCAAAATCCCAAAGCCATAGTTGCTGAGTCAAATCTGACTCCTAGAAACACCATGTGTCAGAGTAGAACTGTTTCATAGAGTTCTCTAGGTTGTCATCTTTATGGAAGCAGATCACCAGGCCTTTCTGCCATGGTGCTGCTAGGTGGGTTTGAACCTCCAATCTTTAGGTTGGTAATCAGGTACAACTGTTCACACAACCAAGGAACCTTACACACACATACATACACATGCACACACACATACAAGTTGCTATCAAGCTGATTCTGACTTATAGCAACCCTGTGGGACAGAGTAGAACTACCCCAGAGAGTTTCTAAGACTTTGAGGGTTTCTAAATTCTAAGATTTTCTTAAATCTCTAAAATGAAGTCTCTAATTGTAGAACCAAACAATGTTCCTTAAATCCTTATGGAAGCAAACTGCCTTGGAGTGGCTGGTGGGTTCTAACCATTGACCTTTCGGTTAGTAGCTGAGCACTTAACTACTGTGCCATCAGGGCTACATACATATACACATACACACACATATACATATATGTATATATGTATCCATTCCTCACTTAGCAACATGCTTAGCTTTCAAAGACCAAGTCATTAAGTAAAAATTGGCGTTATGCAAGAGACTGAGGATGACCACATCAGATCACAAAATTCAGGAAGTCTACACCATTACATAACTGCTAACCCACTGAGAATCATGGACCAGCCAAGTTGACACAAAACTTTAACCATCACAACCAGTGCCACTCTAAACTTGTACCTTGGCATTTGTTAATGCCAGATATCCATTGTTAATACACAAAATGATCAGTCAATAGCTTTTTACTATTGTTATAAATGTGAAATGTCACATAACAAGATATTCAATAAGTGGAGAAAAGGTGTATGTATGTGTGTGTGTGTGTGTATGTATATAATGTGTGTGTATATATACATAAGACAAAACCCACTGCCATTGAGTGGATTCCAACTCATAGCAACCCTCATTGAGTTTCTTTCTTTTTTTTTTAAATTTTATTTTGATTTGGGTGAAGATTTACAGAGTAAATTCACTTTTCATACAGCAGTTCACATATACTTTGTCTCATATCATTGACTTAAATTTACAATGCAACAGCTCCCCTCCCACTTCCTCCCCA
>NW_006921588.1:19203212-19212203 GCF_000298275.1 Orycteropus afer afer | reverse complement strand
ATTTGTTATTTTCTGTCTTGTTGAACTTTGCTACTAGTGCTGGAGCAAGATGGTATCTCATTGTTGTTTTGATTTGCATCTCTCTAATAGCTACCTCATTGAGTTTCTAAGGGCACAAATCTTTAGGGAAGTAGATTTCCCCATCTTCCTTCCACAGAGAGACTGGTGGGTTTGAACTGCAAATCTTCTGATTAACAGTCAAATGCCTTAGGCACTGTGCCACCAGATCTTCTTTATCTATCTATCTAACGTATGGGAAGAGAGGTGGGGCAATCTACTTCTGTGGTGATACCACCTCGGAAACCCCAGGAGGGGTCACTATGACTCAGACCCAACTCCACAGCAGTGATTCTGGTTTTGGTTTGGTTTCTAATGTATTTGTTGTTGTTAGGTGCCGTAGAGTCGTCTCCGACTCATAGAGACCCTATGCACAGCAGAACAAAACACCGCCTGGTTGGGCACTAGCTCTGTGATCCCTACTATATTTGAGCCCATCCACCCAGACACTGTGTCAATCCATCTTGTTGAGGGTCTTCCTCTCCTTTGTCAACCCTCCACCTTACCAAGCATGACATCCTTCTCCACAGAATGGTCCCTTCTGACAATATGACCAAAGTAGGTGAGACAAAGTCTGGTCATTCTTGCTTCCAAGGAGCATTCCAGCTGCACTTCCTCTAGGACAGATTTGTTCGTTCTTTTAGCAGTCCATGGTACTTTCAGCATTCTTCTCCAGCACCTCAACTCAAAAGGATAAATTCTTCTTCAGTTTTCTTTATTCATTGTCCAGCTCTCACATGCATATGAGGTGATTGAAAATATCATGGCTTGTGCCAGGTGCACCTTAGTCCTCAAGGAGACATCTTTGCTCCTCAGCTCTTGACAGAGGTCCTTTGCAGCCAACTTACCCAGTGCCATACATCTTTGATGTCCTGACTGCTGCCTCCATTTGCTGTTGATTGTAGAACCAAACAATGTGAAGTCTTTGACAACTTCAGTGTTTTCACCACTCATCATAACTGCCTTTCCCATCCAGTTGTGAGAATTTTTGTTTTCTTTGTATTGAGATGTAATCCATACTGCAGACTGTAGTCTTCAATCTTCATCAGTAAGTGCTTCAAGTCATCCTCACTTTCAGCAAGCAAAGTTGGGTCATCAGTGTATTGCAGGTTGTTAATGAGCTTTCCTCTAATCTTGATGCCACATTCTTCTTCATGTAGTACAGCTTCTCAGATTATTTGCTCAGCATATAGATTGAATAAGTGTGGGGAAAGGATACAACCCTGACAGACTCCCTTCTTGATTTTAAACCATGCAGTGTCCCTTTGTTCTGTTTGAACGACAGCCTCCTGGTCTATGTACAGGTTCCTCATGAGTACAATTAAGTGTTCGGGAATTCCCATTCTTCTCAATGTCATCCACAATTTGTTATGATCCACACAATCAAATGCTTTTGCATAGTCAATAAAACACAAGTCAACATCTTTTTGGCATTCTTTGCCTTGAACCGTCCATCTGACATCAGCAATGATATCCCTTGTTCCACATCCTCTTCTGAATCCAGTTTGCACCTCTGGAAGTTCCCTGTTGATAAACTGCTGCAACTGTTTTTGAATTATCTTCAGTAAGATTTTACTTGCATGCAATAATAATGGTATTGTTCAATAATTTCCACATTCTGTGGGATCACCTTTCTTTGGAATGGGCACAAATATGGATCTCTTCCAGTCAATTGGCCAAGTAGCTGTCTTCCAAATCTCTTGGCATAACCACTTGAGTGCCTCCAGTCGGGCATCCATTTGTTGAAACATCTCAGTGGGTATTCCATCAATTCCTGGAGCCTTGTTCTTTGCCAGTTCCTTCAGTGCAGCTTCAACTTCTTCCTTTAGTACCATCGGTTCTTGATCATATGCCACCTCCTGAAATGAATGAACATCGACCAATTCTTTTTGGTACAGTGACTCTGTGTATTCCTTTCATCTTCTTTTGATGTTTCCTGCATTATTCAATATTTTGCCCATAGAATCTTTCAATATTGCAACTCGGTGCTTAATTTTTTTCCTCACTTCTGTCAGCTTGAGAAGTGCCAAGTATGTTCTTCCCTTTTGGTTTCTAACTCCAGGACTTTGCATATTTCCTTATAGAAATTGGCTTTGTCTTCTTGAGCTGCTTTTTGAAACTTTTGTTCAGCTTTTTTATCCTGTCATTTCTTCCATTTGCTTTAGCTACTCTCCATTCAAAAGCAAGTCTCAGAGACCCTTCTGTCATCCATTTTGGTCTTTTCTTCTTTTCTCGTCTTTTTAACGACCTTTTGCTTTCTTCATGGATGATGTTCTTGATGCCATCCACAATTCTTTTGGTTTTTGGTCATTGGTGTTCAATGCATCAAATCTGTTCTTTAGATGGTCTCTAAATTCAAGATCATATTTTGACTCTTGTGGACTTGTTTTAATTGTCTTCAACTTAAAGTTGAACTTGCATATGAGCAACTGATGGTCTGTTCTACAATCAGCTCCTGGCCTGGTTTTGGCTGAAGATATTGAGCTTTTCCATCACCTCTTGCCACAGATGTAGTAATTCTGATTCCCGTGTACTCCATGTGGTGAGGTCCACATGTATAGCTGCCATTTGAGAAAAGATATTTGCATGAATAAGTTGTTGGTCTTGCAAAATTCTACCATGCAATCTCCAGCATTATTTCTGTCACCAAGGCCAAATTTTCCAACTACCAGTGATTCTTCTTTGGTTCCAACTTTTGCATTCCAGTCACCAGTGATGATCAATACATCTTGATTGCACATTCGGACACATCCAGACTGCAGAATTTGATGAAAATCTTCAGTTTCCTCATCTTTGGCTTTGGCGGTTGGTGCATAAATTTGAATAATAGTTGTATTAACGGGTCTTCCTTGTAGGCGTATGGATATTATCCTATCACTCACAGCATTGTACTTCAATACAGATCTTGAAGCATCCTTTGTGATGATGAATGCCACACCATTCTTCTTCAAATTGTCATTCCTGGCATAGGAGATCATATGGTTATCTGATTCAAAATGGCCAAAACCAGTCCATTTCTGCTCACTAATGCCTAAGCTATCAATCTTTATGTGTTCTATTTCATTTTTAACAACTTCCAATTTTCCTAGATTCATACTTTGTACATTCCATATTTCATGTTCCTATTATTAATAGATGTTTGCAGCTGTTTCTCCTCAATTTGAGTCATGCCACGTCATCAAATGGAGGCCTTGAAAGCTTTACTGTATCCGTATCAGTGAGATTGGTCCTACTTCGATGATGCAGCTCTTTCCTAGTTGTATTCTGAAAGCCTTCTGACCTAAGGGGCTTGCTCTCCTGCACTGTATCAGATAATGTTTCCAGGTTATTCATAAAGTTGTGCAGTAATATATTAGACAATGTTTCTCTGCTACTCATAAGGTTTTTCCTAGCCAATTCTTTGAGAAGTGCATGGACTCTTCTTTCTTCCTAGTCTGTCTCATTCTGTAAGCTGCATTGAAACCTGTGCACCATGTGCAACCCTACTGGCACTTGAAAAACCAGTGGCACAGCCTCAAGCCTCACAGCAACACACAAGCCACAATAGTATGACAAACTGACAGACAAATTTGTCCCACTTAGCTGTTTGAAACCTCTCCACTCTCCTCTTACCTGGACCCCTGGCACTGCTCTGCTCTGTTGTCCTGCCACTTCTCTTTACCTCACTTCCTTGGCTTGTGGGGGTTGAGCCTGGGTCTCTTCCCTTACCTGGATACCTGGCTGTTGCTCTGTTCTGACATCCCCTCTGGCTTCTCTATCCCATGTTTGCCTGGCTGGTAGGCATGGGGCTGGGTCACTCACCTTACTTGGTTCCCTGGCTATTGCTCTGTTCTGTTGTCCCCTCTGGCTTCTCTATCCTATGCTTTCCTGGTTAATGGGGGTGGAGCCTGGTTTACTCCCTGCGTTAGACTGGGTTCTCTAGAGAAACAAAACCAGTAAAGCTTATATATAGAGAGAAAGAGAAATTTATTTTAGGAAAATGGCTCACACACTTATAGAAGCTGGCAAGTCCAAAGTTCTTGGATCAAATGTCAAGCTGGAGGCTTTTCCCAACTCATGCAGCTGCAGGGGCTGAGGAGCTCAAGGTTGGCAGGGAGTACACTGGCTATTGACTCCAACGAAGGACGAATCCAAGATTTCCAGGCCGAATGGTGGATTGTTTGCTCACAGACAGTTGTAGGCAGCACAACAGAATCCCAATCCATAGAAGAGTGTCTCTTTTCCCAGGATGTCCATAAATATACTGGAAGCAGGTCACACCCCTAGGGAAACTCCCTTTCAATGGATTGGCAGCTCAAAACACATGCATCTGATCCCATCATGGGAATACCATATCACAACTCCTTAAACCACACAGAATTGTGGTCCAGCCAAGTTGACACACAGCTCCAACTATCACACTCCCCTTACCTGGATCCCTGACTGCTGCTCTGGTTTGTCATACCCTCTGGTTTCTCTTTCCCCTGCTTTCCTGGCTGGTGGGAGTGGGGCCTGGGTCCCTCCCCTTACCTAGATGCCTAGCTGCTACTCTGCTGTGTCATTCCCCTGGCTTCAGTTTCCACAGGTTTCCTGGTTGGTGGGGGTGGGGTTTGTGTGTGTGTGTGTGTGTGTGTGTATTAAGGAGCTCTGGTAGCATAGTGCCTAAGGCACTTGACTGTTCACCAGAAGAAGGCTGGCTTCAAACCCACCAGCCCTCCTTGGAAGGAAGGTTGGGCAATCCTACTTCTGTAGTGATACTGCCTCGGAAACCCAAGGAGGGGTTGCTATGAGTTGGGTCCGACTTGACGGCACATAACAACAACAACAACATATATATATATGGTGGTGGTGTAGTGCTGTAGAGGGTAAGGCATTTGGCTGGTAACCAGAAGGCCAGCAGTTCAAAGCCACTACCTGCTCCACAGAAGAAAGATGGGCAATCTACTTCTGTAAAGATTTACAGCCTTGGGAACCCAATGGGGGTCACTGTGAGTCAGACTTCACTCGAGGCAGTGGGTTTGGTTTTTTGTACATATTACTATTCATAATTTGTGAACTTTGTGATACTTTAATTAGAATGATACAAGAGGCTAATTACCAAATAAATAATGGAAAACCTATAAATCAAAACTGGGAGAATGAACATTCCTATTAAGGAGAGAAACGTGCAACCCAAGTACAGATATACCTCGGAAATATAGCAGGTTCAGTTCCAGACCACTGCAATAAAGCAAATATTGCAATAAAGCAAGTCACATTAATTTACTTGGTTTCTCAGGGCATATAGAAGTTATTTCTATACTATACTGTAGTCTGTTAACCATTCAATAGCATTTTGAAATATTACATGGATTACAAAAATGTGACACAGAGATACAAAATGAGAACATGCTATTGGAAAAATGGTGCTTGTAGATTTGCTTGACACAGAGTGGCCACAAATCTTCAATTTGTTAAAAAAAAAAAAGAGCAATATCTGCAAAGTACAATAGAGCAAAGTGGCAAAGTGTAGTAAAACAAGGTATGCCCATATCACTGATTACTTTTACTAAATCCACGATTCAAAATCTTGAATGCAAAAATAGTATAAACCCAAAGTTTAAACAAATACTTAATGTTCACAATTCTTTTCCATTTTTTTCTTTTGTTTTTGTGTTGATCCCAGGTAGAGCTTTTCTATAACCTCTTCCTCTAATTTATTTTATAAAACAGTTTGAGATGAGATATAATAAAATACAAAGAAAAGAAATTAAATGACTAATCACCTAATTAAATTGGAGGCTTATCTCCTATCTCTTCTCTTCTTCCAGCTGGCTAGCAACAATTCATTTATGAAGAGTTCAGCATGCTTTGTGAAACAACAGTGTCACAATTAAACATAATCTATTTATTTCACAGCTAGTAGGTATCCTTCATCACATTTTGTGGCTTAATTTATGACCTAAACTGCCTATTTTCCCAAGAGGGGGAAATTATAAAAATATATATACATTATGCCATAAATTGTGAAATAAAATTTCAAATCATCTCTAGAAATCAGATAAGATTTATTCTATTTATTCAACAAAAGATAATTTACTAAAGATTATAAGGCTTTCAAACTGAATAAAATTAACTCTGTGCTCAACCTTCCCCATCCATTTATTATTTTTTCTAATTCTAGTTTTTTAAATTGTGATTTGTGTGAAAGTTTACAGAGCAAATTGTTTTTTCATTCCACAATTCATACACATTTTGTTTTGTGACATTTATTACAATCCCCACAATGCATCGGCACTCTTCCCAATGGTGTTTACTATTTCCCTTTGCCCTTCTTCCCTATCCCTTCCGTACTTCTTAGCTTTATCCCTGAGCAAATGCTGCCCTTTTGATTTCATATAGGTGATTGTTCTAATGAGTGCATACCTTCATAGTATTACTGTTCACCTCACAAGCATGTCTTTCATTTGGTTGAAAGTTGAGCCATGGGAGTGAGTTCGTTCCCAGCTTGAGGGGTGTCTAAGGCCCATAGCCTCAGAGGTTTTACTAGTATCTAGAAGACCAATAAACTTGGGCTTTTTTTTTAATGATTTTGAATTTTGCCCCACATTTTTCTCCCACTTTCTCCAGGATCTCCTATTTTGATCCCTTTCAGAGTAGCCAGCAGTGGTAGCTGGGAACCATCTAGTTCTTTTGGTCTCAAGGTAATGGAGCTTAAGTTTCACATGGTTTTCCTTTCATTTCACAAAGGAAGAAAATGGTGCAAATCTAACTTTTGAGAAATTTATACTCTGTGCTGAAAGAGTAGAATCTCAGCCTCTTAAGACAAAGCCTCAAGAACAGGTGAAAGCACAACTTTGAGATGGTGAGAGATGAAAATAAAGTCTCCTCAAACCACTTGATAAGTTCTCAAAATATTGATACCATGTAAATAACTTTCTGGAAAAATATATTCTTCAGAAATTTTGTTGAAGAAAATACTTATTGAACACCTACCTCAATGTGTGAAAGATACTATGCTAAGTCCTGTGAAGAAATATAAAGATGAACAATGTATAGACTTTGCCATAAAAGAAGTCATAGCCTAGTGGGGAACTTAGAAATCTGTCTCCCTATCAAAATTGCAGTCAGGGCCTAAGAAAATATAGCCAGAGGAATGAGGCCAGAAAGGATGAAAGAGCAGTTCATTCTGTTGATGCTGGACCTTGAAACACATATAGCCAACTCTGGGAGCCCCACAACTTCAGACTCAACACATCTAATACTGAATACATCAACCCCCTACTTGATTTTACATTTGTGCTCCCTGTTTGGTAAATGACACCACTATCCACCACTTTTCAAGTTGGAGTCTGGGAGTCATGCTTGATTCCTCTCTTCACTTTACTTTCTATATACACCAATCGCCAAAGCCTATTAAGCATCTATTGTATTTATTGATTTTTCCGTTTGTGCTGCCATTGCCTTAGTTCAGGACTGCACCATCTCTGCCTTGGACTCTGCAATATTTTTGCAACTAAACTCCTGGACTTCATCCTTGAGTAAGTCTGTTTACCATAGTTTTGCTGAGGTGATGGATAAAGAGTTAGGCTTGTTTGCTCCCCAGGAGGTGATGCTAAGGTCTGGTTACCCAGCACAGACACTGGAATCTTGTTCTGAATAGGTACTGAATTCCAATTCAGAAGGCAAGTTTCTGTATTATTAAACAAGAGAAATAAGCAAAATATTAGAACCAAGGAAACACTCAAAAGGTAAGAAACTGTGAATTTTGACATTTTGTGCAAAGAAGACAGCAGCTCAAAACAATAACTATAATCAATAATTATGTAATCATTTATGGAAGCACTTTCTTATAAGTTATTTCATAAGATTCTTGTAAGGAAGATACAATTATTCTTACTAGTAGAAAAGGAAACCGAAGTGCAAAAATGTTTACTAACTTGTTCAGGATGATTTATTTGGCAAGGGGCAGAGGTAAATTTTGACTGTAGGCTTTCTAATTTCAAAAACACCTCTTTAATCTTAGAAAGTACTCATTTCTAGGCATGCATACCCTGGAAAGAGGCCCATTAAGTTGTAGTGAGGAGATGGCACTTGTGGTGTGGAGGAGGGAAACAATGAAATTAGAAGACATTGTTTGGTTGCATTGTTTACTTGGAATAATAATTAGGGAACAATTATTATTTATAAGCAAGGAAATGACAGTCAGTTGCATATACTTAGTATTTTCTTAGTTCTAAAGTACATGTTATTTTCATGCTTTAATATTTCTGATTTCTAGATTCATCTTACATTTGCATATAATGTAAATCTGTTATTAAATTGATGTGACTTATAATCAATTGCATCTTTGATGACAAAGTCTTGGTTCTGCTACCCACTGACCATATTATCTGGGTTCTTCCAGTCTCAGGTTTCACATCTGCAAAATGGAAGTAATAGTACTGACCTCACCAAAGTTAATGAAGATTAATGGGATAACGTATGCAAATCACTTAGCAGTAGATGACACACAATAGACCCACAATTAAATGTAGTCGGAATTGTCATTGTTGTTCGTGTTTATTGGTTCACAGGCTGTTGTTGTTGTTATGTGCCGTCGCATCGGACCGCCTCATAGCGATCCCTCCTTGGGTTTCTGAGGCAGTATCACTATGGAAGTAGATTGCCCCATCTTCCTTCCGAGGAGTGGCTGGTGGGTGTGAACAACCAGCCTTCTGGTTAGTAGTCAAGTGCCTTAGCCACTATGCTATCAGAGCGCGGGGTTCACAGGTTAAGCACTGTTTATGGCAAAGTATCTATAAAATTACATTGTGTCAAAATGTTACCATCATATGCAACACATGGCCATACTCCAGACACCAGGCCACTTTTCAAAGAAAAGGCTTATGATAGGGGTTGGAAAAATGAGATGTTAAAGGGAAAGGGTTGCCAAATGCTCATAGTCTTTTTAGGGAATGTGACCTCTCTGGTAGC
>NW_006921588.1:19190647-19195532 GCF_000298275.1 Orycteropus afer afer | reverse complement strand
CAGCGAATTATCGAACCCAGGAGAGAGGTGGTGGGTGCTTTGGGAGGAACGGTTGGAGAAAGGGCTGGAGGGAGGCAGCATGTCTGGCCTGGCAGGAATAGGCCTTGGGTTACTGCTGGTAATCCTGTCTTCCTCTTGCAGGGTTAGAGGAGGTCAGAACATGTGGCCTCGCAACTACATCCCCAACCAGAAAGTTCCAAATCAATTCTGATATCAATTTTTATCTCAGAGGAAGGCAGCCTTTTAATTTATTTTGGAAAGTGGGTTAGTACGTCATTGCCTCAATAGCCCCTTCCACCAGCCAGGGCACCAAGATTGTTGCCTTATCTTGCCTAACTAGAAATTCTTCAAAATATTTTCTCAAAGAAATGGGCATTTTCTCCCCAAGGAAGTTGCAGTCACGCCACTAATACAGAAAATGCATTCATTTTCCACGCTATTACATATACCAGGAGACTAGCCACAACTGTGATTGTGGCTCATCTTTTCCTAATGACTAAAATTGCCATGTACACTTTAAATAATAATGAATTAAGAAAAATAGTAGTTGGCATGAACTATGTCTTGCTGACTAATGGTTATTGCGCAATGCCGTGATTACTCAGAAGTGGCTAAATATTAACATTGAGGTATAAAGTTAGTAAAACAAATTTCTTATTTTATTAGGGTCCTCTTTTTGTTATGATTTATCAGATATAATTCTTTCTATACTCCTATTATATTATTTTTTCATTAAGAAAGGCTTTAGTTAAATCTCTTTACTCATCAAAAATATCTATCTGATTTACTTTTGCATTTCATCAGTGAAACTGTGCAAGTAAACATCATTTGAGAAGTATTTGAGACTGGAAGATAGTATTATGATTAATATTATGCTTTAATTAAGTTACATTGACATTCATAATAGATCTGCATCTGGCTAATAAGAACTAATATTTTCTGGGATAAAGAGCAATGCAAATTACAGACAGACAGTGACCAACTACTAGTGCTTGGTTTTAGCACTTCAAATGAAATGGATCATACTCCATGGGGAAATTATAGAACTAATTATGAAGAATAATAATGGTCTGAAGAAAATTAGATTCTCAACAGGAGGTAAAAACAAAAGTTACTAATATGTCTGAAATTTTAATATCTAGTAATTTTCAAGAGGGAGTTGTAGTTTTATGCTATACTTTTCTTTTCAAGAGCCCCGTGATTGAGCAGCTTCCAAAATAACCCAATGTGCAACATACAACATACAGTGATAGGATCAGATATGCTTCTGCTCATTGTGAAGATCATTCAAATATGTCTACTTCTGAACACCAACAGAATCCTCTAGCAAGTCAATCCAGCTCCAAGATGCAAAGCATCTTCCTTTTCCCGTAACCATCCATAATGACTGATGAAGGCTGAACCCAGGTAGGACAAGGAAATGGAGTCACAGTAGAACTTGGGGCAGCAGGGCTCATTACATTAAGTTCTCAGTGCACTCCTTCCACCAAATAGGAAATATGTACACTCACTGACCCTTCACCAACATATTTTTACATATACAATGTGGTACAGAAACATGGGTGTTCTTTTTGATCTTGTCTTGGGGCCTTTTTATTAGCTGCCTTCTGACTTGAAGTTTCTTCTTCTAAGGCTTTCATGGCTAAATCCTTTTTATCATTCAGGTCTTGAAGCAAATGTCACATTTCCAGAGAGCCCTGATGACTCATTCTAAGGTTGTTCTCTTTTCCCACTCAGGATCACATCATCCTATTTTTTCTTCTTTTTCCATAACTAGCTGAAATGGTTTTATGTATTTTTTGTTTGGCTGTTAATTGTCTCCCCTCTCACATTCTAGAAGTCAGTTTCTCTAGAGCAGAAACCTTATTTGTCTTGTTGATTCTGTATCCCTAGCACCTAAAACCAAACAACCTAGTCCATTGCCATTGAATTGATTGCTACTCATAATGACTCAACAGGGTTTCCAAGGCTGTAACTCTTTATGGAAGCAGACTGCTTCTGTGGAGTGGATGGTGAATTTGAACTACCACCATGGCTCCTTTCTCTAGCACCTAGAAGATACTAAAAAATATTTATGGGATAAAGGAATGAATAAAAGAATGAATGAAGGAAGAAAGGTAAAGGGAATTAAAGAGAAAAATCACAAAAGTATGCTTAGTATAGGAAGGAGGAAGGGGCATCCCTCCATCTTGACTTTAATGATAGGAGAAGATTAATGAACTAGTTTTGTGGCTGGGATTAAGAGATGTTTTCTTAATGAAGGTTTAACCTCTTTCTCTCCTGTTGCTGTTTTCTTGAGTTACTAGCTGGTTTTCCTGTGACTTTCTAAACATGGAGCTGGAAGAGTCACCTCAGCCCAGGAATAGTCCCATCAATTAGCTTCCTCTTTCCTCTTTCAGTACATTCTGGCATCAAAACTAATGGAGAAACCACTTAAGTCCAAATCGATTTGAGGTGGGTGAATGATTGGAAAGCATAAAAAGCCTGCAGAGGCAGGATAATATAATATCATAATTTAGAATATTCCACTGCTTCTTCTAATCTATTGAACTTGTATCTATTAAAAGGAAAAATCTAGAGCATTCTTTTGGGTGTTGACTCCACTTTTCAAAACATACAAGTCATTTTTAGTACTTCTCTAGAATACTGATTTTTAAGCAAGGAAGCACAATGTCTGTTTTGTTCTTTTATTTTTATTTTCTTAATTATCCTAAGTCCTATATGTTCTGAAACCAATAAAATGATTAGACTGTGATGCCTTGCTTGCTCAACTTCTATCTGTATATACTTTGCACTCACAGGGTCATATGTTAGTAAGAGCAGGTAGCAGAGTATGAGTAAGGCACTGGGAAAATTCACCTGAATGCAACAGTAATATTTGAACATGAATATGAATATGTGGGAGCCTTTATTTCTTACCTTATTCCAAAAAGGTTTATAACAGTTGATACTAAAAAGTACAAATAAACCCTCACCCTCCATCAAACCACCAAAATAAAGGATGATGGGAGCATAGAAATAACAAGCTTGGAAATGTGGTTTCCTGTATCTGAACAAGCAAGATGATATGCAAACATAGCAGACCCACAGCTCAAATGAATCGTTCATTTATTCATCCATTTATGGAGCATAGGACCACTATGGGTTGGAATCAGCTTGACGGAAGTGGGTTTGGTTTTTGGTTTTGTTTATCAAGGCAATGTTCTAAGTGTTGGAAATGCAGTTTCTCATTGACATCATGCAAAAGAAGGAACTGGGATTCAAATCTGTGCAGTATGACTACAGAAACTATGGGCAAATCTATTACAGAAATTGTAAATAGATTAACCCTGTTCCCTGTAAGTAGACAAAAAGGACCACAGAACTTTGAGTCTTTAAGTAGATGACAGGAAACTGAGTGGATTGCATTTATGGCTCAAAATATTTTAACAGTATCTCATCCGTAATGTACATGTAGTAGGTATCAATTTGCAACCACCACTCTGGTGTGCAAGAAGCCTCATGCTGCTTTACATTTCTAAATCATATTAAGTCTGATCTTGAATCCCTACTTGCCAAGGTAGTGGGATATTTAATCTCTTAGTATTGAAGCTCTATCTTCTAGGTCCTATAATGTACTGTGAATCTGATCTAGTGTAGAGGAAATGAAGAGGACCCTTGGTCTTTGATTCATACTGGTTATCTCCAAGGTGGCCACTGTCTGAGTGATTACCATCCATTGGTCATGGGCTTTTTGTTGAAGATGCCAGTCCTAACTCCAAGGCTCAAACCTTCTATAGGTACCATGAGGCCACCCCCACCTCCCACCCAAAGTCTTATTGTCAAGGTTCTGCAAAATGATGCCAATCTCAGAATGTTAAACTTATAGCTGTCCCCATCTTGGAGTATCTCTGTCTCCCACAAATAGAACCTCTGGTAGGATACTTTACCCCATTGCCTAATCTACACCTCCCCCGAGGCCTATAGGAATAAAGTTGGCCCCTCCTTTTTTTCCTAAAAATGAGGAGGTGGTGGAGAAAGAGATGTTGAAATATGTGGGAGGTTTCTCTTACCAAATTACCTTGTTATGTAGATAAATATTAATATGCGTAGATGTAGAGAGCATAAATTTAGATGATGAGCCTTCAGTAGTTTATATTGCTTCAAAAAAATAAAAATGAAAAATAAAATAAAACACTGACAACTATCTAAGAGACTACAAACTGTCATGTTTGTTCTTATTTTGCTTAAAGTTCATGAAAATAATATTCAAAATTTTCAAAGTTGGGACAACTCTAGCTCATCGGCAATAAAAATTCTTCTTAACAACCCCGTAAATATATTTACTGCATTAATTTCAGCTTATTTCCCTAAGACTAAATAAAACCCCCTATGAATATACTTTCCAAATTAAAAAATGTAACTCAGTCTTAGGGTTTGTTTGTTATACCGTCCACTAAAAAACATACTGCCAGATTGTAAACCATTTACATATGGAATAAGCAAAAATAAAACTGTAGAAAACAGCATAGTTCTGTGACTTTTGGAGTAAAGCTTTAATTGAATAAGATTTTTTAATGTCACAGAACAGATCTTTGATTTTAGATGCTTTTGAAATCCCGAGACAGTACTTCTCAAACTTTAATGTGCTTAAGAATTGCTTAGAGACTGTATTAGAGCGTAGATTCTGATTCAGTATGTCTGGGGTGGGGCCAGAGACTCTGCATTTCTAACAAGTTCCCAGGTGATAGTGATGCTGTTGGTCTGTGGACCACACTTTGAGGAGCAAGGGCATAAGTGAGGAAGACCTAGTTCTGCCCAAATTGTTTTACTGTCACCCGTACACTGCCCTCTTATGGCTTCTCAAAGAATTGTCCTCTATGCAGTCATTTTTTTTTTTTTTTTT
>NW_006921588.1:19185058-19190547 GCF_000298275.1 Orycteropus afer afer | reverse complement strand
TAGTGATACTGCCTCGGAAACCCAAGGAGAGGTCGCTATGAGTCGGGGCCGACTCGACGGCACATAACAACAACAACCTCTTCGAAAGGAACTATTTCTCTGAAAGCATATAGATGCATCATAAGAACATATCAATTTTCTATTCTGTAGAAGGATGAGCAAATTGTGGCTTCTCATCACTGAATTCAATAATGACAATAATATACTGACAGTTATCCAATGACAATGGTAGCCATGAATGGGGAGTCTTCAGAAGAAAACAAACTATAATTAGACTAAAAAAGGAAGCCAGAAGAATGCAGAAAGTAGACAGCACATACAACATTGCTGAGGTTACCTAGCAACAAGGGTAACTTTTTTTTTTTTTTAAGAAAATGGCAAATGGAATGGTAAGAACAGAATACAGCATTGAGCTCTGGAAGGCTAGAATGCATAACTACTATCAATGAGGTTAAAAACATGCTCACAGTGACACTGATATATAATGGTGTTTTGTAGCTTGCTTCAGGTGATTGATTGCATAAATAGCTAGGTTTATGTGTGTGTCTGTGTGAGTTTTATAATTTTATAACCAAGCCTATAGCAATGAGAAAGAATCCAAATATAAAGAATTCAAAGGATATGGGGGAAAAAATTCTTAGGAACCACCTACAACTAAAACATGCAAGACAATGAATTAAACTCAATGAGACAGTCTATATAAACCAGATGTGAGTTTGCTAAACATATGACTTTTTCCAGTAATATTTACATTTTAGAAGGTGACTCCCGGAAATGAATCCATCTAAGCTGTAAGGTAAAGGGACAGGGATTTCAGCACCTGCAGGGTAGGTATTTTTGAAGTGGGGAACCCCTGTAGCAGCTGAGCTGAGTTTCCAACACACAGGCAATCTGTTCTCCTATCCAAGGTCAGTGTGCCCAGATGAAATACTGCCCTTCTTTAGAAAAGGCTAATACAGTCTGCAGCCACAGCTATAGAACAGCATACATTATCTGTCAATCCCAACCAGCACAATGAAAATTATTTAAATCAATCAATTAAAAACGAACTCACATAAATAATGCATTTACCCCAACTTTGTTCTGTTTTCCTGGCTGGGGTCATAATCAAGGGAGTTAACATTCTTTAAAATGCAAATATTCATGTTTTTAATCTTTTTTCTTCCCTAAATTGTATTGATTTTATTGTTCTTCAGAATATACACAATGAAACGTATACCAATTCAGGTCTCTACGTGCACAATTTAGGGACATTGATTTTATTCTTCGAGTTGTGCAACCATTCTCACCCTCCTTTTCTGAGTTGTTCATCTCTCATTAACATGAACTCACCTTTCCCTTATACTTCCTATCTAATCTTTTGAGTTGCTGTTGTTAATTTGAACCCATATACATAGTTCTCAAAAGAGCATAATGCTCAAGGCAGAACTTCTTCAGTTAAGGTTAAACTATTGCTTGGTTTTATGATGACTTCAGGGGATATTTTTGTTTATGGTTTAAAGATTATCTCAGGGAGTTTATACACGTTCCATGGCACCAGAAAGTCTAGAGTCTCTGACATTTTTTAAATTATGTTCTGCATTTTACCCCCTTTTGATCAGGATTCTTCTATGGAATATTTGATCAAAACATTCAGTAATGGTAGTTGGACACCATCCAGTTCTTCTAGTTTATGGCAAAGGAGACAGTTACTTATAGAGGCCATTTTTAAAAAAGAGAAAAAAAAAGAGATTAGAAACATGAATATTTGCATTTTAAAGAATGTTAACTCCCCTGATTATGACCCCCGCCAGGAAAACTTACATACATATTGTCCTATTCTTAATTCTCCTATCTCTGCTGTTCCAGGTGAATAGAGATCAATTATAGTGCCTTGCATGGCTACTTGCAAGCTTTTAAGACCCCAGGAGCTATGCAACTAAGAGGTAGAACAGAAGCACTAAACACATTATTAATCCAATTAACTGGGATGTCCCATAAAATCATGATCCTAAACCTCTAAACCATGGAACAAAACCCCATGAAGTATTTGTATGTATATAAGCAGCCTCAGCAGCTACTTTTTTTTTTTTTTTTTCATCATTGTTGTAAATATATCTATCATACAACTTCTGCCAACTCAACTTTTTACAGATGTGCAATTTGTTGACAGCAATTACAATAATTGGCTGTGTAATCCTACCCTTAATCAATGCAACTTTTCCATCACATTTAACCCCTCTTTTTCCCCTCCCTTCTGCCTTGGAAACCATTAATAAACTTTGGTCTCTATCTTTTTGTCTTTTCTTGTCTTTTTATATAGGTGAAGTCATACAATATTTTTCCTTTTGTGATTGGCTTGTTTTGCTCAGCATAATGTTTTCAATCTCCATCCATACAGTAGCATGTATCAAGACTTCATATTTCCTGCTGGATGAGTTGTATTCCATTGTATGCACGTACCACATTTTGTTTATCCATTCTTCTGTTGATGGGCTTTTAGGTTGTTTCCACCTTTTGGCTATTGTGAATAGTGTTGCAATGAACACTGGTGTGCAAGTCTCCTTTTGAGTCTCTGCTTTCAAGTCTTTTGGGTATGTGCCAAGGATTGGAATTCCTGGGTCAGACGGTAGTTTTATTTTTTCATATTTTAATCTTTGAAGACCTTGCTAAATAGACAGAAAAAGTTCTACCAGATGTAGTTCATGAAAGCTTTCAGAAGGCAAGCATTTGCCAGACAAATTTCCATATAAGTCAAAAGGAAATCATAAAAAGGATGCCTTCCATATCTTCACAGAGTATTTCAAGATCTTTGAAAGTATCATATAAATATGTGTCTGTGTGCTTCCAAACCTCCTATATACAAAGTAGAAATAAGCAAATGGTCAACTCTTTCAGGAATGAGGGAACCTGAACTTTCAGCCTGCAGATAATCCCCAACATCTCCTGATTCCTAAAATTTTCACCTTAATCATTCTTTGGTTCTTTTCTCACTGTGTTAAAACAAAGGTAACTGAATTTTCTAGTTCATTTCTCCAAGGGCATCAGCTGCATAGCCTCTTTAGTCAGCAAGGATAAATAGTTACCCTGTACTTCCCAACTAGATCTCTCAGCACAGAGTCTATACATCTGGAAAACATTGCTTGCTGCTTAAAGACTTATTCCAACTGTGCGCTGTTGGCAGCAATTCCTGCTACTCAGACTTTTGGTATTTATTACTAGAACCCCACATACTGGTGCAAGGATGCCCAGAGGGAGTCTTGGAAAATCTTTTAGAGCTTCACGGTCAGGATCCCTTTTCAGGCTCCACAGCTGGTATTATATTTAGGCAGTGTGCCTTAGCTTCTGATTTTGTGGATGTAGAGGCCACCCCCTCCCCCTTTTGCTATCTGAAGACCTACAAATTCTTTTAATACCCCGCTTCTGATTTCATGAGAATCCTTGAGGTGATTGGTTGGTTTGTGAAAGCTTTCCTACTGTTATCAACCCATTAATGCTCAGTCCTAAATATGAAGGTGGTGTTTCACTTAAAAAAAAAAAATTAGATTAAATAGGTGCTGTCCAACTCTGAGAAATTGGCACTGCTAAATTTCAAATAACTTTCTTATGCAGCAGATATATAGAGAGTATTTAACTTGTACTTTATTGAAAAGTCAACTGAAATTTTAATGGACCTTAAATTCATTACTAAAATCTTTCCTGATGTCAAAGTTCAGAGAGGCATCTAACTTTGGAAAGGAAATTGAAGTTGTCTTTCTACCACCCTTCTTTGCCCCCTCTTGCCATTCTGTTCGGGTAAGGTTGACTCCATTTTCATGCCCAGAGGTAAGTCTTGATATATCTAAACCAATCAGGGTAATGTTATCCCTTTGACACCTTTGCTATTCCAAGTAACTCAAGCCTAGGTAATCAGTACATGGAATTTTACTTGCTCAGTGGTTGTGAGGAGCATATCTTTTAACTCTTTCAGGATGTGAATGAGGAGTAGGTGGTCCAGTTGATGCTGGGAGCCATTTTGTGAAACCAATTAGAGGGCAAAGCTGGTCCATAAGGGAAAGCAGGCTCAAGGTTTCTCCCAGAGTTTTACCTTTACTGAATCTCACCTCAATTCCACAAAAATCTCTGAATGTGTAATCTTTTGAGCCAAAACTTTTTATTTATTCTTTAATCCAGTTTGGCCTGAGATATTTGGTGGTGCAGTGCCTAAGGCATTTGATTGCTAACTAGAAGGTTGTTGGTTCAAGTCCACCAACTCTTCTGTGGAAGAAAGATAGGGCAATCTCCTTCCATAAAGGTTGAGAGCTTTAGTGACATGGTGCCTGAGACATTTGACTGCTACCCAGAAGGCTGGCTGTTTAAACCCACCAGCCACTCCTTGGAAGGAAGGAAGATTGGGCAATCTACTTCCATAGTGATACCACCTTAGAAACCCAAGGAGGGGTTACTATGAGTCTAATTGACTCGATGGCAGTGAGTTTGTTTTTGCTTTGTTTTTTTTTTTTTTTTTTCATTTATCCAAAAGAATTTCAACTGGCATAGGTTAAAGTATAACCTGAGTACCCACATATTTCTTTACCTTCTGGTGTCACTCTTTCTTTCAACACCCTAATTCAGGCCCTCATCCCAGGAGACTGCAGGAAGTACCGCGCCCTTCCCAAGTGCTCTGAGAATGGCCAGGAATGGCCATTTTTCTTTTCATGTTTTCTTGTCATCTTTTCTTTTGTGGCCAGTGCCACTCATACAGATCTAAGCCTCTTTTACTTCCAGGATGACAATGCTTCTGTCTCTGAGACAACTACATCCCCAACCAGAAAGTTCCAAATCAATTCTGATATCAATTTTTATCTCAGAGGAAAGCAGCCTTTTATTTTATTTTGGAAAGTGGGTTAGTGCCTGCAGTGTAGTAAATTACTTAGTGTGACATTTCTACCCATAAGTCTTTGTAAACTCCAAGGTGGGATTTTCTATGAGCAACTGAGGAGCTCCCGATTGCTGAAGCTATCCACCTGGGTTATTTCTGTTGGGCGTGGCACAATACAATGTTCTGGGAGGTTCCCACTCTCTCTCACATGCTTAGAGTTCTGATGCTGTGATTGGCTAGTTTGACCACCCTTCTGGGCTCAAAAGGAGGCCTCCTGGAGGTAGAACGCTCTCTGACTGCTGGTGAAGAAAGATGTGCTGCTGAAAGAGACACGGGCTCCTGAGACACGCATTGCTGGGAAAGAGACACAAGAGACACGCATTGCAGAGTGAGACACTGAGGGACCAGCACTGCTGAGAAAGAGACTGTGAGAGACTGCTGGCTGAGGGACGGTGGGCTGGGAGAGAGGCTGAGCACTTTTCCTGAACCTGAATTGTAGCCTGTGGTGCTTCCCTAATAAATCCCATAATCTGTGAGCTCTGTGTGGCCACTGCAGTGAATTATTGAACCCAGGAGAGAGGTGGTGGTGCTTTGGGAGGAACGGTTGGTGAAAGGGCTGGAGGGAGGCAGCATGTCTGGCCTTGTAGGA
>NW_006921588.1:19168634-19178545 GCF_000298275.1 Orycteropus afer afer | reverse complement strand
CAGTGACATTAACTGATGTATGTATTCATGATGTAATGCAACCATCACCATCTGTAATCATTTTCTAATCATTGTTGTTGTCATGTGCCGTCGAGTCTGCAGGTAAATGCTTTTCAAACTTTAGTCTACTCATACATAACATTGTCTCATAGTCACATGCCATTATGTACCACCACCATGATTTTTACCGTATTCACATACAATCTGTTCTCCAAATTAATTATTTTAATTGGTTTTCTTTTCCTTAAATAGATTTATTTTCTAAAGAATTTTGTATTGTTACTGCAAATGAAGAAAATCAATATTGCATATCACAAATACAAAATAACTGTAAAAATAATTGAAGTGACAACAAAACAGTGTTTAAAATTCCAAGTAGATGCTCTTCTAAATTGGGAGCCTAAAGCCTGCTCTGTCTTTGTTAAAGGGAGATTAACAAGTGTTAGAAGAGTGTTAAAGGCTGAGAGCACTAAATTGATTTTTTCTATGATAGTATCAGGAGGATTGACTGACTAGAGACTAACTCCTATGCAATTCAATGCTATTTAATGCAGTAAATATGCATCACCTAAATCATCTCTTGGGGAACCTGCTGTAGATAATGCGTCAAGGGTTTTGTTTTTCTTCCGCACATTCATGTCATCAGTACTTGAGCATTGATGTATAGATCTAAATTAATCGGCATTACAACAGGATTGGCACTAGGTAAAGTGTGTGTGTGTGTGTGTGTGTGTGTGTGTGAGGGAGGGAGGGAGAAAGGGGGGGGAGAGAGAGAGAGAACTCTTACCAACCACTTCTGCATTCTCAGTGGATGTGGAGACATTGTGGCCTCTGAAAATAGACAGAATTGGTTTATTCTCTGCCAATTCACTGTCAATTTTTTTGAGTCACTAGACTTTCTACCAGTAGTCATAAATAAGCTTCTTATCATTCATTCATCTATTCAAGAAGTAGTAATTGAGCCCTAAAATATAAAGCTTTGAGGAGGGTAGTAAACATTGTGGTTGACTCCTTTAATTCTATTTCCCTTCAAATGATTTGTTGTTGTTGTTGTTGTTATGTGCTGTTGAATCAGACCCGACTCATAGCGACCCCTGCTTGGATTTCCGAGGCAGTATCACTACGGAAGTAGATTGCCCCATCTTTCTTCCAAGGAGTGGCTGGTGGGTTTGAACCGCCAGCCTTCTGGTTAGCAGTCAAGAGCCTTAGGCACTATGCTACCAGAGCTAATTAAAGTTAATCATGACAACTCATCTTCTTTTACCAGTGAATGGTTCAGAGTGAGCAAACTGAAGCCAATATGGACCAAGAAGCTGCAAGGAGGAACTGACTGGGGAATTGTGGGAAATACATTCTTTTGTCTTCAGTAGAACCATAGGAAGGTAGTCTTTGTCTCCTCTCAGACATGACTGAAGAAATGTGATTCTAACAGGTTGTTGTAGGCTACTATAGTCTTTCTTCAACAGGGAGAATAATAAGCCTTAGGGGGAATCTGACATGTGTATGGTGCAGCAGAGAAAAAGAATCTAGGTGCTTAATAGCATTGCTAATTGCTAAATCAACCATCCTTCAAGCCTACCATGGCCATCTTCCTATGTGAGTTAATTAATTATCTTTCTATTTAACCCAATGAATTTGTTT
The DNA here is from genome assembly GCF_000298275.1 of Orycteropus afer afer. NCBI lineage: Eukaryota > Metazoa > Chordata > Mammalia > Tubulidentata > Orycteropodidae > Orycteropus > Orycteropus afer. Next base: position 19,176,904 of record NW_006921588.1, on the reverse strand, counting down.
CCTAGGGCTGCTGTAACAAATGATCACAAACAAAACAAACAAACAAAAAGCCACTGCCATGGAGTCAATTCTGACACATAGCAACCCCCAATGGGTTTCCAAAACTGTAAATCTTGATGGAAGTAGACTGCTTCATCTTCCTCCTACGGAGCAGCTGGTGGGTTTGAACAACTGATCTGGTTAGCACACAAATGCCTTACCCACGTTGCCCCCAGATCACCTTGATTACAAAGTAGGTGGCTTAAAACAAAAGAAATCTATTCTTTTACAGTTCTGAAAACTGAAAGTCCAAAGTCAAGGTGTTAGCAAGGCTACACTCTCTCTGATGCCACTAGGGAGAATCTATTCCATGCTTTCTCTTAGCTTCTGAGGTTACCAACAATCTTTGATGTTCCTTGGTATTCTGGTTACCTAGTGGTACTCTGACAAGAATATACCACAAATGGGATGGCTTGAACAAACAGGAGTTTATTCTCTTACAGTTTGGAGGCTTTAAGTCTGAGTTCAAAGTGCCAGGCTCTAGGGGCTGGGTGAAAGCCCCTCACCCTTGGGCTTCAGCTCTGCCTCCTGCTCCTGGCCCACTGGAGCTGGAGTCTTTTCTTCACTCAGCTGCTGGCTACTGAGGCTGACAAGCCCAAGGTTGACAACTAATAAGGCACAGTCCTGATATTACCAAACCACATGGCAGGCCATTAATTCAAGTCCATTAAAAGTCCCAAGGTCGTAATAATTAGCTGTAATGGAAAATTGCAGAGCATGGCAGGCTGCTGGACAACAACTTGGCTACATGCAGGGTTCAAGCATGCCATAAGCTAGAAACCATTCCCCAAGGCTTCTCCTTATATACAGGAAGCACACCACATCCCTAAGGCAGCTACTCAGCAGCTCAGCATTCTACCATGAAGCTGATTACCAGTCTCATCATGGGGAACACTATATCCAACTTACCTGCTGCTCTTGGTTTGTAGACATATCACTCGTCTCTGCCTCTGTCCATTATGTCATCACATAGTGTTCTTCCTGTGTCTGTCTCAGTGTCTTTTATTCTCTTTTTATAAGGACATCAACCATATTGAATTAGACCCCACTCTGGGAGCTCTGGTAGCATAGTGCCTAAGGCACTTGACTGCTAACCAGAAGGCTGGCGGTTCAAACCCACCAGCCACTCCTCGGAAGGAAGATGGGGCAATCTACTTCCATAGTGATACTGCCTCGGAAACCCAAGGAGGGGTTGCTATGAGTCAGGTCCGACTAGATGGCAAATAACAACAACAACAACAACTAATCCAGTATGACCTAATTTTAAGATCCTATTTCCAAATAAGGTCACATTCACTGGTACCAAAGATTAGGATTTCAACACATCTTTTTGATAGGACACAATTAAATCCACTACACACAGTATGAGTTTGGTCTCCATAACTGGTAATGAATAGCATTCTGACACAACAAAAACCTACTGCCGTTGAATTGATTCCAATACAAAGGGATACTATAGGACAGAGTAGAACTGCTCTATAGGGTTTCCAAGGCTGTAAATCTTTCTGGATACAGACTGCTCTATCTTTCTCCTACAGAGTAGCTGATGGGTTTGAACTGCTGACATTTTGGTTAGCAGCTGAATGTTTTAACCCCTATGACACCAGGGTACCTTATTCTGACATAAAGAGGATACAAAAGAAGTATAAGCCATATGATTTTTAATCTAGTTGAGGAAGTCACAATACATAAAAAGTTAAATATTAGTGTATTTCAGTCTTAGTGACAAATGATATGGATAATAATTCCTGTAAGATTACAGAAAAGCTGAAAAACATTCATTATGATTTCTAGCAGAGATGGAAAGTGAACTGGATATTAATGGGTAAGAATGATTTAGATAGGCAGAGGGGGATGGATGGTCACATTCTAATACTTATTAAGCACCTACCATTAACCAGTATGTAGATGCTTAATAAGCATTAATAAGATCTGGAGTTAGAAAACCAAAAGGGAAGGACATGCTCAGCATTTCTCACATTGAAAGAATTGAAGAAAAAAATTAAAGCCTCAAATTGCAATTTTGGAGGATTCTATAGGCAAAATACTGAATGAAGCTGCAAGTATCAAATGTAGATGGAAGGAATGCAGTCACTGTATCGAAGAGAATTGGCTGACATTCAACCATTTCAGTAGGAACCATATGATCAAGAACTGGTGATTATTGAAGGAAGAAGTCCAAGCTGCACTGAAGGCATTGATGAAAAACAAGTCTCTAGGAATTGATGGAATATCCATTGGGATGTTTCAATAAATTGATGCAACACTGGAAGTGCTCACTTATATATGCCAAAAAAAAAAAAAAAAAAATTGGAAGACAGGTACCTGGCCAACCAACTGGAAGAGATTCATATTTGTGCCCATCAAAAAAATAAAAATAAAAAGTAAAAGTGATCCAAAAAATGCAGAAATCATTGAACAATATCATTAATATTACATGCAAATAAAATTTTGCTAAAGATAATTCAAAAGTAGTTGCAGCAGCACTTTGATAGGGAACTGCCACAATTTCATGCCAGATTCAGAAGAGGACATGAAATGAGGGATATCATTGCTGATGTCAGATGGATCTAGGCTAAAAGCAAAGAATAGCAGAAAAATGTTTTATTGACTATGCAAAGGCATTTGACTGCAGATCATAACAAATTAGGGATAATTACAGCCTTCAGTATGGATTAAACCTGAACATAAAACAAAAATCCTCACAATTGGACCAATAAGCAACATCACAATAAACAGAAAAGATTGAAGTTGTCAAGTATTTCATTATACTTGGATCTACAATCAACACCTATGGAAGCAGCAGTCAAGAAATCAAATGACTTTGCATTGGGCAAAGCAGCAGCAAAAGCCCTTTTTAAAGAGTTAAGGAGCAAAGATTCACTCTGAAGACCATGGTGCACCTGACCCAAGCTGTGGTATTTTCAATAGTCTCATATGCATGTGAAAGCTGGACAATGAATAAGAAATATCGAAGAAGAGTTGATGCCTTTGAATTGCGGTATTGATGAAGAATACCGAAAATACCATAGAGTGCCAGAAGAATGAACAAATCTGTCCTGGAAGAAGTGTAGCCAGAATGCTCCTCAGATGCAAGAAAGTCCAGACTTTGTCTTACCTACTTTGGTCATGTTGTCAGAAGGGATCAATCCCTAGAAGAAGATGTCATGCTTAGTAAAGTACAGGGTCAGCAAAGAATAGGAATCACAAAATGAAATGGATTGACACAGTCGCTGTAACAATAGCAAGGATTGTGAGGATTACACAGGACTAGGCAATGTTTTGTTCTGTTGTACATAGGGCCGCTATGAGTCCGAGCCAACTCCACAGTACCTAACAACAGCAAAACAAGAAGAAGAACATTAAGCAAGTTAAGTCCCTGAGTCATGCCAAAACATAATGTGCTTGGCTGGTAACCAAAAGGGTGAAGGTTCATGTCCACCCAGAGGTTCCCAGAAGAAAGGCTTAATGATTTATTTCTGGAAAATCAACCATTAAAAACTCTCTGGAGCACATTTTACACTGGCACACGTGAGCTTGCTTGGGTCAATGCAACTGCTGCTTTTCTCTCTTTCAAGGTAGGACCAATGCTCATTAAAAAAATATTTTTATTTTGAAATATTGATTGATTAAAAGTTGCAACCTGTACCAGTTTTTAAGGACTCAAAAAGTTTTTGTGTATATGCTGCTGCACTGCAATCTTTTACTTAAAAATTTAAGTTAATTCAATGACCTTTTGGGAAATAGAAAAGAATAAATCTACCCAGATTTTTATTTTGAAGGAGTAGATATTTGGAGATCAACAGCTAAACCAAGGTGTCTGAAAGCCTGAAATGTTCATGCATTCATCCTACCAGCACCCTTCCATTGTAGGAGGAAGAGAAGCCATCATCCCATTTCACAGATAAAAAACTCAAAACCAGAGGCCAGCAGGAAAGTGTTAGAACTCACAATAACTCTTTGCAGTCCCAGCCCAGGGCTGATGCACTACCTTCTGGCTGCTAAATAGAGGAATTTTCCACTCATGCGGTTTTCATTTATGAAATATGATCCTTCACATATTTGAAATGGACTTTGAAATAGACTTTGTGTCTTTCACCCTGAATGACCTTCTCACCTACTTTCCTGATCCTTCTGAATTTGCTCACTTTTTAAAGTAAATTTTTAGTCCTGAGAAATTATTATGTTTTCTCCATTGAGGACTGCAGCCCACAGAACTTCCGCCACTCCCATCAGTGACTCAGCACCTCAGAGAGAAAAGTTGTTCTGGAACATCCGTTAGGATAAGCACTGCTATCTCAGGAAGGAAAGAGATCTAATGATGACTACAGGGAAGAGTTGAAAGACCAAACTTAAATATTGAATGGAAAAAGCAATAGATGAATAAATCCAGAGAGGACAAAGTAAAGAAGGGAACAGCAAAAGCTCTCTGAGATATGAACAAGGCTGTTTCTGAAAAACTGTTTTGTAATCTTTGTAAATCTTTTTGTTCTTAGGAACAAAGGGGTCCTAATTAAGTGATCACACTGTTGTTAGTGGAGGTGGAGTCTATACTATACTTCTTTGTTCCGATAATCAGCTTTGTTCTCACTTTTCTGAACTTGAAAGTTTACAAGTAAGAAGAGCTTGTGTAATAAGTAGCTGCAATGGAAAATTGCAGAGGAACAAGGAGAAACAGTCACTCTTCTCTGCCTCTCTTACTTACCCACCTGAACTTAATAGCCTATTCTCTGAGAAAATAGTTTATTTTAGGTTGTTTCTATTGTCACAGTGAATCTTGTCAGAGCTTTAAGTGTATCTAGGACTGGACTCTCTCATCTTACTTGAAACCAAGTAGAAGAGAAAAATCTTCCATTTGTCATGTTTTCCTCATGTCAGTTCCTCTTGAATCAGTGTAGATTGTTCTAGAAAAACAGATAAAGCAATCAAACTCTTCCTATTGTGTTGATTTAAAATCATAGCTATAAGTCCCAACAAGAATTTACTTCCTATTCTCTTTTCCCCTCCCTCCCTCTTCTTTCCTTTCTTTCTTTCTTCATTTTCCACTTCCTCCTACTCTTGTCTAAAGATTTGAAGGAACACATGAAATGAAAACAAGGAGAACATGAGTGGCCAGCTCACCAAACACACATCACGACATTCTCTAGAGGAGCACAGCAATTTGGTCCAGAGCTTTATAGCAGCTAAGACAGAGAGAGGGGATGTGTGATCTGTAACTTGTAAATTGATAATACAAATGACAGTGCCCATAAAATAAAAACAAACCAATTGCTCAGCAGAACCATGGTGGTTTTTGATCTGGGAGAAGTACCTTCCTGAAGGGCAATGATATGGTGAACAACTGTTTCAGTAACATCTACGTATTCTTGTAGTGTGTCATTGACTCAATTCCAAATCATAGTGATGCTATATGATAGAGTAGAACTGCCCCATAAGTTTCTGAGGCTGAAATCGTTACAGGACAATATTGCCAGGTCTTTTCTCCTGCAGAGTGACTGGTGGATTTGAACCGCTCACCTGACTAGCAACTGAGTGCTTTAACCATTGTACCAATAGGGCTATAATGGGGTTCAAAGTATTGTTAAGATCTATCAATGCAGACTAATGTCTTCATGACCAAAGTCAGCTCAGTAAGGGCATTTTGGCATGGAGTTCAACAATGTGATTGTAGGATGTAGCTCTAAGATTTGGTGATAAAATGTCAAGTTCCAGAGAAACAGACTATGTAGCCATCTGGAATTTTTATCTGTATATTGTTTTTTACAGTCAACCTTTTTAGCAGTTTCGGGCAGAAAAGTTCAAGGTTAAGCTCTCTGGAGAAAAGCTCAAGTATAGGTAATCTATGATGCTGGTAAAGAGCACATCTATCAGAGTCAGTTGAACTGATGGTGGAATTGACATTTTCTTATGAAAACTAAGGAGTCTAATCCAGACAAAAGCTGGGTAGAAGACCACATCATATCTGGTTAAAGGTGGCAGTGATTGTCTCACAAAAACAAAACAAAAACAAAACAGAGACTTCTCTCTTTAACACTAGCAATGAGGGGAAATTCTTTTTAAGATTCTTTTATATTTAAATGTTCCTAGATATTTAGATTTTAAAGGTAATATTGGCTATTTAGAAATTTATAAAATACAGAGAAGCATAAAAAAAATTAAAATGACCTCTTATCCAATCATCCAAGAGATAATAATTCTGTATTTTTTAAAGTACCAAATTGAGATTTTTATTAGCAGATAGTTTTTATATATTGTTTTTTCACTTAATATTATGTTTTGAATGATATCTCATACCATTAAATATTTATAAAATCATTATTAAGCTTTATTATTCCTTGGTATTTCATTGCGTGAGTAAATTATAACTTACATAGTCATTTCACTATTTTGCACATTTCACCTTTTGGCAGACATTCTAGTCAGGGGACCACATATCATTTGGCTGTTGAAAAGACACAAAATACTTGCAGTCAGATTATTTGGGTTTAAATCTCGGTCCAACCACTGTGTGTCCTTGGGGGAAGTTATCTAACATCTCTGAATCTCAATTTCTTTATCTGTAAAGTGGAAATAACATTTGTACCTGCCTCTTGCAGTTTTTGTGACATGACATCTGTAAAAAAGCTATCATAGAAGGGCTCACTGAACTGAATTGAACTCATGTTATGAGTTTGGATGACTGTTACCTGGTCAACTAACTGGAAGAGAACTATATTTTTGCCCATTCCAAAGAAAAGTGATCTAACAGAATATGGAAATTAGTGAACAATATCATATGCAAGTAAAATCTTGCTGAAAATAATCCAGAAATGATTGCAGCAGTATTTTGACAGGGAACTTCCAGAAATGCAAGCTGGATTCAGAATAGGATATGGAAAAGGGGATATCATTGCTGATGTCAGATGGATCTTGGCTGAAAGCAAAGAATACCAGAAAGATATTTACTTATATCTTACTGACTATGCAAAAGCATTCAACTGTGTGTATTGTAACAAATTATGGGTAACACTGAGAAGAATGGGAGTTCCAGAACGTTTAAACTATGCTCGTGAGGAGCCTTACATAGACCAAGAGGCAGTTGTTTGAACAGAACAAAGGAATATTGCATAGTTTAAAATCAGGAAGGGTGTATATCAGGGTTGTATCCTTTCACCATATTTATTCAATCTATATGCTAAACCAATACTCTGAGGATCTGAACTATATGAAGAAGAATTTGGCATCATGATTGGAGGAAGACTCATTAACAACCTGTGATATACTGCAAAAAGAGCATGGAGCTGTCATCTTCTGACCTCCTTCCTGTAACTTCACAAGAGGAAGACATAATCACCATCAGCAGCCTAAGGCTTATTCCTACGAGGCCAGACATGTCACCATCCTCCAGCCTTTTACCAGTTCTGACACCAACGATCTCTCCCATAGCACTCACTACTTCTCTGCTGGGTTTGATAATTCATTGCTATCGCCCCACAAAACTCACAGACAATACTTAAGATTACAGGGCTTATTAGGGAAGTAACAGGCTACAATTCAGGTTCAGGATACAAGACTTTGATCAGGACAATCTCTCCTCTGCTATGCCCTGAGGCATACCTCTCTTACCCTTGGCCTCTCAGCCTGGCCTCTGCCCTGCTTGGGCAAGTGTAACAAAGCTCTTTTAGCTCTGCCGAAAGGCACACCTAAGTGCACCCCCCTCTGTCAGCAAGATTGCTGCCCAAGGGCACTCAGCTCTCTCACTTTGTGGGCCAGGTAAGCCCACTGCTCTGTCTCATGCCTCTTGGTTTCACTGCAACCGTCTCTCTGCCAGGCATCTCTCTCTGCTGGGTGTTTCTGCCAGGGACATCCAGTGTAGGGATCTCGGGTCCAAGGACACACTCTATGTCACCTCTAGCTCTTCTCTCTTGATGGCAGTGAGATCCCCCCTCTTTCTCTAGGAGGGCTCATTTTAAATCTGGCAGAGTGACAAAACTAACCAATCTCAACATCAGAGCCCTACACACCTTATTTGCATGGTCCCACCCAGTAATCCAGTGGGAGTTAAAAAGACTGTGACCAGAAAAGCCAGACCAAGTAATCCACTGTACCATATATGCAGATGACACAACCTTGCTTGCTGAAAGTGAAAATGATTTGAAGCGGGAGGCGGGGCAAGATGGCGGACTAGGCAGAAGGATTGCACAGACCCTCTTCAACAAAGAAAAGGGAAACCAATTAACACAGACACAGAA
>NW_006921588.1:19147562-19161969 GCF_000298275.1 Orycteropus afer afer | reverse complement strand
TCAATGACATGAGACAAAGTATATGTGAACTGCTATGAAAAGTGAATTTACTCTGTAAATCTTCACCCAAATCCTAATAAAAAAGAAAAAGAAAATGATTTGAAGCACTTACTGAGGAAGATAAAAGATTGTAATCTTCAGTGTATATTACACCTCAATGTAAATGAAATGAATATCCTCAAAACTGGACATCATGATAAATGGAGAAAAGATTGAATTTGTCAGGGATTTCATATTACTTGGATCCACAGTCAATACTCATGAAAGCAGTAGTCAAGAAATCAGACATTGTATTGCACTGGGCAAATATGCAGTAAAAGACCTCTTTAAAGTATTGAGAAGCAAAGATGTCACTTTGAAGACTAAGGTACGCCTAACCCAAGGCATGGTGTTTTCAATTATTTCATATGCATGTGAAAGCCGAACAATGAATAAGAAAGACTGAAGAAGAGTTGATGCTTTTGAGTTGTGGTGTTGGCAAAGAATACTGAAAGTACCAGAAGAATGAACAAATCTGTCCTGGAAGAAGTGCAGCTGGAATGCTCCTTGGAAGTGAGAACAGCCAGACTTTGTTTGAATTATTTTGACCATGTTGTCAGAAGGGACCATTCTGTGGAGAAGTATATCATGCTTCTTAGAGTAGAGAGTCAGGAAAGAAGGAGAAGACCTTCAATGAGATGGACTGACACATTGGCTTCAATAATGGGCTCAAGCATAGTGGGGATTGTGAGGACGGTGCAGGATGGGACAGTGTTTTGTTCTATTGTACACAGGGTTACATTGAGCCGGAGCTGACTGGACATCACCTAACAACAACATTGTCATGATTATGTTCTAAAACCAAAACCAGACTCACTGCCATCAAGTTGATTTGACTCAGTGACCCCTCCTTGGGTTTCTGAGGTGGTATCTCTGCAGAAGTAAATTGCCCAATCTTCCTTCTGAGGAGTGGCTTGTGGGTTTGAACCACCAGCCCTCTGGTTAGCAGTCAAATGCCTTAGGCACTACACCACCAGAACTCCCTATGTTCCAGAGGAGTCAATTTATCACAGTAAAAATCCAAATTCGGATATTGGGTGCTAAATGCCAAGTCCTGAAGCCTGCTTCTAAGAGCATTAACATCTCAAACTTAAACTTCTGGAAGAAGATGAGGAGATGGTCCTAATAGTTAATACTTCAGTATACAAAAGATAGGAGTGGATGAAAGAGAATGAAGAAAGCAATTAAGTACAATTGGGTTCCAACAAGAGTTTCATTTTGCATTACAAATTGGAAAAAAATCATTTAATCAAGAAGGACAAGAACCACATTTTTTCTAACATCTATTTATAGCCCACAGACGCTAGATATCAAAATTGTATGTATTCAGTATAAACTGTCATGATGGTGAAAAGGTGGATGTGGGGAAAATAGAGTCATAGTAGCTGGTGAAAGTGTAGATGTGGGGAGAAGACCTAGATTGTTGTTGTTGTTGTTGTTATGTGCCGTCGAGTCGGCCCCGACTCATAGCGACCCCTCCTTGGGTTTCCGAGGCAGTATCACTACGGAAGTAGGATTGCCCAACCTTCCTTCCGAGGAGTGCGCCAGCCGTCTGGTTAGCAGGCAAAGTGTCTTAGCCACTATGCTACCAGAGCTCCCAAGACCTAGATTAGAGGCCTGCAAGTCTAGTTTCCAGGATTCAGCTATTCAAATGGTCTATCTCTTCATCAAGGAATTCTTGCATGAATCCTGAGGTGTTCATTATACTCTTGAGCTAGCTACATGAACATTTTATAAGACATGTAAGTTATGTGAAACCTGATACCATTTCAGAATGTAAATTTCAAGGGACCTCACTGCCTTGATAAATGTTAGAGAACAATTTTCAATTTCTAATGTGACACGAAATGGCTTAAAAAGGTAGATGAGAAGGGGAGGATTATGGGGAATAATTTTCATTTTCTACTCTTCAAAACTAAAAATAAGTGAGCTAATACCTATTTGCAGATTTAATTAGCTGTAGGAGTGAGCATTCTAGAAATAGATCATTAAAAGGACTCAAAAGCTCAGGAATATATGGGACTGGAGGTTTTAACAGAACTGGTATCATTGGGAGAGGAGATGGAGAATTGAACTTTATTGAGACTAGCCTGTTGCTGTTGGATGCCGTTGAGTCTATTCTGACTCACAGTGACCCTATGTACAATAGAATGAAACACTGCGCAGTCCTATGCCATCCTCAGAATCACTACCATGTTTGAAACCATTGTTGCAGCCACTGTGTCAATCCATCTCATTGACAGTCTTCCTCTTTTGTGCTGACCTTCTGCTTTATCAATCATGATGTCCTTCTCCAGCAACTGGTCCCTCCTGATAACATGACCAAAGTATGTGAGACAAAGTCTCACCACCACATTTCTAAGAGACATTCTGGCTGTACTTCTTCCAAGACAGATTTGTTCATTCTTCCGGTAGTTCATGATATAGTCAATATTCTTCTCCAACATCATAGTTCAAAGGTATCAATTCTTTGGTCTTCCTTCTTCATTGTTCAGCTTAGTCCTCAAAGTGTCATCTTTGGTTTTTTAACACTTTAAAGAGATCTTTTGCTGCAGATTTGCCCAACAAAATGTGTCATTTGATTTCTTGACAGGTGCTTCCATGGACCTAGATTCATTTTTCCAGTAAAATGAAATCCTTGACAACTTCAATATATTCTCTGTATATCATAATGTTACTTATTGAAACAGTTGTGAGGAGCTTTGTTTTCTTTATATTGATCAAGGGCTGTATTCTTTGATCTTCATCAGTTAATGCTTCAAGTCCTTTTCACTTTTAGGAAGCAAGGTTCTCTCATCTGCATATTGCAGGTAGTTAATGAGTCTTCCTCCATCCTGTTGCCACGTTCTTCTTCATATAATCCAGTTTCTTGGATTATTTGATCAACATCTCACTCACTGCTGTCAAACTGGATCTGACACATTGCAATCCTTCCTTGGGTTTCCAAGGTGGGTCAACATATTGATTGAACAAATATAGTGAAAGAATACAATCCTGATACCCATCTTTCCTGGTTTTAAAGCATGCAGTGTTCCCTTGTTCTGTTCAAACAACTGTCTCTTTGTCTATGTACAAATTCCACATGAACATAGTTAAGGGTTCTGGAATTCCTATTCTTTGTGATGTTATCATAAGTTGTTATAATTCACACAGTTGAATGCCTTTGCATAGTCAATAAAACATAAGTAAATACCTTTCTGGTATTCTCTGCTTTTATACACATTCCATCTGACATCAGCAATGATGTCCCTCATTTCATGTCCTCTTATTTCACAGAAATTGTGTTTGAATTTCTGAGAGTTCTCTGTCTATGTACTTCTGAAACCATTTTAGAATTATCTCCAGAACTTTACTTAGTGTAATATTAATGATATCATTTGATAATTTCTGCATTATTTTGAATCACTTTTCTTTGCAATGGGCATGAATATGACTAACCTATCAGTGGCAAGTCTTCAAACTACCAAGTAACAGAATCATGACTGCAGTTACCAAAATCATCTTGGTTTATAGAATTACAAGAAAAGGCATTACATATGAAAGTGGCAAGCAAAGAACTACTGAAGAAATTATAATTCAGAGCTGAGTTCTTGGTATCTTTGAAGGTTGTTCTCAATTTCACAACTGATAGAAAGCAAGAGCCCAAGTTCTAGTCCACTTGCTTTAACACTCAGTCTGAAGACTCAAAGCTGATTCTGTGGAGTCTAGGAGCATGGCAGGCCCAAAGTCTCCTTCTGCAGGGTAGACCTCAGACTTCCTTTGGAGCAACGGTTCATTGTTGTATGGGGCTTAGGTTCTCCTTGGCTTTGCGCAGGAGTTCAGCATGAAGCATCACTCAGGGACCTTCTTCTCCTGGAGCCCTGGCTGCATTCCACCCAAAGCAGGGCTGAGAACTGAAGAGCCTTTAAAGGAGAAGAAAATGGAAACAGGGCAACTCTTTTGAGCACACTTTTTCTCAGTGACTTTGGGTGCATTATGGATGCTGTGGAAATTTTCAGTTTGAAGAGTTTTAACATTTCCTCTCCTGTCTAGTTGAAATATACTTTTCTCCTTTTCTAAACATCAAAGGACAACATCATCACCCTTCTAGGTGTTTAAGGTGCTAGGCAGAGAGCAGGTTTTTGGTAACGTTTATATCCAGAATTAGATGGGATTGTTGTTGTTATGTGCCATCGAGTCGGCCCCAACTCATAGCGACCCCTCCTTGGGTTTCCGAGGCAGTATCACTACAGAAGTAGGATTGCCCAACCTTCCTTCCGAGGAGTGGCTGGTGGGTTTGAACCGCCAGCCTTCTGGTTAGCAGTCAAGTGCTTTAGCCATTATGCTGCCAGATGGGACTGGGCAGCAGTAAATCATAGTTTTTCTTGGGAAATATTTGCTTTTGTATTTTATGCCCAAATTGCTGTCTATTCTGATACTTGAAAATATTGAGACTATTTGGTAATTTTGTTGCCTCCAGGACAACCTTCTCAGTTTAATAATAAGCCAAATAAGTAAAAAGCATTTTCTTGCCTTTGAAATGCTGATATTTATATATACATTGTGATTTATTTCAGATGCATGTGATTTAGTGGTTGGGTAATTTAAATGTCTTCACCAGAAAATCTCAATGCAGAGGGATCTACCAGAATTTTTGTTTTACCATTGTGATAGAAACACAACTAGGGCATGAATAACTTCGTGTCATAAATATTTTATTCTCAAGTTTATATTTCTCTCACCATCACACAAGTCTGTGATATGTAGCTGAAATATGCATCTGTGACAAACATTTCCAGTAGATACATCATGAGTAGTGAAAATGTCTTAGGAACTTTTTCATTTTGTTTTGTTTATAAGGTAACAAGGGCACACTCTCCCTTCCTGAAAAATTGGTCTGCTGCATTTTAATATATTTTAAAATAAGAACTGATTAGCTATTGCCTCCTATTGAAAAGTCAAAATCAGGATTTCTTTCTCCCAGTAATTTATACCATGCAACAAATAGTCTTTGCTAATATTAACAAGGAACTAACCTATTTCCCCTTTTTAACTAAGAGATAAAAGGCAACCAACTTTCCAATTATTGAGTACTGCTTCTGCTATCAATTTTTCTCATTTCATAAATATTTTGAAATATTTTAAATTTCAAAGGGGGGGAAGGAGGGAAAGAACCTGGCAGAATTACAATTTCTCAACTTTGTCATCAGAACCAATAGGATAGTGTACCTGATACCATATCTAGCTTCTTGGTATTATACCTCCAGAGGAAATATTTGGATGTTTTCAATTAAAATCTGACAAAAGATAGATTTCAGCTAGAATGACAGAGAAAATCAAATGCCTATTTTATTAGAAGGAACTCACTTGGGAGACACATTAAACTAGAAAATGATGGTAATTTATGGTTCTGGGAGACAGAAAGTAGGCCTGTTGCCACTCAGAAACTGCTTCACAGCATTAAAAAAAGTGAATTCAGCAGTGTTATTCTACAGGAGCAGATAATGCAACTAGACATCTCAATTCTTTGGAAGACTGGGTATAAGCCATATTAACTGGCTACATCACACCACGGTTGATACCTGGCTGTGTGCACTGGACTGTGAGCTCCCCAAGGGCAGCAACTGTGTCTGTCTTAACTCTGAAGTGAAAAGTGATATGTGCTTATTGTAAAAATTCAAAAGTCACTGGAAGTACCCAAAAAAGAAAATCAGTAATCTACAGTCCACTCCCTTAGTTGTACGTTATTATTGACAGTTTAGTAAATTGTCTTCCAGTCTTTCAAAGGTTATCTGTATCTATAACTTAACAGTCTATATTAGACAATAGTTGTAAACCCTTTCATTATCTTAACAGTAGACCTCAAAAGTCATCTTAGATTGAGGCCAATTTTCATTCACAAAAAATACCTTAATAAATGATGGAGCTAAAAGGTGAAATATTAAAGGCATTGGCCTAGATCTTGCTTGATATTCAAACTTCAGAGAACAGAGTACAATTGTTTTGCAGAAGACAAAATTGTTGTTGTTAGTTGATCTTGACTCATGGCAACCTCGTGGATACAGAGTAGACCTGTTCCATATGGTTTTTAAGGCTGTGACTTTCAGGAGCAGACCACCAGGCCTGTCTGCTGAGGTGCCTATAGTGAGTTCAAACAGCCAATCTCTCAGCTAGTGGTTGAGCACTTAACTGTTTGTACTAGCCAGGAGTTCCTTCCGAGGCAAAGAGAATTCTATTTTTTTGTTTCCAAAGATGACAGAGTAGAGAGAAAATAATCAAGGAGAAACAAATGAGGGGAAGTAGAGAGGACTTGGGGGAGGCCATGAGAGTGGCTGCTACATAGAGGAGGAGTGAAGAGAAGAATTTCTGGTGCCGCGGTACCTAAGTAGCCTTTGAAGACCACCAGTCTCTCATGGGACTTCATTGCATTTTCTGTACAGCAAGCAGTACCATCTCTACCCTGACCCCTTGTGGTTAAAAAAAACCCTGGCATTTTATACACACAAAATGTTTGGTATGAATTTTTCATGTGGCAGCAGGTCAAGAATGTGTGAAGAGAGACCACATGTGTGGAAGCAGGTGTCTGAGGGATGAGAAGCAGAGGAAATGATAAGAACTTAAGCCCCTCTCTTTTGCTACTTGGTCCCCCTGAATGCACAGAATACTTGGGAAGGTTTTTGACATCTACAGGACATGGGATACAGATATGTGTTTTACTACTTCTATCTCTAAGGATCAGAAAGACCCCAGATACTCTCTGGGTTATAATTAATCTAAATCATGATGGTGAGACCTCCCATTTCCTTTGTTAAAATAGAATTCCCTACAAAAAATGTTCCTCAGATATTTCTAACAGTTCTTGGAACTAACATTATGCTAAGAAATAAGTTCTTGGGCTTCTTCCTCACTGGTCCTTCTTTTCAAAATGTTTCTCCTTGCTTTGCTGATGAAACTTACCATGTTTTCTTAAAAGGCATTGCTGCTCTTTGGCAGAGACCACTGACCATCAACATAGATACAGGCTCTCCAGTAATTTCCTCTCAGCACAGCTGAGATCAGACTGACATATTAAGGAGAACTTTTAGAAAAATCTAGAATAATGAAAGGGAAGAACAACACAGAAAATAAATCATTGCTGTAGTTTCAGGCCAGGCTGCTCTGGGTCCCCTATGTCTAAGCCACCTTCCTGACTTGTCTCCATGGGGTCAGCCACATCTCCAGGGCTTCAGACCTTTCCAAGTCTTGAATCCAGAAAAAGGAGGAGAATTTTCACCATACCTAAATCAAATTCCTGCTCACTAAATCCTTATTTCCTGTTCCAAGGTGAATCTCTTCCTAATATGACTGACAATGAGGAACATCCATCTTCCTCAAGGGAAATCCAACTTACATAGAAGAGTGAGATCCAACTCTGTGACACAAAGATGATAGATTTCCTATCATCTGGGTTAAATGCCCTTGCACTTGGTTAGTGGGGGCAGTAGTGGTTGAGAAGTAGAATTATCACCTTCCAGGAGATGCATGTTTGATTTCTGGCCTATGCATCTCATATGAAGGTACCACCCGTCTGTCAGTGGAGGCTTTTGTCTTTCTGTGATGCTGAATGGGTTTCAGTGGAGCTTCCAGACTAAGATGAATTAGGAAGAAAAATCTGGCAACCTATTTACAAAAAACAGCCAATGAAAACCCAGTGGATCACAATGGTTTGATCTGTGACTAATGATGGAATGGCACAGGACCGGACAGTGTTCCATTCTGTTATGCATGGGGTTGCCATGAATCAGGGCAGCTTGATGGTAGCTAACAATAACAATACTTGGTTCACTTGATGTAATATTACTTTTACTAAAAATTATAATGAAATAACTACATTATTTTACTCCCTCTTTCACTTAACAATATGTCTTGAACATCTTTCGGTGTAAGTACATAGCTACTTCATTTTTTAAAATAGCTGCATGCTATTCTGTTGAATGGTTATACTAGATTTTATTAATGAATATTAGGGTCATTTTGATAGAATGTTGTTGTTATGTGCCATGGAGTCGTCTCCGACTCTTAGCGACCACTCCTTGGGTTTCCCAGGCGGTATCTCTACCGAAGCAGATTGTCCAATCTTCCTTCCAAGGAGTGGCTAGTGGGATTGAATCACCAGCCCTCTGGTTAGCAGTCAAGTGCCTTAGGCACTACACCACCACAGATTTATATGTATATCTGTGCACATTCATGCTGAGTGTTTCTGTAGGATAAACTGTAGAAGTGGAATTACTGAGTCAAATTAATGGATACTGCTAAATTTACCTCTAAAAAGGTTGTATTAATATGCATTCTACCTACAGAAATAAAACTCCTGCTTCATTACATTCTCATGAGCTCTGCATTATCAACTCTTCTAATCTTCGCCAGGCCGATCAGTGACACTTTTATCTTGTTTGGATTTGTGTATCATTAGTGAGGTGGAACATCTTTTCATAGTTTTCTACGCATTAGTACTTATTCTTATGTGATTTGCCAATTTATATTCTTTGTTAATTTTTCTATTAGGTTGTCTTTTTCTTACAGATAGAGGGCTTTGTGAATTTGAGAATTAGCCTTTTATCATATAAATATTGTGAATATTTTTTCCAGTTTGTATTTTGCCTTCTGATATTGTAGGAGATTTTTATAAACAAGTTAAAATCTGTACAGTCATATTTATAGATATTTTCTTGATGGCCTCTTGATTTCATATGATGCTTACAAATGCTTTTTCTCACTCCAAGATTTATTAAAATATCCATCTTGCTTATTTTTTAATATTTTATTGTCTTTTAAAATTTAATCCATGAGTTTATCTGGAATTTATTTTGGTGTGAGGAGGGAGGTAGGACTTTTTATTTTTTCTTCAAATGATTAATGAGTTATTCCAATATGTTGTCCCCACTAATTCAAAACTTCATTATTAATATTTACTAAAATCCCATATGTTGACATTTTTTCCTGTTCCATTAATATAACTCTTTTTATTGTGCTGATAACAGACTTTTTTTAAAAAAATTATGTGGCTTCACATTCTCTTTAGACATATATTAAATCTAATCCTTCCCTATTCTGTATTACTCTTGTTTTTGTTTTTGTTTGTGGTTATTCCCCCTTGAATATTCTCTCATATAAATGTTAGAAGCATTTGGTTAAGTTTATTAAAATTCTATTGAGATGTCACAGAATTTATGGATTAATTTAGGAAAACTGACATCTTTAAAATACTGGGTCTTTTTATCTAGGCACAAGATATTTTTCCTATTTATTGAAGTCATTTAAATTTATGTTTATCTCTTAATTACTCTCAGTTGAAGACAAATCTTAATTTCAAGTTTTTGTTGTGAACCACCTGTTCTGCCTAATTATCTCCTTTGTTTTTCTGAACTGCTTTTATTCTCACCCTTTATATACAAACCGTAATTCAACAGGAATTTGGGAGTAAGAACTTTAGAATATCTAACTAAATTTCTACCCTAGAAGGATGCAGACAAAGAGACAGCAGCATGCTTAGCAGCAGCTCTTCCAAAGTGCATGCTTTCCCTCACTTTAAAGATGTGCCCTGGCCCACCTTGGGCTAGGGAGAAGAATGAAGCTGGGGAAGGCAGAGATAGAAAGGAAGAAAATATCAGGGAGGCAGCACATCAATAGTTCTAAGTTCTTGTGTGGCTTCTTTATTTTATTTTAAATGTGAATTATTAGAAAACGAGATATACTCATGCCTAAATGTGAAATAAAAGGTCCTTTAAACTCATATATAAATAGTATTTTGGGCTATGTATGTACTTGTTCCAGTAGTGTGAATAAACGAGCATAGACAACATTCCAAAATGGAGGAAAGAAGAGTTAGAACATTTTTTAGAAAAGAAATAAAGTGTGAGGAAAATGAGACAGTCTCCTGTGAGATTATTTTTGATGCATTGATAAACAGCATGTTACTGTAATGAAAATGATTCCAGCGTATGTATCTTAAAGATTGATAAACATCTTTTATATTTTACATTATGTTTATGTTCAAGGCCAAAGGATGAAATAAATATATTTTGAAAAGGAATGTCACAATCACCACTAGAGGGTACAATAAGCACCTTTTCTTCCAGATATTTGAGCAGAAGAATATTTTTGGGAAATGAAAGGCCATTTAGAATCACAGTACTTGAAAACAACCTCAATAGGTCATCTGGAAGAGAAATGGCTTATAGAAATGGCTATCAGATTTGACATCTAACCAAAGGCAGAGGGTATTATGTGACTTTTCAAGGGCAATGTGTGTCTTGAGCAAAAGTAAAGTAAGTTTAGGAAGGAATACAGCAACATTTCTAAAATTAAATAAGAAAAATTAGCCTTTTGTATTTACATGTGTTCTGGTTACCTAGAGCCAGTCTAACAGAAAATGCCACAAATGGGATGGACTTAACAAACAGTTTATTCTCTTACAATTTGGAGGCTTTAAGTCCAAGTTCAAAGTGCCAGGCTCTAGGGGTTGGGTGAAAGCCCCTCGGCCTTGGGCTTCAGCTCTGCCTCCAGCTCCTGGCCCACTGAAGCTAGAGGCGCTTCTTCACTCAGACAGCTGCTGGCTGCTGAGGATGCCAAGCCAAGGTTGACAGGTAAAAAGGCACAGTCCCGATGTTACCAAACCACACGGCAGGCCATTAATTCAAGTCCATTTTAAGTCCCCAGGTCAGCAGAGCATGGCAGGCAGAACGACAACAAGGCTACATGCAGGGTCCAAGGTTATATACAGGAAGCAGACCAAATTCCCTAAGGCAGCTACTCAGCTGCTCACAGTAGGTTCCACCATGGAGTTGATTACCAGTCTCATCATGGAGAATACTACATCCAGCTGCCCAGCCACTCAGCCAGGCCCAGCCAGTTGATACACAAACTGAACCACCACAACATGGAACTGGGAACCATGTCTCTCATTGAGCTTATTGATTAAAGAAGCTCCTAGAGTGATTGTACTCCAGAAAGATATACTCCACAAGGTCGGATAAAACAACGTGATCCTCAGGAAGATCCACCCCTTGCCTTTGCATCTTTTCCAACACAAAGTGACCCTACAGGATGGAACAGAATTGCCCCGTGTGGTTTCCAAGACTGTAATCTTTATGGAGCAGACTGCCACATCTTGCTCCAGCAGACCTACTGGTAAGTTTGAGCCACTGACCTTTTGGTTAGTAGCCAAATGCCTTAACCACTGTGCCACCAGTAGTTCTTTAAACCAAAACCAAACTCACTGCTGTTGAGTCAGATCCAACACACAGCAACCCCTCCTTGGGTTTCGTTTAGCAAGATCTAAATTGGCACTAAAAGAAAGCAGACAACATTTTAATACCAGCTCGTGGCAATTGGCCTAATCTAGATGCTGTTGTTGTTGTTATGTGTCGTTGAGTAGCGACCCCTCCTTGAGTTTCTGAGGCAGTGTCACTTCAGAAGTAGATTGCCCAACCTTCCTTCCAAGGAGTGGCTGGTGGGTTTGAACCACCAGCCTTCTGGTTAGCAATAAAGTGCCTTAGGCACTATGTCACCAGAACTCCTAATCTAGATGTAGAGTGCATTAATTCCTTTTTTCATATATTTCAGCAGACTAGGGGGGCCCATGATGTGAAGAAAAATAAACACATTCCTCATTAGAATTCTAAGAAGAACAATTTTATTGTTTAAGTTGGACCATCTCATCCAATGCATAACCTATTCTTCTGTAATGTTTCCTGGGAAGAATGCATTCTTTCTCTAATATAGAATTGCCCCATATCTCGTTATAAACATTCTTTCAGCCTTCAAGTTTCAAATACTATTCTGTATTCCAGAAAAATTATGCTTCTTAAAAGAACAAACGTTTTGAGATACAGGAGAAAATAAGGCAAGCAAACATCATAATAAGGAAATAAAATTTAAACCTTCATTTATTAACTATTTTTCTAAGTGTAATTTGCTTAACAGGTACATAAACAAAACCACCACAAAACCACACCCATTGCCATCAAGTCAATTCCAGCTATGGTGACCCCATGAGTTAGAGCAGAATTGCTCCATGGGATTTTTGTGGCTGGGGCAATCTACTTCCGTAGTGATATCGCCTCGGAAACCCAAGGAGGGGTTGCTGTGAGTCGGGTCAGACTCGACAGCACATAACAACAACAACAACAATCTTTACAGAAGCAGATTGCCAGGCCTTTCTCCAAAGGCACCTCTCAATGGGTGTGAACTATCAGCCTTCAGGTTAGTAGTCAAGAACAAACCATTTGTGCCACCCAGGAACATTTTCAACAGGTATGAACCAAAATCAAATCCATTGCCATTGAGTTAAGGAGTTCTACTGCTGTAGTGGGTAAGGCATCTGGCTGCTAACCAGGTCAGTGGTTCAAACTCACCAGCTATTCTGTGCAAGGAAAATAGGGCAATCTACTTCTGTAAAGATTTACAGCCTTGGAAATCCAATGGGGAGTCACTAGAGTTGGAATCAACTTGATGACAAAGAATTTGGTTTGATTTTGGCCATCGAGTTGATTTTGACTTTAGGACCACATAGAAATGCCCCATAGGGTTTCCAAGGCTGTAAATCTTTATGGAAGCAGACTGCCTCTTCTTTCTCCTGTGGAGGGGCTGGTGAGCAGTTTGGCTTTTTAGTTAGCAGCTGTGTGTTTTAACCACCATGCCATCAGAGCTCCATTTCATTAGGTACATACGACTTTAAAATTTTCAATGCTTTTTCATGCTTATCATGTTTGCTGTTTACAATAAACCTTTCATCTAGTCAGGTATGTATTTTCATCCACATTTTCTGAGTAGGGAAACATTGAATTAGAACAGTGAAAGGCCTTACCCTGAGTCTCCCAGATAGAAGGCAGATCTGGAGGACTGGGTCTTCGGACTCCTTTTCGTGCTCTTGCCTTGATACTCTGCCCTTCAGGCGACTGTGATGATTCAGCTTCAGACAATTCTTTAATGGCACATTTGCATCTCTATGGAAGAATTTCAGACTTACTGTGAGAGGATTTTCTATTTGGCTATGAGTGGTTCTGTGTTTGTGCTCAGTGTCTAATAACATACAGATTTCTCTGTCATTTGAGTTTCCCAGGTGCATTTCATCATATTGCTATGACACCCTAGACAGTACATTACTAAAGGATTATTATATTTCTTCAGTGGTTGAAGCCCTTTGGCCTTCAATATAACATTACCCTGTCCTGTTTTATTGATTACCTAGAAAACCTTCTCAAAATGTAGAGAGTTGACGAGTGCATGCTGAAACCTTTCTAGCATTGTTAAAACATTTAAATAATTTGCAAATTCTTACTTACATTATTAATCAGCATTTTGAATTTTGTGTATCAGATGTAGAAAAATATCACATTTTCCTATTTTAGTATCTTGAACGACAATGATAATAGAAGGATTATAGAAAAACAAAAATGTAATAATGACTTCTGCACATTAAGGATTTCAATATAATATGGAGACAGAGTGCTGTAAATGTATTCTTTTCTAATAATATCTGATTAACATTCAAATCTGGAACTTAATATGATTACTGGATCACTTCTGAAGAAACTTTCAAGATGGTGTTTGTAATTTCACTGTGAACTATGGTGTCGTGTGGATTTTCCAAACTTCAATAATTTCTCTTCAAGATTTTTGCCATATCTAAAGATTGTCTGTTTGAATCCACCAGCCACTCCATGGGAGAAAGCTGAGACAGTCGACTTCCATATTTATAACCTTGGAAATCTTATGGAGCAGTTCTATTCTGTCATAAATGGCCACTATGAGTAGAAATCAACTAGATGGCAGTAGATTATTCAATCCAGAACAAAATGTATATGGTAAATAATAATACAGATGGCATATCAATCAATTAATTGTTGTTGTTATTGTTAGGTGCTGTCGAGTCGTGTCTGACGTATAGCGACCCTATGCACAGCAGAACGAAAGAAACATCACCTAGTTCTGTGCCAGCTCCATGATCCTTGCTGTACTTGAGCCAATCATCACAGCCACTGTGTCAATCCATCTCATTGAGGGCCTTCTCATCTTCTGTCGACCCTCCACCTTACCAAGCATGACATCCTTCTCCAGGGACTGGTTCCTTCTGACAACTTGACCAAATTAGGTAAGACAAAGTCTGGTAATTCTCGCTTCCAAGGAAGATTCTGGCTGCACTTCCTCCAGGACAGATCTGTTAATTCTTTTAGCAGTCCACAGTACTTTCAACAGTCTTCACCAACACCACAGCTCAAAAGCATCAATTCTTCTTCTTTGGTCTTCCTTATTCATTGTTCAGCTTTCACATGCATATGAGGCGATTGAAAATATGGCTTGTGTCAGGCGCACCTTAGTCCTCAAGGAGACATCCTTGCTCCTCAGC
>NW_006921588.1:19146212-19146872 GCF_000298275.1 Orycteropus afer afer | reverse complement strand
ACTGCTGCAACTGTTTTTGAATTATCTTCAGTAAGATCTTATTTGCATGTGATATTAATGATATTGTTTGATAATTTCCACATTCTGTGGGATCAGCTTTCTTTGGAATGGGTACAAATATAGATCTCTTCCAGTCAGTTGGCCAGGTAGCTGTTTTCCAAATCTCTTGGCATAATTGAGTGAGTGCCTCCAGTGGGGCATCTCAGTGGGTATTCTGTCAATTCCTAAAGCCTATTCTTCACAAATTCCTTCAGTGCAGCTTTGACTTCTTCCTTCAGCATCATTGGTTCTTGATCATACGACAATTCCTAAAATGGATGAAGATCTACCAGTTCTTTTTGATACATTGTGTATTCCTTCCATCTTCTTTTGATGTTTCCTGCATCATTCAATATTTTGCCCATAGAGTCTTGCAATATGGCAACTTGAGGCTTAATTTTTTTCCTTAGTTCTTGCAGCTTGAGAAATGCTGAACATTTTCTTCCCTTTTGGTTTTCTAACTCCAAGTCTTTGCACATTTCATTATAGTAACTGGCTTTGTCTGCTCAAGCTGCTCTTTGAAATCTTATCTTCAGCTCTTTTATCTTGCCATTTCTTCCATTTGCTTTACCTACTTTCTGTTCCAGGGCAAGTCTCAGAGTCTCTTCTGACATCCATTTT
>NW_006921588.1:19136991-19146112 GCF_000298275.1 Orycteropus afer afer | reverse complement strand
ATATTTAAGATCATATTCTGGCTCTTGTGGACTTGTTTTAACTGTCTTTAACTTCAAGTTGAACTTGCATATGAGCAGTTGATGGTCTGTTCCACAATCAGCTTCTGGCCTTGTTTTGGCTGAAGATATTGAGCTTTTCCATCACCTCTTACCACAGATGTAGTCAATCTGATTCTGTGTATATTCCATCTGGCGAAGTCCACATGTATAGCTAGCATTTGTGCTGTTGAAAAAGGTGTTTGCAATGAATAAGTCACTGGTCTTGCAAAATTCTATCATGCATTTCCAGCATCATTTCTGTCACCAAGGCCAAATTTTCCAACTACTAGTGATTCTTCTTTGTTTCCAACTTTTGCATTCCAGTCACCAGTGATCATTAACACATCCTGATTGCATGCTTGGTCACTTTCAGACTACAGAAGCTGATGAACATCTTCAATTTCCTCATCTTTGGCTTTGGTAGTTGGTGCATAAATTTGAATAATAGTCATAATAAGTGGTCTTCCTTGTAGGTGTGTGGATATTATCCTATCACTGACAACATTATACTTAAGGACAGATCTTAAAACATCCTTTGTGATGATGAATGCCGTGCCATTCCTCTTCAAATTGTCATTCCTAGCACAGTAGACCACACAGTGGTCTCCTTCAAAATGGCCCAATATGGTGCATTTCAGCTCATTAATGCCTAGAATATCAATCTTTATGTGCTCCATTTCATTTTTTACAACTTCCAATTTTCCTAGATTCATGCTTTGTACATTCCATGTTCTGATTATTAATGGATGTTTTGCAGCTCTGTGGTTTAAGCAGTTGTGAGTGGGTTATTCCCATTATGGGATCAATCAATTAATCATTAACAAATCCACTGCCATTGATTTGATTAGCAGCTGAATGCTTTAACTGTGTTGAGTAGTGCTTCCTTGTGATAGTTGGAGCTGTGTGTCAACTTGGCTGGACCACAATTCTGTGTGGTTTAAGCAGTTGTGATGTGGGTTATTTCCATGATGAGATCAGATGTATGTGTTTTGAGCAGCCAATCTGTTGAAAGGGAGTTCCCCTTGGAGTGTGGCCTGCTTCCAATATGTTTATGGACATCCTCAGAAAAGAGACACTCTTCTGTGGATTGAGATTCTATTGTGCTGCTTATAATTGTCCGTGAGCGAACAATCCACCATTTGGCCTGGTGATCTTGGATTCATCATTCATTGAAGTCAACAGCTGATATACTGACTACCAAGCTTGAGCTCATCAGCCCCTGCAGCTGCGTGAATCATAAAGCACCTCCAGCTTGACGTTTGATCCAAGAACTTGGGACTTGCCAGCTTCTATAAGTGTGTGAGCCATTTTCCTAAGATAATTTTTTCTTTCTCTATATGTATATATAAGCATTACTGGTTTTGCTTCTCTAGAGAAACCGGCCTAACACATTCCCCAAATCCATGTCTATCCAGAATCTATGAATGTGATCTTAATTGGAAATAGGGTCTTTGCAGATATCATCAAGTTAAGATGAGGTCATACTGGATTAAATCCAATGACAGGTGTTCTCATTAAAGGAAAATTTGGACACAGAGATACAGAGAATATACTAAGGGAAGAAGCTCTTATGAAGACAAAGACAGAGATTGGAATTATGCTGCCACAAGTCAAGGAACACTGGGAATTATAGGCAACACCAGAAGCTAAGAGCTCTGGTAGCATAGTGTTTAAGACACTTGATTGCTAACCAGAAGGCTGGTGGGTTCACCAGCCACTCCTCGGAAGGAAGGTTGGGCAATCTACTTTTGTAGTGATACTGCCTCAGAAACCCAAAAAGGGGTTGCTATGAGTCAGGTCCGACTCAATGGCACATAACAACAACAACAACCACCCCCTACTTCTGGTTATAATCCCATTCGGGAATGGGTTTTCTTTGTTATGTTAATGATGCAGTATTAGTGTAGGGTATGTGTTAAATCAATTTCTTTTGACATATAAACAGCAGATTGAGCAATGGAGGAGTAAACAGAGATGGGGAAGAGAGATGCCAAGCCACATGACCATCTCCCAAGAGTAGAAGCTCAAAAGAGACTAGGACTTTCCTCAGGAGCCGATAAAGAAAGACTTCCCTAGAAGTCCCTAAATTTGCACTCTAGCCTCCTAAACGGTGAGAAAATAGATTTGTTTATTAAAGCCACCCATACGCGGTATTTCTGTTATAGCAGCACTAAACAACTGAGACACAAATATTGTTTTAGTGATGTTCAGTGCTTTCAGAGTACAGATGTGAAGAAAGAACCTTTGTTTCACATTTAAATGGTGCTTCTGACAAAACTGTCTTTAGAAATCAGTTACGTTTTCTTGGGTGTTGCAATGCATGATTGTAGCAAATGATGATAGAAATGCTATGATAGTCTTTAGGGCTATTTCAAAATGTCATACCATATGATTTTTGAATCATAAAAGCTTACAAATGATACCAGTTCAAATTGAATATTGTATGACTGAGGTACTAAAGATATTCTGAAGGCCACTGGGATTTTGTGTGTGCATTTCTATAGGAAAAATGTAGGGAAATTGAAGGCGTGTAATAGCATAAGAGAATTCAGGTTGTTTATCATAATGATCTCCTGGGTTTTAAATGGAACTTCAAAAAATGGTTGTCCCAACCTGAAAAAGAATTTTAAAACAACAAGGGCAAAATTTATCTTCCCAAAGTTTAACCATGTTTTCACATTTAATGCTTCTTGTATGCTGGTTAAAAAGCTGCTTTATTCTCTACTTCTACATTTAATGCTGCCTTTTGATCCTTAAAGGGCTTTACCTACTTTAAATAGTCTCTTCTTATCCATGGTCAAGCTTATTTTTGTATTTAAAAACACTTAAAAAAAAAATCTCTGGGCCATAAAGCAAGCAGTTAGATTCTGGAAATGTTAAATAAACATTTATTTTTCCTGAATATTGTCTAAGAGAGTTATCATTCTTTGTACTTCTTCCAATCAAATTTTCAGAAGCCCCAGATGATTTTTGATCTGATTTAACTCCTAATTGCTTCATGTACTGTTAAAGGAAACTATAATTCATTTCCTAAAACTAATTAGACTTATACACCAGATACAGACTTTTTCACGGTGTTTCTGCTACCATACTGTTTTCCTGCCTGCCTGGGTGGAGTAGTTTTGCTTATCCATATAGTCTTAGCTTTGAAGTCTTTCCTGAGAACCCCTACCTACTTTGATGGATTCTTTGTCCTATTTTCTAATCTCTAGAATTTCAGTTATCTTATGCTAATATGACTGCTTACATGTCCATTTCCATATTAGTAGCTCACAGAAGGCAGGGGATTTATTTTGAAACCCACAGTGTCTAATGCATTGCTTACTGCAAATAAAATGCTAAACAAATACTTGAAGAAATGTGCCTTGATACATTAGACTCAAAGCCTCATATTGCAATTCACATTTAAAAGTTTAGTTTGGACAAGAAAATCTGCAAATGTGCATTGCTGTTTTAACAATTATAAATCTCCCATAGGCAATCAAACAGGCAGAATGGAAGCAAGATTAGCATAAGAAAATACTAGACAGAAAATTTCATTAATACATATTTTTAAAATGTCTTTTATTCCTGGGTCTCAAGAACTGCTATAAAGTGATTTCTCTCTCCAATTAATAGATCTACTCATGATTAACATAAATTCAATATACTGAGGTGAAGTTTGGTAGCACCCCTTTTGCTCAGAATGTTTCTTTGAGGTAAGTTGGCTGTTTCATATGCTAAATTTATACCTCTTTAAAAATCTCACTATCCTTCATGCAGATAAAGGAACTGAGCCAGCAGAAACCCATTTGAGCATCAACAAGGTATTCCCCTATACATTTCTACCTGCTCTCTCCAACCATATCCGAGAGCTGGATGATGAATCTTCATTTCTCAATATTATGGCCACCTCCCCTAGGGTCATTTCACACTGAACTGCAGTTGAAAAAGAAAGGAGAAAGGACATAGCCTGGCTATGTGATTGAATACATTTAATTTCCATGTTGAGAAATATGTCACTTTAGAGTTTCACCAGGATGAGGTTGGAGTGATTCTCCCCATTTATATATAGTGTTCAGATTAGAACTCATATCACTTGATGATAATACTTTCTTTATGACCTTCAAACTACAGTGCTTTCCTGAGCCTGAAGCAAAATCTATTCATTTTTCATGGGCAGGACGTGAGAAAGTTGTGAGAAAGTCAGTCAGTGTGTCCACCAGCAATACTGAATCACCTCTCTCCTCTCTTCTTAGGGACTTCAGAAAGTCATTTGGGTACTATTATTGTTCTCAATTTATCTCAATCCAAAGTATTGATCTTCTACTAGGCAATTAGCGTAGACTTGAGAATTGTGTGGACTATTAAGTAAGCACCTTATAACCTTGATGGGAGCCAATTTGACATTTGAATGTATTAGAAAACAATAAAAGGCAAAATGGAAATGATATCAAAACCAAAGGAAATGGAGACATACGTGGTACAAAGACTTGCGTGCAAATGTAAATATTTATAGCAGCTTTGTAACAGCCCCAAATTTGAAACAATCTGTAGTCATTTTTTATTGGGTAACAAATTCCTCCACAATTCGGTGGCTTAAAATAGCAAGCATTTGTTTCATAATTTCTATGAATTTGAAATTTGGGAGTGGTTTAGCTGGGTGATTATGGCCGTGAGTCTCTCATGAGATTGCAATCAAACTGGCAGCCAGGACTGCAGTCATCAAAGTCTGGACTGAGTTGGAAGATCTGCTTCCAACATGGCTCACTCATGTGGCTGTTGGCAGGAGACCCCCAATTTCTCTCTAGTAGGTCTCCCTACAGGGCTGTTTGAGTATCCTCGTACCATGGCAGCTGGCTCCCCTCAGGGAAGATGATCCTAGACAGAATAAAGAGGAAGTCTCAAAGTCTTTCATGCCTAATTGCAGACGTTGCATGACTTCTGCTTTATTCTATTCATTAGTAAAACCAAAACCTCACTGCCATAGAGTTGGATCCGACTCATAGCAACCCTTACTTGGGTTTCTGAGGTGGTAGATTGCCTAACCTTCCTCCTGAGGAGTGGCTGGTGGGTTTGAACCACCAGCCTTCTGGTTAGCAGTCAAATGCCTTAGGCACTGTACCACCAGAGCTCCTATTATCACTAAGTTTAGTCCACACCAGAAACAAGAAGGAAATTCAGCCCCACCTCTTGAAAGGTATAGTGTCAGAGAATTTGTAGACATATTTTTAAACCAGAACATAATATAAAGATCCATAAATAGTGGAATCCACTAAGAAGTTGTGGAATATTCATACAATGGACTGCTACTCAACAATTAAAAGGAATGAACTTCTGATATACATGATGTGGATGAATCTCAAATAATTTTGCTGAGTAAAAGAAATCAGACAGAAAGAGGACATACTGTATGATTTCACTTATGTAAATTCTAAAAACTGCATACTAAGCAACAGAGACAGAAATCGTTGCTTGCCTGGGGACCAGAGCACTGAATGGGGTGGCAGGATAGAGCCATGAAGTAGGGAGGGAGGGATTTCAAAGGGTTACAAGGGCACTTTGGCGATAAAGAGATATTTATGATCTTGATTGTGCTGGTAATTTCACAGATGGAAATATGTCTAAAGTCGTTACATAGTACATTTTAAAAATGTACAATTTATTATATATCAGTTAGACCTCAATATAGCTGAAAAAATTTATAAGGGTAAGAAATATTTTTACGCCTATACGTGAAATGCACTTCCTAGAA
Organism: Orycteropus afer afer; assembly: GCF_000298275.1. Lineage (NCBI taxonomy): Eukaryota > Metazoa > Chordata > Mammalia > Tubulidentata > Orycteropodidae > Orycteropus > Orycteropus afer. Next base: position 19,140,339 of record NW_006921588.1, on the reverse strand, counting down.
CTTTCCTTTTTAGCTTTATCAAATAAAATCACCAAATATAATTAATAATCTAGGTCTCATCCATTGCAGAATAGTTTTCAATATGAAGGGAACTTGTTAATCTCTTTTAAGGTAATACTTTAAGAACTCTGAGTTCTTGTTCTGTTAAGAAACACACTTCAGGTTATTATAATTTTAAAAATGCTCCCAGAAAAAATTTAACACATAAAGCCAACAATGGCTATTTTGTTTTGTGAGTTTGGCTGAAATCAAACTATTATCTTTCTTCTACAAATATGCTCCTTCATATCAATTTATTAAGTCTTCATGACCCAGTACCATGACCTAGAAATACCTACTACTTTGCTTTCAATGATATTTTCTTCCCCCACTTATTGCTCACAATTCATTCATTAACTCAACAAACATTTATTAGGTAACTACCACATGCCAGACACTGTAGTAGTTGTTTGGTGTTACAATGGTGAGAAAATAAACCTGACTCTTACCCTTATGTGGCTTACATTTTAGTGTGGGATATAGGCCATTATTATCCAAGTCTGGTCAATTGTATTTCAGAAATGATACACAATCCACCCTGTCCTCCCTCCCAATTTTTACTGATGCAGAATAAACATTCTTCATTTCTTACCTTAAGTAAATTTGTAGCTTGTCTTTTTTCTGTCCTCAGACTAGTTTGACTTCCATATTGCTGTCAAAGTCAGCTTTCTAAAACATAGATCTGATTATGTTATTCTCTGATTCAAGTCATTTCTTGATGGATCCGTATTACCAGCTGGATGAAGTCAAATCCTTCATGACTTGGCCACTGCCTACTGACTCAGCCTCAATTTCACTACTCACCTCCCTTATTTATTCCAGCAATACAGTGCTGCTCAAAGTTCCCACCAAGCTCAACTGGCAAACAAAATCCACAAAGAAAACATCCTACATCCTACTCTGGCAAGTAGTGACAGAGGTCTTGTAAGTGGACATCTACGGAGAAAAGAAGAGTGAAGAAAATCAAAGATGTATGGAAATAATTAGTCCAAAGGACTACTGGACCAAAGGAATCTCGACCTCCATGACTCTGAGACTAGAAGACTTAGATGGTGCCCAGCTACCACTACTGACTACTCTAAAAAGGGATCACATTAGAAAACGCTGGCTAGAGTAGGAGAAAAGTGTGGAACAAAACTCAAAATCATGAGAAAAAGACCAGGCTTACTGATTGGATAGAGACTAGTGGAATATTTTTAGTCATCCTTTTAGGCCCAGAACTGAACTCATTCCATGTGGCTCATTTTCTGCCAAACCTTAGAAGAATCTGTAAGGTGATCAATAACCCTAGGGAGGTGCACACTCCTAAGAACTATCAACCCTTTGAGATAAAAACAGCAGCATTTCTAAACTTCTAAACAAAGTTTAGAAGGCAGGAAAGGTTAGGAAAGAGGAGGAATGAAAACAGAAACCATAGGGAGGAAGTGGGATGAAAACATAGGGAGGAAGTGATTGCAATCAATGACATGAAACAAAATGTATATGAACTGTTGGGTGCAAAACTGATTTTCTCTGTAAATCTTCACCCAAATCACAATAAAAGGTTAAAAAAAATCATCACCATGTTACATGTGCTCACATTTGCTCACAGTTTGCTTCTGCTTGAAAAGAACCTGGGACCTCTTCCTCACCCAGTAAGTCCCTTGTGTATCCATCAAGACCCAAATAACATGAACCACTTTTCTAAAGAATACCTATTCATAAGAGAATTTATCAGTATCTCTTTCAAACTCCCACATAATCTTGTATATTCTTGTAGTTTAGCACTTATCACTATATATTTAACTCAAAAGTGAGGAAGAAAAAGCACCATTCCCAGTTCTCAGCAAGGCCATAATAGTCTCTTGCTGAACCTAAGAATTTCATAGAACACCAACATCAGAACAGGTCACTCTGTGACCTTCTGAGAATAAGACAGAATAAAACTCTCCATGATCATGCCCGAGCACAGACAAAGGCAAGAACCCTCCATAATTATATCTGGGCACAAAAACAGGAACATCGTGCCAACCAAAAAAATCACCACACATGCCCCTCTCCCAAGTACCTTGAGGGCTGGGTCTCCTTTACCAATTGCAGCTTTAACTCTGCTCTCGTTCTACCTTCTTCCAGATGAAATTATTAAGATATCCAGTCATGAAACTGCCTTCACTTTCTCACAGCACCTAATCCAGAGCAAACCCCTGCTTCACTGAATCCTTTTCAAAATTACCTAGACAAGCCCAATTCCTGTAACTCCTAACACTCTGCTAGTGAGACTCCCCTTTGTTCTCCATGATGTAAGGTCTCCTATGATGGACCAAATAATAAACTCAACTTTGTTTGAGTACAGCTATATTCCTGGTGGTCTTTGGTTGGTAGGCATCAAAGTATTTACATATTTCGATCTTTCTAGTAGACTATGAAGTCATTGAGATTGGGGCGGGATTTTTTTTTTTTTTTTTTTTTTTGCTTGTACCAAACATCGTGTCTGATGCTGACTAAATGTTTGCAGGATAAATTAATGAATGTACATTTTAATGATTAAAGGCACACAATTTAACAAATAGAAGAAGCTGCGTTAATAAAACATGCTATTTCTCATCAAAATGCTTTGCCAGTTAGCTATTACTGAATTTGCTTTTGCATGTGAGATGCTCCTATGGTTTTGATGTTATTGTCTTTGGCCAGTCCCCACCACAATAGAGCTCATGCCTTTGTTTTTTGAAGTAACGATGGCTTGTATTGAACCTCCACAGTTTCTCACAATCCTTACCATTCCCAGCATGCATAGCTACATAGCCCATCAGGTGTGAGGATGCTGTTATCCCTACTATACATTACCAGAAATAAGTCACAGTAGGAAAGCAGATTAGGACAGTTTAACATGTGGGGAAAGAGAAGCTATGAAAAACTGGAAAGAAAATTGATCTCTAACTCCAGATGGACCTCATGCTTGCTTTGATTTTATGGATAATTGAAGGTATAGTATAGTATAGTTGTCCTTGCTCTTTGGGATTTATTTCTATCTGCAGATTTTATAGCACCCTCTCAACCTTCATCATAAGAATCTTCCTGTTTGTGCTTTTACAATAGAAATATACTATTCAAAGTAGAATAAAAAGTGCTAGTTCAAGGCACTTATTTTATTCTTTCCCATAGAGCAGAGTGGTTAAGAACTCAGATTTTTAAGTCAGAAGAAGGATTGGAATCCTAGATCACCAGCTTCCTGAATGTGTTCTGAGTCCCAATTTTCTAATCTGTAAAAAATGGATATTAATAGTAAATACCCTACAGAGTTGTGGTGAGAATGAAATGACATAGCATATA
>NW_006921588.1:19134292-19136105 GCF_000298275.1 Orycteropus afer afer | reverse complement strand
AACCTAGAAAAATAAAATAAATTCTTTATAATACTGATCACAGTGGGAGTTTTAGTGACTATACTAGATGGCTCATAAGGTTCCCTTTTGCCAGAAAGAGAAGAGTGAATTTGAGAAACAGCAGGGCAGTCTAAACCAAGTGGGAAAACATGCAGAGATTAGACTGGCCCTTGGGAAGGATAGGATCCAGCTGAAAATGACAAAGGAGGTTCAGTCAAGCTGGAAGCACTGATGAGAATGGTGATAGGTGACAGGTTGGTCTAAGAAGGCAGTTGGCAGCTGGGAAATCAAAAGAGAGTTGGAGCACAGCAGAACAGCTGGATGAAACATGTAAATAAGATACATTACTATTATTGTTATTAGCTGCTACTCCTCAGAAGGAAGGTGAGGCAATCCTACTTCCATAGTGATACTGCCTTGGAAACCCAAGGAGGGGTCGCTATGAGTTGGGGCCGACTCGACGGCACATAACAACAACAACAATAACAATATTGATTCATTCATTTTATGTTTTTGAGCATAAAATGCTCAAACACTGTTTTGAGTTGTACTTGTTAGCTCACTCAATCCTCATAACATCCCAATACAAAGGCTACTATTATCTCTACTTTATGAATGAGGAGACTGAGTTAAAGAGGGTCACATGGGTTTTTTGCAGGACAGCCCCAAGATGGTGGACTAGGCAGAAAGACTGCACAGACCCTCTTCAACAAAGAAAAGGGGAACCAATTAACACAGACACAGAAGATAATCTTGGGCCCCTGAGCCTTGAAGAGAAGAATGGACTAAACCCGAACCAGCAGAAGAGTTTGCATGAAAAATACCAGAAAAGGAGACATACGGAGCTGCAGTCTGGCAGTGATCCTGAGCGATCCTGACAACACAGACAGCTTGGAGATTCCCGACTGGTGGTAGGACCTAAGAATTAACCTAAAAATCAGCCCTGCTAGCCAGACACTACACGGAGGACTGCTCTGGTGGCTGTGGAATAAAGGGGAAGCAGCAGTGAAGAGGAAGATGGGCTGAGCTGTGGACTTTTGCCTATCCAGAGGGTACCACCATTTTGAATGTTTACAAGTGGCTTGAACATTTTGGATATTTAAAGAGACAGCGCTCTACCAGATCCCAGGGGCTTAAGAACAGATTCTGCTTGCCAATAACCCCAAGGACACTCAGGGCCTGCATGACTGAAAAGGTGCGACATTCCTCTTGTTACTCTTATACACCACACCTGCTTGGTGAACAGAGGTGCAGCCATCGCCCACTCCCACCCACCTTCTGGGCCCACAGGAACTCCATCCCAGTCAGTGTGCTCTGACAGAGACTGGGTGCCTGGCCCTGTCCTCTATCAATTTTTTTTTTCTTTTTTTCTGGAGTTTAGTTTGCTTGTATTTTCCTGTTTGAAAACTATTATTATTATTAATACTTTTGTCCTTTTTACTATTATTCTTTACTCTTCCCCTCCCAGGTCCTAGTTTGCAGCTTTTTTTTTTCTTTTCCCTATTTCTGGTTAAAATTTTTTTAAATTTAAATTCTTTTTTCCCCCTTTTTGTTTATCTTTTTGCATTTTTCCCATTTTTTCTTCATTATTCTCCTTCTCTACCCTATTTCTCTTAATGCCCTATCCCCAGATATTGCAGGTTTTCTTGTTTTTTCTTTTTTCGGTTACTGTTCCTGTGTGATTACATGGTGTACTTTTTGTCCATGTGCTTTTAGTTTTTTGATGGTTATTCAATTGTAATTTTTGTCTAACTGAGTGGGAGACAGAAACAGTCCCCATAAGACACAACTACACCCACACCTCCTGCAACTT
>NW_006921588.1:19121810-19127727 GCF_000298275.1 Orycteropus afer afer | reverse complement strand
TAACTATCGGGAGGAAATATGAGGGGAGATGTTGCATTGCGGTAAATTGTGGCCAATGTCATGATACAAAGTGTATGTGAACTCCTGTATAGAAAGTGAATTTGCTCTGTAAATTTTCACCCAAATCACAATAAAAAAAAAGTAAAAGAAGACTTTTGCAGCAGATTTGCCAAGTGCAATATGTTAAAAAAAAAAAAAAAAAATTAGAGGGTCCCAATGCTAATAATGATCAAACTTGCTCCCAAAGAAAGCCAGTATTTGTGAAGTCCCTTTAGCTCACAGGGGATAGAAGCTCAATTAATGCTAGCTTAAGGAAAAACAAGGTATGCACTAGTCCATAAAACTGAAAAGTCCAGTTGCAGACTTCAGGCATAGTGAGATACAGGGACATTGGCCGAGGAGATCTGGGTGCACAATGAGAGTCAATATATTTCAATAACTTTCCTATATAATTGCAGCACTGATGGAGCAAGATTACTTGAGTCTATGGCAGTTATCATTTGGTGCCCTTCTCTTATTCTTTGTTTTACTATTTAAAAATTGTTGTTGTTGTTATTTGCCCTCAAGTTGGACCCGACTCATAGCAACCCTTCCTTGGGTTTCTGAGGCAGTATCATTACGGAAGTAGATTGCCCAACCTTCCTTCCGAGGAGTATATTTAAAGTTATTTTCTGTTTTTAAAATAATTTATGCTTATTGTAAAAGTGATTCAAATAGTTGAGATAGATTGAAGTAAAATAACTAAAAGAATAAACCACCACCACTACAAACAAAGCAAAACACAGGAACTCTTACCAACCAGCCAATATCCCCTGCAAGCGTTTTGTTTGATCTGTTTCATATTGAGTGTTGTGCTGAAGGCTTAGTGAGGGTAACCTACTGATCAGCTAAAGTGTGTTTTTTCTTTCTTTGCTTTAGCAAGAAGGTCCTTTTGCCTGGCTTTGAGGAAAGGAGAATGGGTGTAGGGAGGGCTTGGGGGGGTGACTTATCAATGAAGAATGTAAGGTATCCTCCTATCCCTACCCCTGTATAAGCAAAGGTTTATATTTCTAAGCTATGGGAATCCTGATACAAATTATTGGATAAAATACTCAGTAAGGATTTTGTATTGTAAGGTCTAAAAGTGTAAATGATAGAACTCTAGAGGACATGAGGGTTAAAGGAAGGTGGCATGATTTAAGTCTCCTAGGCATAGAGTTAACAGACTGCCAAGATCCTCTGGAGATTGATATCTTGGTCTGATGCTGAGGAGTGGTGGGTGATCAAAGAATATACTTTGGCACAACAGGGTGGGAGTGGGGAGATGGAAAGACCATTTATTCAGGCAGGTGTCACTATATTGCAGTGACCATAGGCCCTGCTGTATTGTACTGGTTTTATGGTTACCATGTACTAAGTCCTCTTCTTTTTGAGTTTCAGAGATATCCTAAGCTAGTCATCTGGTCATTCTTATAAGGAGAATTCTAGTAGCTTTTAAAATATTTATAGAAATCTCTCTTATGGTAGGTAATAATTTCCTTCATGAGATTAAGTATAATTTAACTCATACAGTCACATTTTTCAGTGCTTATTACATATCGAGCACTATGCTACATATTATAAATTCAAATATGGCAACAGTCTCTCTACTTCAGTCTTTCAATAGTGTCATTTCCTTAACAGAACAGGTACAAAGTCCTTTTGGAGTACAGAAAAAGTTGCATCCAAGTCAGTGTTTGAACTCCTATCTTGTTCTCTAGACATGTTATCTCTGCTTCGAATTTTGAAGTGTCAGGAGGGATCAAAAACTGTTCATCATAAGTCATTTTGGTGTGTTACTTTAGAGAGAAGATCCCAGAGTCTTCTTAGTCTCTCTCTCCTTGGCTGAGTTGTTCAATTTTTCTTTAGATTTCTACGAGACATTCAGGATCTTTCCAATATGTCCCCTGGTTCATTACTTAGAATTCATTTCTGTCCCTTGCAACCCATGAACTCTACCAGGTACCAGAGGTTTCAAAAGTAGGTAGCATTAAGCTTAGACTTGAAGGATAAGCATGAATTTTTTAGGCAAACAAACTAGGCATTCTAGGCAGAGAATACAGCGTATACATTTTTAATCTCTATATTAGCTATTTGTCAGAACCTGGATCTATTTCTTCCAGAATAGTCATATGAAATCTAATCATTCATTGTGGTCAACTGGGCAAATACTGATAATAAACATTTGAAGGATATGAGAGATACTGTATTAAAATGTGTCTCTACTCTTCAGAAGAGATTGATATTTGTACCCAATTCCAAAGAAAAGTGATTCAACAGAATGTAGAAATTATTGAACAGTATCATTGCTATTATAACTCACTGCCAAACTCACTGCTGCCAAGTCGGATTCTACTCATGGCAACCTCTCCTTGCGTTTCCAAGGCAGTGTCATTACGGAAGTAGATTGCCCAACCTTCCTTCTGAGGAGTGGCTGGTGGGTTTGACCTGCCAGCCTTCTGGTTAGCAGTTAAATGCCTTAGGCACTATGCTATTGATACTATACACATATAAAATTTTGCTGAAGATAATTCAAAAGTGATTGCAGCACTATATTGACAGGGAACTTCCAGAAATTCAAGCTGGATTCAGAAGATGATGTGAAACAAGGGATATCATTGCTGATGTCAGATGAATCTTAGCCAAAAGCAAAGAATACTGGAAAGACTTTTACTTGTGTTTTATTGACAATGCAAAAACATTTGACTATGTGGATCATAATGAACTGTAGATAACATTGCAAAGAATTAGAATTTCAGAACACTTAGTTATGCTCATAAAGAACCTGTACATAGAACAGGAGGATGTCGTTTGAACAGAACAAGGGGATACTGCATGGTTTAAAATCAGGGAGGGAGTGCATGGGTTGTATCCTTTCACCATAATTATTCAATCTCTATTCTGAGCAAATAATCTGAGAAGCTGGACTAAATGAAGAAGAATGCAGCATCAGGATTGGAGGAAGACTCTTTAAACAACCTGAGATATGCAGATGATGTAACTTTGCTTGCTGGAAGTAAAGAGGGCTCGAAGCATTTACTAATGAAGATCAAAGACTTCAGTACAGATTACATACCAACATAAAGAAAATACCAACATAAAGAAAACAAAAATCCTCACAACTGGACCAATAAGCAATATCACAATGAATGGAGAATTTCACTTTACTTGGATCTGCAATCAACATATATGGAAGCAGCAGTCAAGAAATCAGACGTTGTATTGCACTGGACAAATCTCCTGCAAAAGACCTCTTTAAAGTATTAAGAAGCAAAGATATCACTTTGAAGACTAAGCTGAGCCTAACCCAAGCCATAGTACTTTCAGTCTCCACATATGCATGTGAAGGTTGAACAATGAATAAGGAAGACTGAAGAAGAGTTGATGCCTTTGAGTTATATTGGTGAAGAATACTGAAAATGGCATGAAAGGCCAGAAGAATGAACAAATCTGTCCTACAAGAAGTGCAGCTGGAATGTTCCTTAAAAGGAATAATGGCCAGAATTCATCTCACCTACTTTGGTCATGTTGTCAGAAGAGACCATTCTCTAGAGAAAGATATCTTGCTTAGAAAAGTAGAGGGTCAGTGAAAGAGGGGAAGACCCTTACAAGATGGATTGACACAGTGGCTGAAATGACAGACCCAAGTATAACAAGGACTGTGAGGACGGCACAGGATGAGGCAGGCAGTGTTTTGTTCTGTTGTACATAGGTGGGTATGAGCTGGAGCTGACTCCATGGCACCTATCAACAACAACAACAACAACTCTTCAACCGTTCATGGACTCAAAGTTTTTGAGCAGATGCAAAATGCAATCAGTGTTGAATTAAAGAAAATTTCCTTTTTGAGAGTAATTATGTCGGCAAAATCTAGAGAGTTGGAAGTAACCTGATGAAAATTTTCACCTCATTTTTTTTCTGCCCAGATTCTTTGGGCCAGCAGAATTTGTCTGTGTATTTTCTACACAGAGGCCAACTAGACATGTTCACAGAGGTTTCTGGAGATTAGGAGGTGGAAGGGGCCAGATATTTGCGAACAGATCAGCAATTTTTGTGTTGTATGAGACATAACGGAGAAAGTGTGGAGTTGCTCCCCCAACGATTGTAGTAGCATCATGGCAAGAATTTGCCAAGCTAATTTAATTCTGTCATATAATTCACATATTTAAACATATCATCTTTAAATTCAGACTCTGCAAAGAAACCTTAAAGGATTTACAGCTTTTTCTGGCTGAGGGATTTGGAGCATTTTCTGACCTAAATTCCTGGTCTGTTGGGGATTACATTGACAATTTCTTAAATTTAGGATTTGTGTGTCTACAATCCCACAACACTTCAAGAGAGCTAGCAAATGCTCAGGAGCCTCTTAACTGTAGGGGTGTTCAAGTGCTTTGCTAACAGAGCCAGCAGCTGTACAAATCTTACGTTAGAATCCCATCATAGAATCATGGTGAAGTGCCAGGTGAAATTAAGTTAAGACTTTAGCCACATATACTCAAATAAATTATGCCTCTTGACCCCACAAAAGCATTAATCATTAAATATTTAAAATCTCCTTGTGTGGACAGAATTTAAAGGAGCTTTTTGGCATAATTTTATCTTCAGAGCTCTAATGTAAGGCCCTAGTTAGTAAGACAGATATCAAAAGGTTTGGATATCACTTTCTTTTTACATTTTATTATTTTTAAAATATTTACTTATAAAATAAAAAAAATCAATAGTGCATGTAAATGGTTGAATAAATAAAAAAGTACCAATAAGCCTGTAATGATAAACAGGCCCCTCACCTACCTCCATGTTCTTTTCCCCAGAGACAACTTTTGACTTTTCACAAAGTGTTTCTCTTATACTTAGGTCCATATTTTTAAGCGGCAAACTTCTACTTTTACTTCACTGAGTTACTATTTTTAGGCATTCTGTTATGACAGATAAGAATCGAGTTTTTTTATACCACTTTATTGCTCTTCTACCCATCTCTTATTTCATTTTACTATTTTCAGTTAAATCAATATTTAGTGTAAAGTCCAAGTAACTATGTAAATACTATTCATTGCAGAGCTAACATATGTAATATGATACATTTCCTTTTTCTGCAGTTTATCCTCATCAATTTTATTTATAACACTTGCTGTCTCTATCTATATATTCTATCCCCTCCCCAAAATGCTCCTTAGTATCAACCATTTCACTGAATATTTTTTTTTTTCCTGAAGATCTTTGCTCATGGTTTCTGTTTTCTCACTTCAATATGCAAGCACAGCATGTCACCTGGGACTGCTCTTTGCTATTCTATTGAGTTAGCTCCACTTTTACTTGGATTTTGTATTTTCCTTTTTCTCATTTTATTCTGTTTTTGCTGGAACCCATTCTCCCACAGAGCCCATGAAAAAGGTGCATTAAAAGTTGAACATCTGGTTCTGTCTTATCTATGTCTTCATTCTATCCTTTTTTTAAAATAATAATCTGAGACTGAAAACTATTTTGCTTCATCATTTTGAAACTCTGTGTTCTAACTTATAATGCTATTTCTTGAGAAGACAATATTATCTTCAGCATATATATATACATATATACATATACATATACATATATATATACACACCAAGCTCATTGCCGTGGAGTCAGGTCTGACTCATAGCAAGCCCTGTTTGGGTTTCCGAGGTGGTATCACTACGGAAGTAGGATTGCCCAATCTTCCTTTCAAGGAGTGGCTGGTGGGTTTGAACTGCCAGCCTTCTGGTTAGCAGTCAAATGCTTAGGCACTATGCCACCAGAGCTCCCATATCATCTATATCCATATCTCTGTATTTCTATATCTCTATATCACTATATCAATTTAAAGGAGCTCTGGTAGTGTAGTGCCTCAGGCACTTGACTGCTAACCTGAAGGCTGGTGGTT
>NW_006921588.1:19111481-19121115 GCF_000298275.1 Orycteropus afer afer | reverse complement strand
GACGGCACATAACAACAACAACAATTGGCAGGTTTTACTGGATTTGAACAGAGATTCAGCCATTTTACTGGTGAAGCTCAAAGAGCCAATTTTTGGGGTCTTTCTTTCAGGTAGAGACCTCTGTCCTTCTTGGAACTGGATATTCAGGCTACTAGAATTCTGTACCAACACTCCCCTCTCAGTTTGTTGTACTGTGGTGGCTTACGTGTTGCTATGATGTTGGGAGCTATGCCACTGGTATTTCAAATACCAGCAGGGTCACCCATGGTAGACAGGTTTCAGCGGAGCTTCCAGACTAAGACAGACTAGGAAGAAGGATGTGATGGTTCACTTGTGAAAATGTTGGTCACTGAAAACCTTATATAGCAGTGAAACACATTGTCTGATATAGTACTGGAAGATGAGCCCCTCAGGTTGGAATGGACTCAAAACATGACTGGGGAAGAGTTGCCTCCTCAAAGTAAAGTCAACCTTAATAACGTGGATGTAGTAAAATTTTTGTGATCTTCATTTGCTGTTGGGACAAGATTCAAAATAAGAAGAAACAGCTACAAACATTTATTAATAATTGGAATGGAGAATATATGAAGCATGAGTCTAAGAAAATTAGAAGTTGTAAAAAAAAATAAATAAATAGAACAGACAAAGACTAATATCCTAGGCATTAGTGAGCTGAAATGCACTGGTTTTTGTTATTTTGAACCAGGCAATCATAAGATCTACTCTTCCAGGAATGACAAATTGAAGAGGAATGGCGTCACACTCTTCATCAAAAGAGATTATTTCAAGAGTTATCCTGAAGGACAATGCTGTCAGTGATAAAAGAGTATTGATATGCTTACAAGGAAGATCAGTTACCACTACTATTATTCAAATTTACACACCAACAACTAAAGTCATAGATGAAGAGATTGAAGATTTTTACCAATTTCTGCAGTCTGAAATTGACCACATGTACAATAAAGGTGCATTGACAATTACTGGTGATTAGAATGCAAAAGTTATAAACAAAGAAGAAAGACCACTAGTTGGAAAATATGGCCTTGGTGATAGAAATGACACTAGAGATTGCATGATAGAATTTTGCAAGACTATACTTATTCATTGCAAATACCTTTTCTCAGCAACATAAGTTGTGACTATACATGTGGACCTCATCAGATGGAATACATAGGAATCAGATAGATTATATCTGTGGAGATGTTGGAAGGCCAGGAGAACAGACCACCAATTCCTCATATGCAATTTTAAATTGAAGTTGAAGAAAATTAAAATAGTCCATGAGTGTCAATATATGACCTTGAGCATATTCCACTTGAACTTAGAGACCACCTGAAGAATAGAATTTATACTCTGGATACCAATGACCGAAGACCAGACAAGTGGTGAGATGATATCAAGGATATTATACATGAAGAAAGTAAAAGGTCATTAAAAAGACAGGAACGAAAGAAAAGACCAAACTGGATGTCAGAAGAGACTCCAAAACTTGCTCTGAATGGAGAGGAGCTTAAGGGAATGCAAGAAATGATGAAGTAAAAGAGCTGAACAGAAGATTTCAAAGGGTGGCTCAAGAAGACAAAGCAAAGTACTATCAAGAAATGTTCAATGATGTGGAGTTAGAAAATCAAAAGGGAAGTATATGTTTGCCATTTCTCATGCTGAAAGAACTGAAGAAAAAATTCAAGCCTTGACTTGCAATATTGAAGAATTCTATGGGCAAAATATTGAGTAATGCTGGAAGCATTAAAGAAAGATGGAAGGAATACATGGAGTCACTTTACTAAAAAGAATTAGTCAATGTTAGTCTTTTCAGGATGTAGCATATTATCAAGAACCAATGGTACTGAAGGAAGAAGTCCAAGCTGCATTGAAGGAATTGGCAAAAAAAAAAAAAAAAAAAGAAAAAACAAGTCTCCAGGAATAGATGGAATACCCACTGAGATATGTCAACAAATAGATGCGAAGCTGGAAGTGCTCTCTCATTTATGCCAAGAAATTTGGAAGAGAGCTACTTGGCCAACTGACAAGAAGAGGTCTATATTTGTGCTCATTTCAAAGACAGTAATCTAACAGAATGCAGAAATTACTGAATGATATCATTACTATCACATATAAGTAAAAATTTTCTGATAATAATGGAAAAATGGTTGCAGCAGTATATTGACATGAAACTGCCAGAAATTCACACTGGATTCAGAGGAGGACATGGAACTAGGGATGTTATTGCTGAGGTCAGGTGGATCTCAGCTGAAAGCAATGAATACCAGAAAGATGTTTACTTGTGATATATAGACTATGCAAAGGCATTTGACTGTGTGGATCAAAACAAATTATGTGTAACACTGTGAAGAATAGGAATTCCAGAACACTTAATTGTGCTCATGAGGAACCCTTACTTTGACCAAGGGTCAGTTGTTCATGCAGAAGAAGGGAATACTGCATGGTTTTAAATCAGGATCAGTGTTTGTCTGGATTATATCTTTTCACCATATGTATTCAGTTTGTATCTTGAGCAAATTATCTGAGAAGCTGGACTACCTTAAGAGAAATGTGGCATCAGGATTAGAGGAAGGGTCATTAACAATCTATGATATGCAGATGACACAACTGTAAACAAAAATCCTCACAACTGGACCAATAAACAACATCACGATAAATGGAGAAAAGACTGAAGTTGTCAAGGATTTAATTTTGCTTGAATCCACAATCAATACTCATGGAAATAACAATCGAGAAATCAAGTGACATATTGCAATGGGCATATCTCCTGTAAAAGACCACTTTAAAGTTTTAGAGAGCAAAGATGTCACTTTAAAGACTAAGGTGTGCCTGACCCAAGCCATGGTATTTTCAATCACCTCATATGGTGGCGTAGTGCCAAAGGCATTTGACTGCTAACCAGAAGGCTGGTGGTTCAAACCCACCAGACACCCCTTGGAAGGAAAATTGGGCAATCTATCTCTGCAGTGATACTGCCTCAGAAACCCAAAGAGGGGTTGCTATGAGTCAGATATGACTTGACAGCAGTGGGTTTTTAAGTGCATGCATGCGAAAGGTAGACAATGAATAAAGAAGACTGCAGAAGAATTTATGCATTTGAATTATGGTGTTGGCAAAGAATACCGAATATACCAAGGAGTAACTGAAGGGTGAACAAACCTGTCTTGGAGGAAGTATAGGTGGAATGTTCTTAGAAGTGAGAATGGCCAAATTTTGTCTCTTCTGCTTTGGTCATGTTATCAAGAGGAACCAGTCCCTGAGAAGAACATCATACCTGGAAAAGTAGGTCATGAGGTGGATTGATACAGTGGCTGCAACAATGGACTCAAGGAGAGCAACAATGGGAGGATGGTGCAGGACCAGGCAGTGTTTTGTTTTACCATACATGGAGTCGCCATGAGTGGAAACTGACTTGATGACAGCTAACAACATGAAGCATTCTATAAAAAGATGTAATGGAGAGAGGGCGTTAGAGGTCCAAATTCAGTTTGTCAAATATTATCCACCTCATATATCACCCCTGTCTCTGTCATTCTGGCTTTTTCTGACACCTGAGGGTCTCTCTTCCAAATTCTGTAGAGAAGGAAACTTCAGTCTCCTCAGTGGGGACTGAAGAAGAGGGCTGTGTGGGGATGAAAGATTTCTTACATTCTGTTTTTGAGTGGTTGGGAATAATTGTGACTACTCCATATACTAACTTTCAACCTATATATCTCCTTTTCTGCCCCTCACCTTATCCTTACCTCACTCATGCCAGTGATTTCAAGATATCACTTTTGGCTCATTCTTTTAGGCTTTGGTCTCTTCCAACAACATAATTGATTTCTATTCTTCCACTTGTTCTTTGCCTTCCAAAATTTTGTTGTGTTCTCTCATCCATTAATATTATCTCTTTTATTCTTGTAATCATTTTATTTCCTCATTATAGTGGGGTTTTGAGGGATATGGAGAGAGGAGAATAATAGTGGTGGAAAAATAGTCTTCTATCTTTTGTTTTTCTATCTGAGAAATTATTTTCCCACCCCCTCCATCTGCCCCAATTCATGTGATTTTACTGGGATTGCCAATCACAAAAGGCTTCCTCCTCACCAGAGCTTGAATCTAATACGTCCTGACTAATGCATAGACTAATGTTAGTTTATGGGGTATATTTAGGATTCTGGCAGTAAAATCTTTCCCTTTACTCAATGCATATTTTAAAACAAAATAAGGTATTAAAGCTTATTTTCATACAAAAGAGACATCATTCAATCTGGTCTAAGAAAATCATTGATTCAATAATACTGAGAAGGGAAGGAGTTGATCGAGCACAACTTGGTCTAGGTGTTCATAGAACACCTTTACAACTAATCTCTCCTGTTCTCCTTGCTCTGCTTTCCTGTGTGGTTGCACCATCCTCAGACAATCACTTCCTGTGCAGTACAAAATGGTTTCTATCAGCTCCTATTTTAAATCCTGCCACTTTAGGTAATCCCAGGGATGATCTCTCTTCTCAGATTGACCCAGCCTGGATCTTGTACCATCCCTGGACAAATCACCATGGCTGAGGTGAGGGGTGGTGGTGATGGACCACCCGCCAAGATCACGTGGACACAGTCAGACATAGTTTTGAATAAAGTTGAAAAACAAGCCAAACCTGGCATATGAGGATTAGAGATGGGAAAAAACTAAGATGATTCAATAAATAAACTTATAGAAAGTATATAAGGAAGTGATGATAAAGCAGGAGAAAGAACTAGGTGATGGCAGAAAAAAAAAAAAAAAGGAAAAAGCAGAAATACTGAACAGAAGCAACACTGAAAGCAGAGAGAAAACAAAAATAATTTTGTACGGAGAACAAAGAGCAGAACCATATCCTTGCTTGGACATGTGTTTAAGGCATGTATTAAATATAGAAAATGCTTTAAATTAGGTTTTTTTTTTTTTCTATAAGATGCCTATATAAGATTCTCTCATCTACTCAGTAATGGATTGTTAAGTAAATTTATATCTGTTGACCTATCCTAGTACTATACATATAAATGATGTCAAACTGAGGAAACTGTGACCTAAATCACAATTTATTTCTAATGGAGAAAGGAAATATATTCATTGAAAGTAAGGGGTTAGTTGTTTTGGTGCTCTGGAAATGGAGTTCTAATTAATTTATAGATTTAAAAGGCCACTATGACTAAGCCTCATAATTTGAATAATAAAACTCTTCTAATGGCTTTACAACACATGTAAGAAATAAATAAGCAAACTTAATCAAACCATACTGCTTAGCCAATACAAACATTTCTGTTGTTAACTATTTACCAGTTGAGAAATTTAGCTGGGAATCTGGGTTGCTACGTGCCTCTTAGGAAAATGTTAGCTGGCCCTTCAAAACTGCATTCTCTATATTAAAATGAGGAGTTCTGGTAGCACAGTGGTTAAGTGCTCAGCTGCTAACTGAATGGTCAGCAGTGTTTTGTTTTATTTTTTAAGGTTTTTATTTTTTAATGGTCAGCAGTTTGAATGTACCGACTGTACCACAGGAGAAAGAAGCGTGCTGAAAGGCAGGGAGGCAGCTGCTTTTGACCTTCCCTAACTACACAAGAGGAAGACAGAATCACCATCAGCAGCCCAAGGCCTGTTCCTATGAAGCCAGACATGCCACCTCCCTCCATCCCTCTTACCAACCTTGAAATCAACTGTCCCTCCTGCGGCACCCATCTCTTTGCTGGCTTCGATAATTCGCTGGAGTGGCCCCACAGAACTCACAGATTATGGGGTTTATTAGGGAAGCAACAGGCTACAAATCAAGTTAAGGAACACGCTCAGAATATAGTTCTTTGGTCAGGACAATATCCCCTCTGCTGTGCCCTTAGACATGACTCTTTGGACCTTGGCCTCTTGGCTTGATGTCTGTCTCTGTGAGCCAGGTAAGCCTGCTGCTCTGTCTCATGCTTCTTGGTTCCACTGCTACCATATCTCAGCCAGGCATCTCTCTCAGCTGGTAGTGAGATTCCCTCTTTGCCTCTAGGAAAGGTCATTTTAATCCTGGCAGAGTGGCAAAACTAACCAATCCCAACATCAGAGTTCTACACACCTGAGAGAAAGCAAACTTTCCCAGATTACTTCATACTGCACTAACAGAAATATTCCAGGTGGATGATTTTAACAATCAGGAGTTTAAAAGCACCTACTCAGTTGCTCATGGCAAATTCCACCATGGAGTTAATTGCTAGTCTCCTTATAGGAAATAACTACTACCAGCTGCTCAGCCAATTTGACACATATTTGCATGGTCCCACCCAGTCATGTGGTGGGAGTTTATAAAGACTATGGCTAGAAAAGCCATACCATGCAACTCACTGCACCACAGAATGTCTTCTTCTGCAAAGATTAAACCAAAAAACCCACTACCATGAAGTCAATTCAGACTCATAGCAATCCAAAAGGATGGAGTAGAACTGCCCCCATAGGTTTTCCAAGATTGTAAATGTTTTGGGAAGCAGACTGCCTTATTTTTCTTCTGCAGAGAGGATAGTGGGTTCTAATCACCGATGTTTTGGTTAGCAGCCAAGTGGCTTTAACCACTATGCAAGCCTTGGATACTTTATGAGACACTTCTACTCTGTTCTATGTGATCTCTATGACTTGTAGTCAACTTGACGGCAGTTGGGTTTTTTTTAGAGTAAATTGAGAAATTGCGTACCCAAAGTAATCAGCTGAGGTAAAAGTATTATTTTTCTTCTTTCTTTTTAATAATGAACAACAATTTCATTGAAGTTACATAGAGATATATATTAAATAATTTTTAAAAGCCCTCGAGAATATGAATTATATTCAAAGAAGTTAATATTTTGCTATTTTCTATCATTTCAGCTGATTAAAGCAAATTCACACAAGTCTATTTATTGTTAGATATCTGTGGCTTTACTTGGGATCACAAAGGCAGACAGAGTTATTGATTTATAATTTATGTTACAAAATTACAGATCTGAAAGATAATATAATCATAGTTTACAGTCTATCATTCTTCCTTGAAGGAATAGACTCAGGCCATGCAAAGGGATTGTCTGCAGTAAGAGAGAAGTGTCAAGGAACACCTCCTGCCCACCAGGCTCCTGTGGGTTGACCTCATCCATGTGTTTAAAATTCCTTCCATAAGGAGAAAGTTGGTTATACTTTGTTGTGAGGTTATAGGCCTCTTTGAGAATCTGACAAAAGTCATGGACATTTTCCCCAATAGAAAACCACATATACACATAAAAAATATGTCCAATTTCTAGAGCTTTGTGTGCTCTGAAGATCAGCTATTTACTGCAGAATCTTTGTATTAGAGTGAGTCCTTTTATTTAGACAACAAAAGAATGCATGTTTCCTCTAGAATGTAAATGTTTCAAGGAACATGTAAATTGAACCAAAGAGAGCACATAGATAAATGTATTAGTTTAGTTTGGAAAGTCACTTCTGCAAAATGATGAAGAATTTTATTCATCAGATAATTTCCTGTGAAAAAAAGAAGCTGAAAACAAGAAAACAGTACAGTGACTAGTGGGAAGAAGTTCTGACCATCTACTTACAAAAGTGTTGTTTGGTGTTGTTGAGTCAGCTCTGACTCGTAACAAACATGTCTAACAGAACTAAACATTACCTGGTTCTGTGCCATCCTCACAAGAGTGGGTATGTTTGAGCCCATTGCTGTAGCCACTCTGTCAATCCACCTTGTAGCGGGTCTTCTTTTTCTCTGACACTCTAATTTACTGAGCATGATATCCTTCTCCAAAAATTGGTCCCTCCTGATTATATATCCAAAATAAGTGAGACAAAATCTCACCATTCTTGTTTCAGAGGTGCATTCTGGCTGAATTTTCTCCAAGACAGATTCATAAGTTCTTCTGGCAGTCCATGGTATATTCAATATTATTTGCCAATACCACAAATCATATGTGCCAATTTCTCTTCATTTTTCCTTATTCATTGTCTAGCTTTCCCATGCACATGAGGTGAGTGAAAATACCATGGCTAGGGTAAAAAGCACCTTAGTCCTCAAAGTGATGTTTTTGCTTTTTTTATTTTTTTAACACTTTAAAGAGGTCTTTTGCAGATTTCCCAATACAATAATGGTTTGATTTCTTTACTGCTGCTTCCATTGGCATTGATTGTGGACCAAGTAAAGTGAAATTTTTGACAACTTCAAACTTTTCACCATTTGTCATGATGTTGTTTACTGGTCCAATTGTAAGGATTTTTGTTTTCTTTATGTTGAAGTGTAATCCATACTGCAGGCTGTAGTCTCTGATCTTCATCAGTAAATGTTTCAAGTCCTCTGCACTTTCACCAAGCAAGATTGTGTCACTTGCATATCACAGGTTGTTAATTAATCTTCTTCCAATCCTGATGCTGCATTCTTCTTCATATAGTCCACCTTCTCAGATTGTTTGCTCAGCATGCAGACTGAAAAAGTACAGTAAAAGGAAACAACCCTGACACATACCTTTTCTGATTTTAAACCATGTAATGTCTCCTTATTCTGTTTGAATGACTGCTTCTTGATTTATGTAAAATTTATACATGAGCATAATTAAGAGTTCTGGAATTCCCATTATTTGAAATATTATCCCTAATATTTTATTATGATCCACACAGTTGAATGTCTTTGCTTAGTCAATAAAACACAGGTAAACAACTTTCTGGTATTCTCTACTTCTAGCCTAGATCCATCCTACATCAACAATGATATCCCTCATTCCTCAGCCTCTTCTGAATCTGGCTTGAATTTTTTTTGATGCACAGCTGCAGTTGTTTTTAAATTATCTTCAGCAAAATTTTGCTTACATGTGATATTAATGACATTGTTTGATAATTTCCACATTCTGTTGGATCACCTTTCTTTGGAATGGCACAAATATAAATGTCTTCCAGTCAGTTGATCAGGTAGCTATCTTCCAAATTTCTTGGCAATGACATGTAAGCATTTCCAATATTGCTTCCATTTGTTGAAGTGTCTCAAAGGGTATTCTGTCCATTCCTGGAGTATTGGAATGCAGCTGGGACTTCTTCCTTCATTACCATCAGTTCTTGATCATATGCTACTTCCTGAAATGATTGAACACAGACCACTTCTTTTTGGGACAGTGACTCTAAATTCCTTCTATCTTCTTTTTATGCTCTATGCATCATTTAATATTTTGCCTATCCAAAAAACTCACTGCCGTCGAGTGGTTTACGGCTCATAGAACTCCCCCATTGGGTTTCCGAGATGGTAAATCTTTACAGAAGTAGATCACCCAGTCTGCCTTCCAAGGAGCAACTGGGTGGGTTTGAACCACTGATTTTCTGGTTAGCAGTCAAGTCCCTTATCCACCACACCACCAAAGCTCCTTATTAGAATCCTTCAACATTGCAACTTGAGACTTGAAATATTTTCTTCAGTTTTTTTCAGCTGGAGAAATTCTGAGCATGTTTTTCCCAAGTGGTTTTCTAACTCCACATCTTGCACATTTCTTGTTAATACTTTACCTTGTCTTCTTGAGCCACCCTTTGAAATCTTTTGTTCAGCTAGCTCTTTTACATCATCATTTCTTCCATTAGCTTTAGCTACTATGCCCTCAAGATCAAGTTTCAGAGTCTCTTCTGACATCCATTTGGTATTTTTTTC
>NW_006921588.1:19090023-19103933 GCF_000298275.1 Orycteropus afer afer | reverse complement strand
ATTTTCACGCAAATTCTTCTGCTAGTTGGGGTTTAGTCCAAATCTGCATCCTTTCCTTCAAGGCTCAGGGGTCCAAGATTATCTTCTGTGTCTGTGTTAATTGGTTTCCCTTTTCTTTGTTGAAGAGGGTCTGTGCAATCCTTCTGCCTAGTCCGCCATCTTGCCCCGCCTCCTGCATCAAATCTATTCTTGAAGATGGTCTGTAAATTCTTGCAAGATATATTAAAAGTCATACTTTGGCTCTTGTGGACTTGTTTTAATTTTCTTCAACTTCAGCTTGAACTTGCATATAAGCAATTGATGATCTTTTCTGCAGTTGGCCATTGGCTTTGTCCTGACTGATGATATTGAATTTCTCCATCATTTCTTTCCACAAATGGAGTTTATTTAATTTCTGTGTATTCCATCTGAGAGGTCCACATATATAGTCATCATGAGTATAGTCATTCCCTACCATGACTGGGTAGGAGCTACCTCCTTAACAGAGAGTCAACCAAAATAATGTGGATGGAGGAGATCTTTTTGGACCTCCATTTGCTGATGTTGCACAACTCAAAATGAGAATTAACAGCTGCAAACATCCATTAGTAATTGGAAAGTGGAATGTATAATGTACAAGTTAAGGAAAATTGGAAGTCATCAAAAATGTAATAGAATGCTTAAAGGTTGATACCCTAAGCATTAATGAGTGATATTGAGTGGAATTGGCCATTTTGAATCAGATAATCATATGGTCTTCTAAGCTGGGAATGACAAATTGAAGAGGGGTGGTGTTGCATTCATCATCAAAGGAACATTTTAAGATCTATCCTGAAGTACAATGTTGTCAGAGATAAGATAATGTCCATAGTTCACATGGAAGATCAGTTAATATGACTATTATCCAAATTTATGCACCAAACATTAATGCCAAAGATGAAGAAACTGAAGATTTTTAGGAACTATTGCAATCTGAGGAAGGAAGTTTAGGCAATCTACTTCTGTAGTAATACTGCCTCAGAAACCCAAAGAGGGGTTGCTATGAGTCAAGTCCGACTCGACGGCACATAGCAACAAAAAATTGCAATCTAAAATTGATCAAACATACCATTAAGATATATTGAGAATTACTGGTGATTGAAATGTGAAAGTTGGAAACAAAGAACAGGGAAGAGTGGTTAGAAAATACTGCTGTGGTGATAGAAAAGACGCTAGATCACATGATAGAATTCTTTCAACAATAAGCTAATGAAAATCCTATGGACAACAACAGTTTGATCGAAAATCAATCACAGTGACGGTACAGGGTTTGGCAGCATTTAATTTCATTGTGAATGAGGCTGCCATGAATCAGAGACTCACTCATTGGTAGCAAACAACAATCACACAGACAAAGACCACATTCCTTCTAAGCCAATAAAGTAAAAAATAAACTCTTATCAATTCAAAAAGAAAACTATCAATTCAATAGAAAGAAGTGAAGGAGAATAAAAAGAAGCACAAACAAAAAGACAAATGATAGAAAAAAAAATAAGAGGTAGAAATAAGCTCAAACATATCTGTTAATATCACAAACTATATTTTAAAAGGTTGTTGTTGTTGTTGTTATGTGCCGTCGAGTCAGACCTGACTCATAGCGACCCCTCCTTGGGTTTCTGAGGCAGTATCACCACGGAAGTAGATTACCCCATCTTCCTTCCGAGGAGTGGCTGATGGGTAGAGATCATTATTTACTTTTAAAATTTAGGTATAGGTCCTTATACTAGGCATATCCAAGGTAATGTAAAACAGAAATTGAAAGTAAACAGATCAAAAGAGATGTATCAAGTAATTCTGATGAAAAGAAAGACATCAGTAATATTAACATCATACTGTGTAGACTCTAAGGAGCTCTGGTGGCATAGTGCCTAAAGCATTTGACTGCTAACTAGAACGCCAGTGGTTCACACCCACCAGCCACTTCTCAGAAGGAAGGTTAGTCAATATACTTCTGTAGTGATACTGCCTCGGAAACCCAAGGAGGGGTCGCTATGAGTCAGGTCTGACTCAATGGCACAAACCAAAAACAACATGTAGACTTTAAGGCAAAAACCTTTATTAGGGACAAAGAAAGTTATCTTTTTAATGATAAGAGGAAAACCTTTACAAGAGCTAAGATTTTTAAACCTCTATGTCCCCAAGAATGCCTTTCTGCATTAGTATATATATTTTTAGAGATTTAACAAAGATTTGAAGTATGTTTAATACTTCTACTTACTGACTGTATTTATTTGAATATAACATTGCATCATGGCAGTTTTCATTGGGTTCCTAAATTTATTTGAACTAATTTAAATTTCTCATCTGAGATTTTAGACTTAGGGCTGTCCATTGGATAAAATCATTATCTAGTTCCAATAACAAAATTTTAGCTTGTCTATTTTAATTACCTTTCACATTCAAGTCTTTAATCCATTTAAAAGAATTTTTGTGTGCACTGTGAGATAGAGATACAATTTGTTTTATTTTTATATATTCCCCAATTTTTGACTAATTCTGTCACATTATTTCCAAATGTGTATGAATCTGTTTCTCAACTGTTGCATCTGTTAATTTGCCTACCACTCTTGTTTGAAAACGAATCTTGATACACTATGTTTTCTTGCACTACCTCCTTCTCTCCATCCTCTTCCCCTTGGAATATTTTTCTAATTCTTGGCTTTGGCCTTTCCATAGGAATTTTAATGTTTGCCAAATTCCTAAAGAACTCTTAGGGAAATTTGATTGGGATGCATGAAGCCTACACATTAATTGGAAAGATTTGGGACTGTTAAGTCTTGAGTCTTCCTATCAAAATATCCTATTTATTTAGCTCTTTAATAATTTGCAATAAAGTTCTATAATTTTCTCTATAAAAGTTTTGAACATATTTTATGAGATTAATTCCTGGGTACTTTCTTGTTGCTATGTTGTTGTGTGCCTTCGAGTCAGACTCAACTCACAGCGACCTCTCCTTGGGTATCACTACAGAAGTAGATTGCCCAACCTTCCTTCTGAGGAGTGGCTGGTGGGTTTGAACCTCCAGCCTTCTGGTTAGCAGTCAGGTGCTCCTTCTTGTTGCTATAGAAAGTAGTATTTTCTTTAAAAGAATGCTAAGGTGTTTTTAGCATACAGAAATTCAATCAAGTTTTGTATATTAATTTTGTATCTAGTCATTTTGCGATACTTTCTTACTTAAATAAATATTTTTTTTAATTTTAATATTATTTGTGAATAAATAAAATTTGTTTATTCCTTTCTAATCTATACACTTTTTAATTTATTTTCTTCCTCACCGTGCTGACTATGACAGGAAAATATGGGTGGGTAAGATAGGGTATCCTCTTAGGATAGGGCGTCCTGCAAGAACGGAAGTGTCATGTGGAATATGTTGAATAGAAGTGGTTAGTTTTCTTTTTCTGAATCTTGATTTTTAAATGGGAAAGAAAAAAACACTTTTTTTTTTTTAAACGAGAAACTTCTAAAATTTCTTCATTAAGAATGACCAGCAACTGCTGTATGGAAAGTGAATTTGCTCTGTAAACTTTCACCACAATAAAAAAAAAAAAAAAAAGTTCCAGAACTTGAATAATGTAATCAATGTCACTGAATTGTACATGTAGAAATTGTTGAATTAATCTATGTTCTGCTATGTATATTCTCAACAGCAAGTAAATAAAATTATATTAAAAAAAAGAGAATGCTCTGCAGTAGATACCATTTATCAGACATGGAAGTACACTGTCATTTCTCCCACCATTTTTTAAAATTAATGAGTTTTACAGTATCTAGGTATACTCTTCAGCTAAAATGCTTGGACATCCTTTTTTTTTTTTTTTTTTTTTTAACCCAAACTCCACACTCACTGAGTTTTTAAGAAATGAATGTCACTCCTGAAAGGGAAGAGGAGGTCAGTGACTGAATTGCTCTTATAATTCAAAGTTTCTGGCCCCACTTCTGGGGACTGAATTCCCTAGATATGCAGTGGCTGCTGTGGTACTGAGTAATTGCTGCTTGAGGTTTTTGCAGGAAGTAGCATACCAGGGACTGGAAAAATGGACTTTCAATGGGCAATAGAAATGCCAATAGATGATATAGTGGTGGAAAAGAGTGGTGATAGAGAAATATTGCTGTCTAAATGAAAGTCTGTAAACTGCTCAGTCTATGACAAGGCACTTCATTGCTTTAGAGGGAGCATATGTTAGGGTGGTCAGTTACTGGGATTCATATATCAAATTAATAACCAAGCTTGCAGAAATACTCCACTTACATTTAGCTTGGACAAGCTATTACATGTGTTGTCCACCACTTGGAGGCCCTGAAGCACTTGAATGCGTGCGTGTGCTGAATAGTGAAGGGAACCAAGCAATGGCCCCCTTGGAGTGCAGCAAATGAAGCAGATATTCTTCCCTTCCCCTTTAAGTGGGGTCACCACCAGATAAGTACCTCAACCTTGATCAAGCTGACAGTGGGGCAGGATATGTTATCGATAAAACCAAAACCACTGACATTGAGTCAATTCCAATGCATAGTGACCCCTGCCATAGGTTTTCCAAGGCTGTAAATCTTTATGGAAGTAGATTGCCTCATCTTTCTTTCAAGGAGCAGCTGGTGGGTTCCACCCACTGACATTTTGGTTAGCAGCCAAATGCCTTAACCATTATGTCACCAGAGCTCCTTTTAGAATTTGTCACAGTGAGACCATAAGTTACTTTACCACTCATTACTTGGCATTTTTCAAATTCATGTATGGGTCAAACAGATTTAGTAATCACTCCTGGGCTGCACAGAACTTTGGAGCTTGGAATCAGTGCTAGGTTTGTCCCCATTATGGTGAAAAAAAAAAAAAAATCACTTTCTAGGCAGGACTTGTATGAGGTCAGGATAGGATCCTCACATTTTCTCCCTTTTCCTCAGCTCCAAAGTTTATGAATAGTGTGGGCTGTAAGCAAGGCACCTGACAAGAACCCTGTTCACTTGCACAGAAGGAGAATAAAGGACAAGAGCATGAATAGAGACAGTGACTCTCCCTCTTTGAAAAGAATCAGAAAAATTTAACTGGCACATAAAGCATTTTTCATTTTATTTCATTCTTGTTGAAAATATACTCATCAGAACATATACCAATTAAACAATTTCTACATGTGACACTGATTACATTCTTCAAATTGTGCTACAATTCTCACCCTTTCTTTCTGTGTCATTCCTACATCATTAACATCAGCTCACTGAGCCCTAAGTTTCCCATCTGATCTCTTGAGTTGCTGCTGTCAATTTGATCCTATGCAGATAGTTCTTAAAAGAGCACGGTGCTCAAGGCAGACATTCTTTACTAGTTAGGCTAAATTATTGGTTTGTTTAAAGAACACTTCAGGGGATATTTTTGGTTTTAAGGCTTAAAGTTTATTTTGGGGCAATACTTTTGGGAGTTCATTCAGTTTCAGTGGCTCCAGAAAGTCCAGAGTCTGTGAGAATTTGAAATTCTGTTCTGTGTCTTCCCCCTGGTGATCAGGATTCTTCTGTGACATCTTTGATGAAAATTTTCAGTCATGGTAGCCAGACACTATCGAGTTCTGGTCTCATGGCAAAGGAGGGAGTTGTTCATGAAGGCAATTAGCCACACATTCCATTTCCTCTCACTATTCCTAAATCTCCTTCTTCCTCTGTTGCTCCAGATAGAGATCAGTTGTTCCAAAACCATAGATCTGATAAGAATCTAATAACCAAAATACATATAAAACTTCAACAACTTAACAACAAAAAACCAGCCCAATCAAAAAACAGTCAAAGGACTTGAATAGACATTTCACCAAAGAGGATATTCAAATGGTCACCAAATACCTGAAAAGACACTCAGCCTCATTAGCCATCAGAGAGATGCAAATCAAAAGTACAGTGATATACTGTTTCACTCCCACTAGGATTGTGCAGTGGTTAAAGTGCTCTGCTTTTAACAAAAAGTTGGTGGTTCAAACCCACAAGCTGCTGCATGGGAGAAAGATACGGCGGTCTCCTCCTATAAGGATTTACAGCCTTGGGGATTCTATGGGTGCTGTTCTATTCTGGGTTGCTGTGAGTTGGAATCAGCATCATGGTAGTGGGTTTGGTTAAGATGGCTAAAATTTTAAAATATATATATATATTGGTGAGGATCTGAAGAAATTGGAACCCTTGTCCATTGCCAGTGGGAATGCAAAGTGGTATAGCCTTTGTTGAAAATAGTTTGTCAGTTCCTTGCAAAAAAAAAAAAAAAAAAAAGTGGGAATGCAAAGTGGTATAGCCTTTGTTGAAAATAGTTTGTCAGTTCCTTGCAAAAAAAAAAAAAACAAAAACCTACCATATGACTCAACAACCAACTGCTTGGAATATATACAATGTAAATTTGAAGGTATTTAATCTACTCTTTTGTTAAAACAAGTCAATTACTTTAGCTTTCAGCATTTAATTCATGTTTTAATTCTTATCCACTCTCCTTGGTTGCTTTCTCTTCTACCTTCTTTGACTTCTCAGTAACAAGTTGGAACCCAAGGGACTTGAAAGCAACAATGTGAACAGACACATGTACACTAGTGTTCATTGCAGCATTATCCACAGTAGTAAAAGGTGGAAGCAACATACCCACCAACAGATGAATGGATAAACAAAATGTGGTACATACATACAATGGGATATTACTTAGCTACAAAAAGAAAGGAAGTCTTGATATATGTTAAAATGTAAATGAAGCTTGAAGATATTGTGCTGAGTGAAAAAAGTCAATCACAGAGTATTTTGTCCCATGGTAGAGGGAGTTTCAGGGAAGGGGTAGTTTTCGGTTAATACGGATTAAGGTGTGAGGCAGGACAGGAAAATACAGATGAGGTAGGAGGGGTATCCCAGTGTCCAGAAACAGAAGCTCCATGAGCATTTCCTTTCCTTTCCTGGTGCGTAATGGGTATGAGATCCAAGGGACTGTTCACATTTTTGTTACAATAACCCCAAAACATAAAATTTACAGGATCTAATCTACTCTTTGCTTAAAACAAGTCAATTACTTTAGTTTTTCAGCACTAAGTTTTTGTGTTGGTGCTTATCCACCCCCACGGCTGCTTTTTTCCCTACATTCTTGAATTCCTTAGTAAGTTGAAACTGGGTGATTACAGGAAGATAAAAAATTCTCGGTTGGTTGAATAAATAAAGATAAAACTCATCACATTAGGAATAGATTCAAAACGACCAGATCTGGCTACATAATTTGTGGAGCTCAGTACAAAAAGAAAATGTGGTGCTCTTTGTTCAAAAGCAGGAAAGACGTGCCATTAAAAACACTGATATATAAAACATTTTCCTTTAAAAAACACATTTTATTTCTAAAACATAATTGGGATGATTGCTGTTGTAAGTAAAGAAAAATTAAAAATTTAACTTATTACCATGTTTTACCATTCATCTTTATTCTATACAGTGCCAGTTCTGTAAGGGTATCATCTGCAGAATCACTAGGATGTAGTAATTCGTACGTGCCTATGTATTTTGTTCTTGCCTGAACAGTGGAAATCCTGCACAAAACTGTTTTTATTTCATGTCTTTGTTATGCTCACATTCTACCAATAATATCTACTTTGAATTTCTGATGAGGAAAAGGAAAGGAATGGAACTTGTCTATCTCTTCCTTTTCTGCTATGTCATAATTTTTAGTGTAAATGGTTAGCTAATATAGGGAAGTAATGTGAAAAATTAAGGATATATTTGTGTTTTTTTGAACATCATTACCAACTTTCTTTGTCTAAGCAATTTCTAGTTTGATTGGAAACCAGGGCCTTTCTGGGTTGTCAGTGTTCCCCTTTACGTAGCTGTAGAAGTATTGAAATGGCATGAGCACAGAATTCCTGTGGACCCATAGTGCAAGGAAGTTCAACAAGACTCAAAGCCAGTACAAGCTATATATGTCATGGAGATCCACTTAGAATACTATAGAAACTCTGGGAGCATAACATCACTAATACTGTATGTCAGTAGGAAGCAAGGCTGGTGGACACACTCATGTGCCTCATATGTACATCTCCTCTGCTCATGCACCTGCTCCACTGTCTCATTGGACTTTACTTACAAAGCACAAGCTCAAAGATGGAAGTATTAAGAATTTGAGAATAGCAGCAAAAGAGCTTTTACTTAAGTGCAGGATACTTCTGAGAGTGGGACCCTATGTGACTGCACTTGTTGCATGCCCCTGAAGTTGGCCCAGGAAGCTAAAATTCAGATCCATTGTCTCTGATGTTGCCATTTCATTATCTGATGGTTCCATATTCCAATATGCTATACCTATACCTGGTATAGGAGCTCTGGTAGCATAGTGGCTAAAGCACTTGACTGCTAACCAGAAGGCTGGCGGTTCAAACTCACTAGCCACTCCTCGGAAGGAAGATGGGACAATCTACTTCCGTAGTGATACTGCCTCGGAAACCCAAGGAGGGGTCGCTATGAGTCGGGGCCGACTCGACAGCACATAACAACAACAACAACCACAACAACATACCTGGTATACTAACAGTTAAGTTGCTTTCAGGGCTTGTCTTGACATTGATATACTTAGAATGAGCACAGAGGCCTAGAGAGACAAAGGAGTAGATTTTTCTGGGATCTAGGACATGATTCTCTTAGAGATCAGCTTTTTCTCTAAGAGATCATCTCTTAGAGATGAGCTTTTCTCATCCTAGAAAAAAGGGTCTGAGATACAGAAGAGGTTAGGTAGATGACTCAGAATATAATATTTACACATGAAACTCCACACAGTTGATGTCCCTCACACATGAGGGACTACCTGCCATTGAGTAAACATTGAACTTTGTCTGGAATGTCATATTAATTCTAACCAAAGGTCTGGAACTTCTATGGCCTCAATCATCACTTTTTTGATGACTTCTATTTCTGCATCTCAAACTCATAATTCTAACCACTCAAGGACTGTCCACAGGAATGCTTCATGGGCACCTCAAACTCAAAATATCCAACTCTGGGCTCATTGCTTTATTCTCTAAGTTTTCTCTTGCTCCTTCAGAATTTTTCGTTTTGGTGAGCAACCACATCATCCTTTATACCACACACATTCAGTTGGTCATGAAGTACATTGAGACCAGCTTTTAACTGTGTCTTGTATCCAGTTCCTTTTCCCATCTTCACTGTCCCAGCTGTAATTCAGTTCTCGATTTGCTGTGTCTTATCCATTTGCTTCCATAACTTGTCTGCCCGTCTCCAGGGTTATACCCTTCCAGCATACCCCAGATTTATCAAGTCTGACTTTTTTATCTTGCAAAATAAAAATTACATGAAACAGTTTAAGCATTGAAAAAACCTAAAGGAGTCCATAGTAAAACCTATATATCCAAATCTTTAGATTTGCTAAATCTTGATTCATCACATTTGCTTCACTTTTTAAAAAGAAATAAAACATTACAAATATAATAAGAACCACTTATATACTTCCTTTTGCCCCATTTCTCTCCCCCTTTCCTTAGTGATAACTGCATCTAATATTTATCCTTCCTGTTCTGGTTTCTATATCTTTACTATACATGAATTCATCTATAATATGTATATCATTATGAATTTTTTAAATTTAATATAAATGCTATCATAGTGTACATATCCTTCTGAAACTTTCTCCTTTAAGTGAACATTGTATTTTTGGAATTTAATCAAATTAAAGCATGCCATACCAGCCACTCCTTGGAAGGAAGGTTGGGCAATCTACTTCCATAGTGATACTGCCTTGGCAACCCAAGGAGGGGTCGCTATGAGTCAGGACCGACTCGACGGCACATAACAACAACAACGACATTAGTAATTTATTTTAATTGTTATTTAGTATTTCGTTATTCAAATGTACCGATATTTTGTCATCCAGACTTCATGGTTATATGCTCCACATTGTGCAAAACAAAGTGTATCCATTTTCCTTAAAGTTTGAAATTTATTATTTTGTGAAAAATACTCTCTAGTGTTTTTCAAAAAACACAGCAGAGTTCTTCTTGATTTGTTGGTTTTTATGACCTTGCCTTCAATATTTGATATTACTTGTAAAGGCATCAGGCATCTTAAGACATAGAAAGTTAATGAGCGAAAGAAAGATAACCACACATATGAGAAAATCAAAATGGATATTGGTATCTGTAGGAAAAACAAAAAAATTATTTTTTAAAAAATTTAAACACGTTTAAGAGTGAAACTCTTGAATTTCCCTTTTTGAGACTAAATTTCCCTGCATGAAGGGGTAAGGTGCTGGGAGCCTCCAGGGGGCACCAGAGGGCTTCCTTGTATTGAGTGCTGACCTGCTGACTCGGTAGCCGACTCAGGAAGGGTAGGTTACCTGGGTCCTGTCTCTGGCCTAAGTTCTCTTATTTCTACTTAGAATTCCTAGGTGGAAAATCTGGAGAAGGAATCCGTTTCAGGGGTTCCTGTTAATTCTGCTGTAGGTCTGGGGAGCAGTTAGCAAATTTTCAACCATCTTGCATCCTATGAAGCCAATTTAACTTCCAAGAGAATGACCTGAAAAACTGAGGGCTCTGGGATCACACAAAGGATATAGGACTTTTCATGGCGGAGCCAGAGAAGAAGAAATATTTATGTGCTAGTTCGTGGCATAGGAGCTCTGGTAGCATAGTGGCTAAAGCACTTGACTGCTAACCAGAAGGCTGGCGGTTCAAACCCACCAGCCACTCCTCGGAAGGAAGGTTGGGCAATCCTACTTCCGTAGTGATACTGCCTCGGAAACCCAAGGAGGTGTCGCTATGAGTTGGGGCCGACACCACGGCGCATAACAACAACAACAACAGTTCGTGGCATAGTGCCTAATGCAAATGCCTAGCATTTGACTGCTAACCAGAAGGCTGGCGGTTCTAACTCCCCCTCACGCCTTGGTAGGAAGGTTGGGCAATCTCCTTCCGTAGTGATACTGCCTGGGAAACCCAAGGAAGGTTGCTATGAGTCGGGATGACTCGAGGGCAGTGAGTTTGCAAACTAAAACCAAACTCACTGCCGTCAAGTTGGATCCGACTCACAGCGACCCGTCCTTGGGTTTCCCAGGCGGTATCACTACACAAGGAGATTGCCTGACCTTCCTTCTGAGGAATGGCTGTGGGGTTTGAACTGCCAGCCTTCTGGTTAGCAGTCAAATTCCTTAGGAACTACACCACCAGAGCTCCCACTTTTCACGTAGATGTAATATATTATGAAATTATCTATTACCTTTGTTTTAGTTAAAAAACAAACAATGAGGCTCTTAGAGGGTGAAGAATAAGTGCCAGGTACAGAGCTAAAACCCAGGTCTGATTCTAAGCCATGCTACCCCTGGGAATGTCTAAGTACTGGATATAAGATGGTTATCTTTATTACATTCCTTTTAATGACAGAAACGGTGATGATATTTTTAATTCAAAGATTAGAGGAACTTGATATCCTTGGAAGTATCACTGGATTTTAAGGCATACCCTAAAAACAACCCAGCTGAAGAAGGAGTCCTGTCTAGTTTGAAGCTTATTAAAAAACAAATAGTTGGATGTTGCATGATTTACTTACAAATGCTTGCATTCATCCAAGTCTCAGAAGTAGACTTGGCATGGCCTTGTTTGTCAGATCCAGAGTCCAGAAAATGTAAAGCCCAGAAAAATGAGGATTTTATCTTTCAAACTGTTTGTGCAGTGAGTTGAATTTAACAAGGCAGTGCAAGCCAGGAGGTAATTATACCACTGTTTATGAGTTTCTGTTCAAACATCATTTTTTTTTTTCTCACCCCACATGTTGACCAAAAAAGCATTTAAAATATATTAAAAATATAAAACCTGCCCTAAAATAACACTTGATTGCCTGTCGTATGATAACGATGCTCAGGGGCATCTTTTATCTAAGGATTTCACAGCAGTTTATACACCCGTCAACTCACGACCCATCTGTTTTACTTGATTTTGTAGCAGAGAAATGGAGGCACAATGGAAATTACACAATATGTTGGTGGAGTAGCTTAATAGAGAATTCTTCAAACTCTCAATTTCCAGGTCATTCTTGCTTAAAAATGGACTCACTGGATACAGAGAACAAGGAACATGATAATAACTAATGCTATTGAGGATTTACTAAGTTCTAGATTCTGGTGGTATAGTGCCTAAGGCATTTGACTGCTAACCAGAAGATTGGGGGTTGAAACCCACCAGCCACCCTGTGGAAAGAAGAGTGGGCAACTTACTTTGGTAAAAATTTAATGCCTCAGAAACCCACTATGAGTCAGAATTGATTCCATGGCAGTGAGTTTTTGTTTTTTTTTGGTGTGGTTTAGACTCTGTACTAAATGCTTTATATGTCTTATCTCATTTAAATGTTAAAGAATTCTATAAATTAGAAGCTATTATTCTCAGATGGAAAAGTTGAGGATCTCTTTGCCCTCAGTTGTGCAGGTGATGGAGCCAGGACTCAAAGCAGGCAGAGTCCATGTTTTTAATCATTGTGTGACATTGCTTCTCAACATCATGGAAGGCTGTGTCTTTAAACTTATTAAAGCTTACTGCTTCACAGAAACCAGTAAATTCTCTCTGAAGTTTATAAAGCTCTGTATAAGTTAAGAATTTCTTAGATACAAGCAACAAGAACTGACCTTGACTAATACAAAGGGAAGTAGAATTTAATGGTAGGATAGGGAAGAGTTCAGTAAGTCAAAGAAAAGATAAGTGGCTGGTTCTTGGGAAAGGCTGAGACAAAAGTGGTTTCAGGGATCTTATGTTATTTGTTATGTGCCGTTGAGTCGGAGCAACAAATAGTGGACAGTCTCCAAGATGCCACTGCTCAGTGAATGATCTCTAATCCTTTCTATTCTCAAGATCCAGTTCCTGGAAGAGAATCCAGCAATGCAAGCTGAGATCACATGGCTGGCTATAGCCACAGGTCTGTACTTGGATTGACAGCCACACCCACAGAGCACCTGACAGGTAAGTGGATTTCCCAGGTGACACTGAGGTGCTATTACTAGGGATAGAGTGATGGATGATGGGCAGGATAAGCCCCAAACCAGTTATTCCTGAGAAACAATGTGTGATGGGAGGCAGGTGTTTAAGATAGAGAAAGATTAGGCAAGAAAGGTAGAGAAAACAAATCAAATTGTACATAAAGATGCAATGTCACTCACTAATTTTTACAAGAGAATCTGACCAAAAAGTCTCTATGGTCTTTCCAGCTCTAAAACTCACCATGAAAAATGAAAAACTCACATAGCTTTATTATCCAGGCAGTCTCAGGGAGCAGTTTCCCTGATGATTCATATGGCCCCATCTGCATCTGATCCTCTAGTCAGAGTGGTGCAGGAGCTACAGGTGCTATTTGTAGCTTCACAAGTGTGCTGTCAGTGATCTGACCTGCAGCCAGGGCCTATCTTTCCTCAGCTGATCCTTGTCATAGCTTTGGATTACTATGGTCCTTCACTGTTGACTATCTCAGTCATTTAAATCATGTATTGATATCCTCTTCAATGTTAGCCCTCATCTGAAATTCACCTGTTTTTGGTTCCCTGTTCTCTGTGACTGATTCTATTTCTCAAAGTGACAGTTAACTAATCTAGGAATTCTAAAGGCATCTACTAAGCTCTAAGGGTTCAAAGAAAACAGAGTTAAATTGCAAGCTCATCTAAGTTTAGGTCTTCATTTTTAGCCTCTGTAGACCTCATGCTGGACTCTTTAAAGCTGATACTAATGGAGATATCATTTGAAAATTTTCTTTTGTCCCATTTGTATGAGTTATTACAAAAATGACAAGGAGGCCACATGTTCCGACCTCCTCTAATTCCACAAAGGGAAGACAGGGTTACCAGCAGTAACCCAAGGCCTATTACTGCCAGGCCAGACATGTTGCCTCCCTCCAGTCCTTTCTCCAACCGTTCCTCCCAGAGCACCCAC
>NW_006921588.1:19071052-19089623 GCF_000298275.1 Orycteropus afer afer | reverse complement strand
CTTTAAAATCAGGATCTCCTCAGTTGCTAATAGCAATTCCCACCTTGGAGTTTACAAAGACTTATGGGTAGAAAAGCCACACTAAGTAATTTACTACACCACAGTTATATATCTATGATTTCTTAAGTACCTTATTTTGATTGATAAGTGTGATTGTACCTTTGGGCAATTCTCTTGGTTTCTTTCTCTCTTTCCTCATCTGTAAGACTGTGATGATATTTCTTGGCCCTTTAGGTGTATTGGGAAGTACACATGAGAAAATTCACATTAAAATGCTTTAAGAAGTAAACTTGTAGAGAGAATGTGTGTGTATATATGCACACATGTGTGGGTGTGTGACTTCTGTACTTTCTAGAAGCAGTATCTTCCCTAATGCCCCAAAGCAATGACTTATTCCTTGGTCGTCAAAGTGGATATTTTAGTTCCAGGAGAAGGAGAAGGAAACACTAACACTGGTAGGAGCTGAGGTGGTTAGAGGGTGTTATTTGCTGTAGGTATGCCTCTTAAATCCAAAAAACCAAACCCACTGCCATTGAATCATGGCGACCCTTTTGGACAGAGCTGCCTCATAGAATATCCAAGGCTGTAAATTTTTATAGAAGCAGACTGCCTCATCTTTTTCCCATGGAGTGCCTGGTGGGTTTGAACCATTGACTTTTTGGTTAGCAGCCAAATGCTTTAACCATGATCTCACCACAGCTCCTGATAAGGCTCTCAGTGTCCCTTCTATCTCACTTTACACATGCTTAGTCTATTTGCCTCCATGAAGGCTGTCTCTTCCATGTATCAGTTAACCTTTTGGTTGGATTCTGCTTATGAACAAAATAAGCTACTTTAGAAATTGTGGACTTGTAACTCACACATGGGACAAAAGATTTTCAAATGATATCTCCATTAGTATCAGCTTTAAACAGTGTCTCTCAGCCCACGGCTAACGGCTGCACTTGAGTTGCCATCACAAACTCAGATTTGTTAACCATATTACATAATTCCGTAAGACGTGAAATAAAGCAAAACAGGATGTAGGAGAAAATAGAAAAGGAGAGAAATCAAGTGAAAAATTAAAGGAAGGCAGTGGTCCTGGTATGAATTAAATTAAAAATAAATACAATAAACATTGGAAAGATATATGATGTCCAAACATTGCTCTAAGCTCATTACATGCGATGACTCATTTAATCCTCATAGCAATCCAATGAGAAAGGAATCATTATGTACATTTTATAGATGAAGAAATTAAGGTACTGAGAAGGTAATATTTTGCTTTAGGTCACACAGTAGAGCAGAACTTCAATCCAGTTAGGCAGTCTGAATCCAGAGCCTATGCACTGAGATACCAAGCTAAGTTAAATGAGGTAAATTCTTTGTAAACATCAAAATCCCGGACAAAATCATGATTGTTGTTTGACAAATAGTATTTTGGAGGTAGAAATTACCTTAGACATAAGCCAGTGAACCTTTTCATTTTACACCTATGAGAATAAGAGAGGTTAGCTGAATTGCTCATAACCACAGGAGGGTGTAAGCAGAATTTAAATTTGCTCTGTTTTAGACATAATATTATCAGTACCATTGCAACACCCTGCTATTATCTGGAGAGCACAGATTGAAATACAACAACAGTTCTTGCCTACCCTTTCATGAGGTAGTCTAATACTTGGAAAAGAAAGAAAACACTGGTATACCGGAGTAGGAAGTTAGATAAATGAACATAGAAACAAAAAGATGACAATCTCTCAATTACTTAGTCTTCTTTTAGGGGCAGTTTTATGCCTAAGATTTAGCAAGCTAGGATAGCTTCCTGATACTGAAAGGTTGGGCGAACATCTGCATGTTACTACTACTTACCGCCCCCACCTCCACTGCCAATACACCTACACAGCCAGCCCCTTGCAGTCCTCTTGCCTTTGGAAATGCATCCACCCACCCCACCGCACAACTCCCATCTGGTGGTTGTGTTCTGAGGTCTCTACTCCAAGGACTGCCTTCAGTATTTATTTTTAAATGTCATGACAATATTAAATGCAGAGATGCTAAAAAAGTATGTGTTGTGATAAGTTGAGGTTGTGAAAGCCTCCCTCTTTTACACTTCCAGAAATGGTCCTGTATCTTAGACTGACATTTTCCAAGACTAAACCCCAAATAATAATTTTAGGAAGATAAGGAGTTGGAATTAACTCTACAGCACACAATAACAAGAACAACAATGATTAGTTATAACTCTGAGCCTCATCAGCCTACGGGTACTAACGAGATCACTGTAGCATTTAAACCTACATTGAACTGGCTTGGTGCTAGCCAGCGTCCTCTCCTGGTTGAGTCCCCTAGCCCCTAAGGCTGTGGTAGTCTATCCGATGAATATTTCACATGTGTGTCACTTCTTTAACATCTGTGCTGTCTCACTAGGTGTTTCTTCTATACCACAATCATATGGCATTGGGCAAATCTGCTGCAAAAGACTTCTTTAAAGTTTTAAAAAGCAAAGATGTCACTTTGATGACTAAGGTGCACCTGACCCAAGGCATAGTCCTTTCAAGTGCTTCATATGCAAGCAAAAGTTGGACAATGAAAAAGACAGAAGAAAAATTGATGCATTTGAATTGTGGTGTTAGCGGAGGATATTGAATACACCATGGACTACTCCTCAGAAGGGAGCTCTGGTAGCGTAGTGCCTGAGGCACTTGACTGCTAACCAGAAAGCTGGTGGTTCAAACCCACCAGCCACTCCTCGGAAGGAAGGTTGGGCAATCTACTTCCACAGTGATACTGCCTCGGAAACCCAAGGAGGGGTCGCTATGAGTCTGAACCAACTCAATGGCAGTGAGTTTGGTTTGGTTTGGACCAAAAGAATCAACAAATTTGTCTTAGAAGAAATACAACTAGAATGCTCTTTAGAAGTGAGGAGGGGAAGATACTGGCCTTTATTTTGGACATGTCACAAGGAAAGACCAATTGGTAGAAAAGGACATCATGTTTGGTAGAGGGTCACTGAAAACAAAGAAAACCCTCAGTGAGCTGGACTGAAAAAACAGCCACAGCAATGGAATCAAACACAGCAACTGTCACGAAGACGGGGAAGGACTGGGCCACACTTCACTTGGTTGTACATAAGGTCACTATGAGTCAGGGCTGACTCAGTGGCAACTAACAACAACAACTGAGCACAGATGTCCAGTGCTGGTGGCTGTCCTAAAAGTGCTTGGGCTGGAGTAAGTGAGACCAAATCTTTCTGCTTGGAATTAAATGTAGACACAGGACTGCCAAAGCAGTGTTATTGGAGGCCAGTGTGTTACAAACTGAGTACAGCACTGTAGCCAGGGCACTGGGCCAGAGACGGGTAGGGGATGCCATGCTGTTGTCAGCTAATCTTCAAGAAGCAAGAACTCTAAGGAAAGTGCCTCTCTGGAGCCTATGGAACCCTGGCAATCCATGGATAGGCTTCCAGGAGTCTGAGAAAACCCCTGGGATTGTGTTAAAAATTGGATGTGTAGATGCATGTGCAAATTTTACTGTGGAGAGGGTCCAATACATTCAGTAGATTCTCAAAGTGGTCAAAATAAAAATTAAGACTTATCCATTCCCTGCCCCCCTCCAGGGGCTTTGTTATTGGTTTAAGCTTCTCACCTCAGGGCTCTTTCCTTCCCAGCCCATCTACTTTTTCACTCTGCAAATAGAATTCTCTCACTGCTCCCTCTACAAAAAAAGTTCTCCAAATGTGCTCCAATATGCCTGAACCCAGTGGAAGATTCTGGCTTCAAGTGAGAGGCTTGTACTTGAATTTAATTAGATTTAGAAAAAGCAACTTTGCATTTTATTGCCAGTCCTCCTGCATTGGTGCAGAGGTTGTATCACCATTTTAAAACAGCCTTGGGGGCGGGGGTAATCCTCCTTCCTGGTGAGAGTGACAACTTATTCTGGGGAAGTAGTAGGTGTGGTAATGAAGAGTGTTGATGTAATTAATTTCACTGCCTATATGTACTGCCTGGGAACAGGTAAAATAAAATGGTAACATTTCATGTTCATGATCACCACAATCAAGTCAAGGAGGCATTGACTAGAAAGCCACTGTTCAAGGCAGAGTTCAAAGAATACTAATTAGATTTTTCGGTCCCAAGATTATGGAGCTGTGATGGAAATTCAGGCATGCATTTAAAACACCAGGATGACCCTGGAGTGAGAGAGGACAATCCTATGGTAAGGGTGGTGAGGAGAGGAAGAGAGGAGCTAGTATGAAAAGTGAGGGAGGCAGCCTCTCCTGAGGAGCCTCATACTTCGTTATCTGTAATGAATTATATCTATTATTTTCCTATTTTTCCTTCAAAGTGGTTCCATTAATTAATAAATGGACCATTTACCTTTTCAGACTCATGTCCTAGAATATCCCATTTCTTTTGAAGCATCTTTGGGGACAGCAGGAAACCGCCCTTCATTTACCTCAGATGACAACATAACTGCAGGCTTTCTTCCTCTGGTTCCTTTTATTGTAATGGTTGTCCTCTGTTCCCCAGAGAAGGAAATGAAAAGTGCATTACATTAGGCACAAGCTAGATTGACATTTCACACTGACATTGTGAATAGAGCCAAGCACATTTGCAATTGCTCCAGACTGGGCCCTTTATTGACTGAACTGTCCTTAGAAGGCAGGCTGCTTTCCAGCGTGGGAGCCCTCGCAGTTCGTCAAAAATCACTCCTGATTTTCCTAAATGCTAAATCAGTCTCGCCCCTAAGGATTTCAACTTCTCCTAAATTACCAAGTTCCAGCATTGCCTAAGACCTTAGCTCTATGACCTGGGTTTGCTTTTAAGGAGCAAAGTGTGGCCCATATCTTGAGAGAATGCAAGTAGGCAGCAGGCTGTGTGGGGAACAAGCACTGAATGGAGACACCTGCAGATGGTTGTTGCCTCAGTGCCTCAGTCGTCAGGATGTCAGCCTGCAGCTGCTGGCTCTGCAGAGCCCTGACAGCAGCTCCACCTGCTCCGGGATACCAAGTACTTAATGTCCACCAGCTTTATTAGTTGGCTCAAAACCCGCTCATCTCTTCCACTTCCCCTCCACTCACAGATGATGGGCCTTCGCTTCTGGTTGTGGGGGAATGAACAAATGGGCAGGGATTCCTTCCATTACATGTTGGTTTCTCTTTTCAGTGGCTAATTTGGCCAGGGACTCTGTAATGGGAGAATTGAGACATGGAGTCCTTGGTAAACATGATTCCATTTCTTCCTGTAATGCACGTCTTCCAGCTTTGTGTTAGAAAATGTGGCAACAGATGCAGAAAAGGGAGTCACCCTATGTTTCTTTGAGATTCCTGCTCTGAGCAAAAGATATTACAGTTGTCTGTGCAGGGCTGGATTAAGTAATGCATGTGAGGACCCTAAACAATGGTAATCTAGGATGCTCATTCTCTGTTTACTCATTCAAATGAGATTTTTTGATTATATATACAAGGGTGTATATATATGTATACACACTTGTATATATAATATATAAAATACATATATACAATATAAATGTCATTGTTATGTGCTGTTGAGTCGGTCCCAACTTATACATATATAAAATGTACAATATACGTATGTACAATATTGTTGTTTGTTGTTATGTGCCATTGAGTTGGACCCGACTCATAGCGACCCCTCCTTGGGTTTCCGAGGCAGTATCACTATGGAAGTAGATTGCCCCATCTTCCTTCCGAGGAGTGGCTGGTGGGTTTGAACCACCAGCCTTCTGGTCAGCAATACACATACATACAATATACATATGTGTGTATATACACTTGTATGGGAGCTCTGGTAGCTAGTGCCTAAGGCACTTGACTGCTAACCAGAAGGCTGGTGGTTCAAACCCACCAGCCACTCCTTGGAAGGAAGTTTGGGCAGTCTACTGTGATACTGCCTCAGAAATGCAAGGAGGGGTTGCTATGAGTCGGGTCCAACTCAAGGGCACATAACAACAACAACAACACACTTGTATATATAATTCACAAATCTCATTTGAATGAGTAAACAGAATGGGCACCCTAGATTACCAATGTTTAGGGTCCTTACATGCCTTAATCCAGCATACATGTAGGAGCTCTGGTGGCGTAGTGCCTAAGGCATTTGACTGCTAACGAGAAGGCTGGCAGTTCAAATTCACCAGCCACTCCTCGGAAGGAAGGTTGGGCAATCTACTTCTGTAGTGATATCGCCTCGGAAACCCAAGGAGGGGTTACTATGGGTCGGATCTGACTCAGTGGCAGTGCATTGCATTTGTTGAGTTGTATATATATATATGTGTATGTCTGCGGATCTTAGGTATCCATGATGTAACTTCTTTTTAAATATGATTATATTAATGACTGAATGCAAAAGTGGCATATGCCATTTTAATGGAATGAGATGAACTGGATTATAAATTTTTTAGTGGATATGTGATACTAGGATTTTTACTACATACCACATTTTTTTTATTATTTGCATTTTATTGTGCTTTAGATGCGTATTTACAGAGCAGAGTTTGTTTTACATTCAACATTTCATGTACATTTGGTTTCACTCCCCAATTACCATCCCCAACCCTAACCCAGTCTCCTCCCCTCCCTACCAAGTAACCCCCCCCCCCGTGCCCCTTATATTGTGCACTCCTGTGTGTCCTGAATTTCCTCCTTGTGAATGGTGCCCCTCTGGTGCTCCATGGTCAATTGCTCCAAGGGATGCATCTCCATAGAGTATGTGGATGCATCACCCTGGGTTGAGTGGTCTGCATGTATGTCAGTCTATTGGGCTGAGAGCCAGCCCCTGGAAGTGAGTTTTATTCCAGGCCTGAAGTGTATCCCCGGGTCATAGTATTGGGGGGTCCCACCAGACTCCATCTGACCAATAATTCTGGTCATTATTGTGTTTTTGGATTTTGTTCCACGTTTTTCCTCCCACTCTATCCAGGATCTCCAGTTTTGATCCCTTCCTAAGTGGTTGGCATTGGTAGCCGGGCACCATCTAGTTCTTCTGTTCTTGAGGTCCATCATGCCCCAAATGCCCTTGGTTTTTGGCACTCTTCTTCACTTCCAATGAGAGGAAACCATTAGCTGCATCTTAGATGGCTGATTCAAAGCTTTTAAGATCCCAGTCACTACTCACCAATGTAGGTTATGGAACAAGATTTTTATGTATTTTGTTGTGCCAATTGAGTCTGGTGTCCCCCAATACTATGGTCCTGAGTTGGTAGATCTGTTGGATCCCTCTCCCACAGTATCTGGCTATCTGTGAGTGATTGTTCTATGTCTGTCTTCTGTTGTTTCTATAAGGATTGTGGTTATTTTCTATCACTGGTATCTGTGCAAGATTAGCCTCAGCTGAATCTATCCTTGCTCTAGAGTATAATCCTGTTCACTGACCCTCATCTGATATTCTCAGATGTTTATGTATTTATCTGTAGCCTGGTGTTTGGTGTTAATGGTAATGCAGTATTGTGGATATACTAGTATTAGCCTCTGTCATCTATATCTTATGTGCACAATTCAGTGTCCTCTCTTTCCCTGATGACCATCGTGGTCACAGACTCTTTCCATACCATCCCTCCCTTTGCCCACTTCAGTGTGTGGCCCCCAACTGGCCCCAAATTATTACCTCCCCTTCCCTCCCTACCCCAGTAACCTACAAAATGATTTCCCTTCCTTAAACAAATCCTTCCTTGTCTTTTTACAGTAATGGGCTCATACAATATTTGTCCTTCTGTGACTGATTTCACTCAGCATAATATCCTCCAGACTCATCCACATTGTGAGATGATTCACATATCCTTCATTGTTCTTTAAATAGCATAGTATTCCATTGTGTGAATGTACTATAATTTGGTTACCCATTCATCTGTTGATGGGCATTTAGGTTGTTTCCATCTCTTTGCTATAGTGAGTTGTGCTGTGATGAACATAGGTGTGCAATATGTCCGTTCATGTCCTGTCTCTCAATTCTTTAGGATATATTCCTAGTAATGGAATTGCTGGGTCAAATAGTATTTCTATTTTCAGTTTTTTAAGGAAACACCATACCATTTGCCACAATGGTTATACCATTTTACAATCACACCAGCAGTGTATGAGAGTTCCAATCTCTTCACAATGTTGTCAGCATTTGTTATTTTTCTGTCCTGTTGAACTTTGCTATTATTGCTGGGGGGAGATGATAGCTCATCATTGTTTTGATTTGCTCTCTCTAATGACTAAAGATCACGAGCAATTCCTCATGTGTTTGTTGGCCGCCAGCATATTGTCTTTAGTGAAATGTCAATTCATGTCTTTTGCCCATTTTTGAATCGGATTGTTTGCCTTTTTGGTGTTGAGGTGTTGAAGTTTTCTATAGATTTTGGAGATAAGTCTCTGGTCAGATATGTCATAGACAAATATTTTCTCCCAATCTGTAGGTTCTCTTTTTACCCTTTTGATGAAGTCTTTCAATGCATGTAAGAATTTAATTTTTATAAGGTCTCAGTCATCTAGCTTCTCTTCTACCTCCTGTGCATTCTGGGTTATGTTTGATAGTCTATTTATGCCATAAATTGTTGTTGTTGTTGTTATGTGTCGTCGAGTCAAACCCGACTCATAGCGACCCCTCCTTAGGTTTCTGAGGCAGTATCACTACGGAAGTAGGATTGCCCAACCTTCCTTCCGAGGAGTGGCTGGTGGGTTTGAACCGCCAGCCGTCTGGTTAGCAGGCAAGTGTCTTAGCCACTATGCTACCAGAGCTCCCACTTGCCATAAATTAGGGCTCCTAGATTTGTTCCAATTTTATCTTTCTTAAATTTTATAGTTTTGGGTTTTACATTTAAGTCTTTGATCCAACTTGAGTTTGTTTTTGTGTATGGGTTGAGGTATGGGTCTTGTTTTATTTTTCTGCAAGTGGATATCCAATTTTGCCAGCACCATTTGTTAAAGAGGCTATCTCTTCCCCATTTAATGAGTTTTGGACCTTTGTCAAAGATCCGCTGTCCATAGATGGATGAGTCTATTTCTGGGTTTTTGATTCTGTTCCATTGGTCTATCTGTCTTTTGTTGTACCAGTACCACCCTGTTTTGACTACTGTGGCTATATAGTAGATTTTAAGATCCAGGAGTGTGAGACCTCACACTTTGTCATTTTTCTTCAGTAGTGCTCTGCTTATCCGAGGTCTCTTTCCTTTCCATATGAAGTTAGTAATGTTTTTTTCCATGTCCTTAAAAAAATTTGTATTTATCTGGATCAGGATTGCATTGAATATGTAGATTGCTTTAGGTAGTATTGACATTTTCACAATATTCAGTCTGCCTATCCATGAACAAAGCAGGTTCTTCCTTTTATGTAGATACCTTGTTGTCTCCTGTAGTAGTGTTTTTAGTTTTCTTTGAACAGGTCTTTTGTGTCTCTGGTAAGATTTATTCCTAGATATTTTATCTTTTTAGTAGCTATTGTAAATGGTATTATTTCCCTTATTTATTTTTCAGAGGTCTTTTTGTTGGTGTAGAGGAATCCGACTGATTTTTGTGTGTTGACCTTGTATCCTGCCACTTTGCTGAACCTCTCTATTAGTTCTAATATATTTTTTGCTGAGTCTCTTGGGTTTTCTACATACAGGATCATATCATCCACAAATAGAGATAGCTTAATTTCCTCTTTGCCAATTTGGATGCCTCTTATTTCACTTTCTTGCCTTATTGCCTTGGCTAGGACTTCCAATACAATATTAAATAGGAGTGGTGATAGAGGGCATCCCTGTCTGGTTGCCATTAGTAAGGGGAATACTTTGAGTCTTTCTCCATTAATAATAATATTGGCCATTTGATTTGCACATATGTCCTTTATTGTGTTAAGGAATTTCCATTCTATCCCTATTTTGCTGAGAGTTCTGAACAGGAATGGATGTTAGATTTTATCAAATGCCTTTTCTGCATCGATTGATATAATCTTTTCTT
This sequence comes from Orycteropus afer afer, assembly GCF_000298275.1. Lineage (NCBI taxonomy): Eukaryota > Metazoa > Chordata > Mammalia > Tubulidentata > Orycteropodidae > Orycteropus > Orycteropus afer. Next base: position 19,079,701 of record NW_006921588.1, on the reverse strand, counting down.
TTGTTTATGTGTGGTGGATTACATTGATTGTTTCTCTGATGTTAAACCATCCTTGCATACCAGGTATGAATTCCATTTGGTCAGGATGTATTATTTTTTTGATATGTTGTTGGATTCTGTTGGCTAGGATTTTGTTGAAGATTTTTGCATCTATGTTCATGAGGGGTATTGGTCTGTAGTTTTCCTTTTTAGTGGTTTTGGTATTAGTGTTATGCTTGCTTTATAAACTGAGTTTGGGAGTATTCTTTTTCTATGTTCTGGAATAGCTTGAGTAGTATAGGTGTCAACTCTTCCCTGAATATTTGGTAAAATTCTCCAGTGAAGCCATCAGGGCCAGGACTTTTTCTTGTGGGACATTTTTTTATGACCTGTTCAATTTCATCCTTTGTTTTGGGTCTATTCAAGTATTCTATCTCTGAGTAGTGTGATTCCAGAAAGTTGTCCATTTCTTTTAGGTTCTCTAATCTGTTGGGGTACAGTTTTTCATAATATTCTGTCAGTGTCTTTTTTATTTCAGTTGGTTCTGTTGTGATGACACCCTTTTCGCTTACTATTCTTATAACTTGCCGCTTCTCTTTCTTTTCTTTTGTTAGATTTGCCAATGGTTTGCTAATTTTTAAAATCTTTTTGAAGAACCAGCTTCTTGTTTTGTTGATTTTCTCTTGTTTTCTGTTTCGTTTATTTTTGTTCTGATCTTGATTATTTCCTTACTTCTAGATACTGTAGGATTCTTTTCTTGTTCTTTTTCTAATTGTTGGAGTTGTTGAGTTAGAGTGTTGATTTTGTTTCTTTCCTCTTTTTGATGTATGCATTTATTGCTATAAACTGACCTCTGAGTAATGCTTCCACTGTGTCTTGTAGGTTTTGGTATGATGTATCTTCATTCTCATTTTTTTGTAGGGATTTTTTTATTTCACTTTTTATTTCTTCTATTACCCAGTAGTTTTTGAGCAGTGTATTGTTCAACTTCCACAGTTGATGTTTTTTCCTTGATCTTCCTATTATTAATTTCTAATTTTATAGCATTGTGGTCCAAGAAGATGTTTTGTAGTATTTCAATGTTTTTGAATTTATTGAGGCTTGTTTTATGTCCTAACATTTGATCTATTCTGGAGAATGATCCATGTGCACTGCAGAAGAATGTGAATTGTGCTTCTATTGAGTGCTGTGTATATGTCTATGAGGTCGAGTTGGTTGATTGTGTTGTTGAGTTCTTCTGTATCTTTACTGAGTTTTTTCTAGTTGATCTGTCACTCCTTGAAAGTGGTGTGTTAAAGTTTCCTACTACTATTGTAGAGTTGTCTATTTTCCCTCTCAACTCAATTAATATTTCCTTCATGTATTTTGGAACACTTTCATTGGGTGCATAGATATTTTTTATTGTAATGTCTTTTTGGTCAACTGACCCTTTCAGCATCATACTGTAACCTTCTTTGTCTCTTATGTTGTTTTTCACCTTAAAGTCTATTTTATCAGAAATTGACATTGCCACTCCTGCTCTTTTTTGGTTACCGTTGGTTTGGTATATCTTTTTCCACCCCTTAATTTGTTTTTATCTTTGTGTCTAAGGTGGGTCTCTTGTAGGCAGCATATCAATGAGTCTTCTTTTCCTATCCAGTCTGCCACTCTCTTTCTCTTGATTGGTGCATTTAGTCCATTCACATTGATCATACCACATTTTTTTTGAGGGGGGTCATGGAATCATTTGTAATAAAGTAATTTGTACATATGGATATGTGAGCACTAGATCTAGACTCTTCAGATTCAATGATGGCTCCTGCCATTTATTAAGATTTTGTTTTTAATCTGCAAAATAAAGTTAATAACAGTACACAAAATCCTTAAAAGACACAGAAGCAATACTCAATAAATATTACCAATTATTAAAAAATGCAAGATTGCAAATGTTTAAAGAAAGGAGAGATCACCTTTAACCAAAAAATCAAGAAAGACAAGGAATTTGGCTGCTAACCCACCAGCTGCTCCACATGAGGAAGATGAGGCAGTAAAGAGTACAGCCTTGGAAATGCAATGGGGATAGCTATGAGTCTGAATCAACTCAAGGGCAGTGGTTTTTTTTTTTTTTTTTGTTAATTCAAATAGAGAAATAGGGGAAAGATAGTTGCTGTCAGAGTTGGGAGGGATTTGGGTATATGCTACATTTTCTATGAGAAAAAAAAAAACATTCCACATATTCTGCAACAAAGAAAGCTTGCCTTACTTATTAGGTAATCCGCTCCTGAGTCTGTGGTGCTTCTGACTAAGTACTTAGCTGCTAACAAAAGGTCAGCAGTTTGAACCCACCAGATGCTCCATGGGAGAAAGATGTGGTAGTCTGCTTCCATAAACCAGATGGGGCAGTTCTACTCTATCCTATAGGCCACTATGAGTCAAAATCCACTCTATGGCAGTGGGTTTTCTTTGGTTTTCATGGTGATTCTGAATGAGAGAGGCACTCTGGTGGTGTAATGGTTAAAGCATTCAGCTGCTAATCAAAAGATCGGTGGTTTGAACCCACTAGCTGCTCTGTGGAAGAAAGATGACACAGTCTGCTTCTGTAAAGACTGACAGCCTTGGAAACACTATGGGGGTGGTGGGGAGTTTTACTGCATCCTAAAGGGTTGCTATGAATTGGAAACAACTCAGTGGCAGTGGGTTTGGTTTTGGGTTTCTAAATGAGAAAGCCTTTTTGCTAAGCATTTGTATTTGGGTAGCAAAATGGGGTGAAATGGAGCAAAATTCAAAACAAAAAGAGGAAGTAGGGGGAGTCTCTCTCTCTCTCTCATAAAATTTGACTCAAGTTCTACTGTTTTCTTTAGTTCCAGTAAGTGAGGTTACTTACTGACTGTGTGAGGTTCCCCATGTCTCACTTCATAGGGTTTGAAAATGATAACATGAAGTCTATAAAGAAAATAAGGTGAGATGGCATTTTGGTTAGCAGCCAAGGCTTTAACCACTGCATTACCAGGGCTCCTTTGAGATGAACATCCTAGAGGTAAAATTCATACCTGAAGCAGATAAAGATCATTTATAACCTGCTTGAGACAGATCAATATGTCACGGGTCAGAAGGATCATGGCTTCTTAGCACTAGTATTTCCAGCCATTATTTATTTCTGTTACTATTTATTAAGTATTTAGGATCATCTTTTCCCAGCACCATCACCATAATGATTTTAAAATGAGTCTAACACATCCAAATACTGGCATGTGATTTGAAAACCATCCTAATTTGAATTTAATCAGTCAAACCAGTTGCCATCAAGTCAATCTGACTCATAGAGACCCCATATGTGTCAGAGTAGAACAATACTCCATAGGATTTTCAATGGCTGGATTTTCAGAAGTAGAGTGCCAGGCTTTATTTTGAGGCAACTTGGGTAGACTCAAACTTCCAACCTTTCAGTTAGCAGCTGAGTGTGTTAACCACTTGCAATACGTGTCAATTTCCAATGGCAATATTAGACCAACTGTATCGGAATTTGTGTGGATTGTGATGAGGTAAGTGATTTAATTTATTCTGCCCTAACATCAATGGTCTGATTACTTTGTGCCAGTTTGGGGATTTATTTTGTAAAGAAATAACTTTATTTGTTTCTAGAATTTATTCTTTCCATCAGAAGTTTAATATTAAGTAATAATTTTCTTCTTCCCAAGTCCCCATGAACACAGTGCCAGGTGGCAGTTCAAATGGTCTGGAGGGCCACACGTGGGTGAATTAGACAATGATCTGATTGAGAAAAACAAGACATCATTTAACCAAAATATTCTTCCCTCTCCATCATTCACACATGGAAGAAGCTTATTTGTATGTTTTCCTTCCCCAGGGTTGGGAGATGAATTTTGCCCTCACATAATAGAAATTTGGGGCATCAAATTCCTCTTGTTTTTCCATATATGTGCCAGCTCCAAAGAGTCAGCAGGTCTCTAACTTGGCTGTTCATTAAGGTCACCTTGGGATTTGTTTGTTTGTTTTACTATCAATGCCAGGGGTTTAACATCTGAAAATCTAATTCAATTGATCTGATATTGAGGCTGTGGCTTTGATATTTTTGAAACCTCTTGAGGAAAGACCTGTAAGCAGGTTAAGTGCCTCTGGATTAAACTCATCTTGGTGTTATCAGGAACAGAAGAAATCAATTCAAGTTAAACCAACAAACATGTAAAAGAAACCTACTCCTTCAGTAATTGACTTTGTTATTTTTGAGGGTCTTAATAGTTTCTTTGAGGGCCCAGTGGGAGTCTTATTTATTTCAGTATTCCCAGCACAGAGCATGGCATAGCAGTTTGTAGAGAGAATGAAGATTATTTATTCTCATGGTACAATAGTGATAAATAACTCATGTCCAGAAATCGTTTCTATGACTTTCTCAATTTAAAAACACTAAGGAACACCTGAAAGTAAGAAAGAAACAAACAAAAACAAAAACCTGTTGCTGTTGAGCAGCTAAAATAGATGTCAAACAAAACTAGGAATGATTCTAGCACACTTCATTCCTGGGAGCATCCTTCAGGGTGCTCTGGGAACCCGGTTTTTACTTTACACACAGTTCTAATGGTCTTGCTTCTCTGGTTTCTCCATCCATAGAGTCTTAGAGGATGAGGAGTGAATGCTTTACAATTCAACACTATGGAAAATGATACATCAAAAGACTAAAAAGAGGGATACAGAGAATGTTATAGCCTGGGACTTATTCAGGATGTGGGCAAACCATTCTACACACCTAGCATCTCTGATTTTGTGCCCATCATTCACATATTAGAATTGATTGGTACAAGAAACCATGCTGGATGCATGGAGACTACAAAAATGAACTCTTCACAAGTACCAGTGAGCTTCTACCTTGTACCAGGCAGACTACATTATTCTTGCCTAAAATATTGTGGAAATAATGTTGTTTCTGCTACTGTTTGGGTTTTGTATAGCAGTGTTTGTTTAAAATATTTCAGTTTTTACTAATGAGGCTCCCATGTGGCTTCATAACTGCCTATCTGGCCCATGTAACTTCCTCTAGTCTCTCTTTTATATTGCAACCAGAACCAAACAACCAGTTGCTGACAAGTGGATTCTGACTCATGGCAATCCCTTTTATATCCCTTGTGTTCAGAGTAGAACTGTGCTTGACAGAGATTTCAATGACTGATTTTTTTGGGGAGCAGATCACCAAGCTTTTCCTCCAAGGCATCTCTGGGTGGACTCAAACTTCCCACCTTCAGTTAGCAGTCAAAAGATCTCCTTAGATGCAAATCTGACAATATTACTCCCATTGAAAACCCTCTCATGAATCCCCATAATCTATAAGACTTAATCCAGACCAGTTTATAAGGTTCTTTCAGAAGGGACTGGTCCCTGGAGAAGGATATCATGCTTGGTAAATAAAGTAGAGGAAATGAAAAGAGGGGAAGCCCCTCAATGAGATAGATTAACATGTGGCCATGATGATGGGTTCAAGCATAACAAATATTGTGAAGATGGCACAGGACCAGGCAATGTTTTGTTCTTTTGGACATAAGGTTGTTACGAGTCAGAGCTGACTGAAGGCACCTCAGAACAATAACATGATTAATTCACATAGACTTCCGCAGTTTCCTCTCTCACCTTGGTGACATTTCATTTTAAGGTTTATAAACTGTTCATGGTTCCCGCCATGCACTATACTATTTTGTTCTCTTTCCATTTGCTCAGCCTGTTCCTTCTCTGTGGAATAATTTTTCTTTTTGCTTGGCAGAGTGGCAGGTTTCAGGTAGGAATTAGGTAGGAAGAGGGTGCAGAGGTTTCCAACAGGTAACCTAGACAAACTTGTCCATTAGTTTGTCATCTTGTGAGGCTTGAATGTTGCTGTGAGGCTTGAGGCTGTGGCACTGGTGTTTTAGACACCAGCAGAGTTGCACATGGTGCACAGGTTTCAATGCCACTTACAGACTAAGACAGATTAGGAAGAAGGAGGAGGCCATCCACTTTTCAAAACTTGGCCAGGGAAAACCTTATGAATAGCAGAGAAACACTGTCTGATACATTACTGGGGAACTCTATGAATAGCTTGGAAACAATTGCCCAACACAGTGCAGGAAGATGAGCCCCTTGGGTTGGAAGGCACTTAAAACAGGACTGGGAAACAGCTGCCTCATTAGAGTAGAACCAACCCTAATGATATGGATAAAGTAAGTTTTTCAGGACCTCCATGTGCTGACATGGTGTGACTCAAATTGAGGAGAAACAGCTGCAAACATCCATTAATGATCAGAAAATGGAAAGTATGAAATATGAATCGAGGAAAATTGGAAGTTGTCAAAAATGAAATGGATCTCATAAAGATTGATATCCTAGGCATCAGTGAGCTGAAATGGACTGTTTTTTGGCCATTTTGAACCAGACAACCATATGATCTACTACACTGGGAATGAGAAATTGAAGAGGAATGGTGTGGCTTTCATCATCACAAAAGATGTTTCAAGATCTGTCCTGAAGTACAATGTTGTCAGTGATAGGATAATATCCATATACCTACATGGAAGACCAGTTAATATGACTATCATTCAAATTTATGCATCAACCACCAAAGCAAAAGATGAGGAAATTGAAGATTTTTATTAACTTCTGCAGTCTGAAATTGACCAAACATGCAACCAAGATGTGTTGCTTATCACTGGTGATTGGAATGCAAAACTTGGAAACAAAGAAGAATCACTGATAGTTGGAAAATTTGGCCTTGGTGACAGAAGTAACACTGGAGATCACATGATAGAATTTTGCAAGACCAACAATTTATTCATTATAAATACCTTTTTTCAACAACACAAATGGTGGCTATACATGTGGACTTTGTGAGACGGAGTACACAGGAATCAGGTTGACTACATCTGTGGCAAGAGGCAATGGAAAAGCTGAATATCTTCCACCAAAACCAGACCAGGAGATGATTGTGGAACAGACCATCAACTGCTCATGTGCAAGTTCAACTTGAAGTTGAAGACAATTAAAACAAGTCCATGAGAGCCAAAATATGATCTTGAATATATCCCTCCTGAATTTAGAGACCATCTAAAGAATAGATCTGGTGCACTGAACACCAATGACTGAAAACCAGAATAATTGTGGGATGACATCAAGAGCATCATCCATGAAGAAAGCAAGAGGTCACTAAAAAGACGAGAGAGAAAGAAAAGACCAAAATGGATGTCAGAAGAAACTCTGAAACTTGCCCTTGAGTGAAGAGTAGGTAAAGCAAATGGAAGAAATGACAAGATCAAAGAGCTGAACAGAAGATTTCAAAGAGCAGCTCAAGCAGACAAAACCAATTACTATAATGGAATGTGCAAAAAGCTGGAGTTAGAAAAGCAAAAGCAAAGAACACACTCAGCATTTCTCAAGCTGAAAGAACTGAGGAAAAAATGTAAGCCTTGAGTTGCAATATTGAAAGATTCTATGGGCCAAATATTGAATGATGCAGCAAGCATCAAAAGAAGATGAAAGGAATACACAGAGTCACTGTATCAAAAAGAACTGGCTGATCTTCATCCATTTCAGGAGGTGTCATATGTTCAAGAACCAATGGTATTGAGGGAAGAGGTCGAAGCTGCGCTGAGGGAACTGGCAAGGAACAAGGCTCCAGGAGTTGATGGAATACCCACTGAGATGTTTCAACACACGGATGCCCTGCTGGTGGCACTCATTTCAGTTATGCCAAGAGATTTGGAAGACAGCTACCTGGCCAACTGACTGGAAGAGATCCATATTTGTACCCATTCCAAAGAAAGGTGATCCCACAGAATGTTGAAATTATCAAACAATATCATTAATATTGGATGCAAGTAAAATCTTACAGTTACAGCAGTGTATTGATAGAGAACTTCCAGAGGTGCATGCTGGATTCAGAAGAGGACATGGAACAAGGGATATCATTGCTGATGTCAGATGGATCTGTTGTCAAAGTAAAGAATACCAGAAAGATGTTTACTTCTGTTTTATTGACTATGCAAAAGCATTTGATTGTGTGGAACATAACAAATTGTGGATAATATTGAGAAGAATGGGTATTCTAGACACTTAGTTGTACTCATGAGGAACCTGTACATAGATCAGGAGGCTGTTGTTTAAACAGAAAAGGGAACACTGCATGGTTTAAAATCAAGAAGGGAGTGTGTCAGGGTTGTATCCTTTCTCCATACTTATTCAATCCGTATGCCGAGCAAATAATCCAAAAAGCTGAATTATATGAAGAAGAATGTGACATCAGGATTGGAGGAAGAATCATTAACAACCTGCAATATGCTGACAACACAACTTTGCTTGAAAATGAGGATGACTTGAAGTACTTACTGATGAAGATTGAAGAATACAGTCTGTAGTATGGATTACATCTCAATATAAAGAAAAAAAAATCCTCATAACTGGACCTATATGCAGCCTCATGATAAGTGGAGAAAAGATTGAAATTGTCAAGGATTTCACATTACTTGTTTCTACAATTGATGCCAATGAAAGCAGCAGTCAGGACATCAGACGATGTATGTTGTTTGTCGTCGGGTCGGCCCCGACTCACAGTGACCCCTCCTTGGGTTTCCGAGGCAGTATCACTACGGAAGTAAGATTGCCCAACCTTCCTTCCAAGGAGTGGCTGGTGGGTTTGAACCACCAGCCTTCTGGTTA
>NW_006921588.1:19069453-19070777 GCF_000298275.1 Orycteropus afer afer | reverse complement strand
CTTGGAGGCGAGAATGGCCAGACTTTGTCTCACCTACTTTGGTCATGTTGTCAGAAGGGACCATTCCCTGGAGAAAGATGTCATGCTTGTAAGGGGGAGGGTTGATGAGAGAGGGGAGGCCCTCGACGAGGTGGATTGACATGGTGGCGTCAGTGGTGATGGGCTCAAATGTAGCAAGAATCCTGGAGCTGTCTCAGGACCGGGCAGTGTTTTGTTCTGTTGTGCATAGGGTCTCTATGGGTCAGAGATGACTCGATGGCACCTAACAACAACAACCTATTAATCTTTCCAAACCCATTTTAGCTACCTTGGATCTTTCAGAAAATTTTTTTGACACCTACCTACTCCTCATATGTGACACTCCTCACAAGTTGGGCTACTTTGCTTTCATTTGCTTATTATATTGAAATAACTTTCATATGTTTGTCTTCACAGTCACTTCCTCTCCTCCTCAATCTCCCTCACTTTCCAGCATTTTACATAACTCAAAACAAAAATCATTTTATGCATTTTTCTTTTCAGTGTCTGGCAAACAAGTGATTGTTGAATGGTATTAAATTGAAAACTCTTTCCTATTCCCTGAAAATAAGTTATTAACTGTGCAACTTTGTGAAAATAAATCTCTGTAGATCTCAATACCTTGTCTGTACCTCATGGGTTGTAAAACACTTAGTGCAATTCCTGACATGCCGATAATATGACAGTTAGAAATTTCATGAAGCATTTACTATAATTGTTATTTTTATTGTTTCTTATAAGAACTTTTGTTATATGCAGAACGAGGAGTATGATCCCCATTTTATAGATGAGTATGAGATTTCACAATCTCATACTAGTTAAGTGATGTGCTTAGGGTAACTTACCAGTAAGCACAGGCTCTGGAGACAAGATTTTAGGAATTCTGATTTTTAGTCCATTCTTCTTTCCATAACTACATAATGTTTTCTACATTATATATATGATGAATGATGGCTTTAATGATGAGTTTGAATCATGAAGGAAAGAGTATACCCAGTACACTATGCTTAAGAAGGCAGGGCTATAGGTAATAACTTTTAGAAAGGGTTCTGTTATGGACTAAATTTTGTCCCCTCAAAATTTGTGTTGAAATCCTAAGCCCTGGTACATTGTTTGGAAATAGAATCTTTGAAGATATCATTTAAACTAACATGGAAGTCATAATACAGCAGGAGTGTTGTTGTTGTTATGTGCCGTTGAGTCGGACCCAACTCATAGAGACCCCTCCTTGGGTTTCCGAGGCAGTATCACTATGGAAGTAGATTGCTCCATCTTCCTTCTGAGGAGTGGCTGGTGGGTTTGAACT
>NW_006921588.1:19035337-19069108 GCF_000298275.1 Orycteropus afer afer | reverse complement strand
TAAAATAAAGAAGAGACACAGAGAGACAGATAGAAGGAAAATGGCAATGTGATGATGGAGTTACGCTGTAGCTTCAAGCCAATGCATGTCTGGGGCTACCAGAAGCCAGGAGAGACAAGAAAGGATCTTCTCCTAGAGCCTTCAGGAATAACATGGTTCTGCTGACATTCTGAATTTGGACTGCTAGCCTCCAGAACTGTGAGATAATAAATTTCCATTCTTATAAGCCACCCAATTTGTGATGTGTTCCTGCAGTGCTAGGAAACATACAGATTTCATTAAAAAGTTTAAATAACACAGAAAGAAATGTGCTTCTGAAGAAACTAAGCTTCATGTATATAAAAAAATTAGTTTATGTTGTACATCTCATCCCTTGAGTTATAAATCATTATTGTAAACATTTTTGTAATAAAGTAGGTTTATTATTAAATTGAAGTCCCTGGGTGGTGTAAATGATTAAGCACTTGATTACTAGCCAAAAGTTTCTTCAAACCCACCCATGATGCCTCAGAAGACAGACCTGGCAATTCATTTCTGAAAAGTCACAGCCTTAGAAACCCTGTGGAGTACTTCTACTCTGTACACATGGGGTTGCAATGAGTCAGAATCAACTTGATGGCAACTAATAACAGCAATAATTTTGAAATTGGAATCATGGTATAGAGAGGTTTCTTGCAATGCTTTCTGGAGTATTATTGTATCTTTACATACTTTTCCTAGTCCATAAAAATAGTGGACTAAATTCTAGAGACCTTACTTTGAAAGCTACCCTCAGTGATCTTTTTCATACTTTCCTAGAATTGCTACCAGTTTAAATGAGTTGGATTCAACTCGATGACATTGGTTTGTTGTTATATTGTTAAATGTTGTCAAGTCGGTATTGTCAATGGCAATAATACGGGGAAAATCTTTCATGAAGCACCTAAAATCTCTTTTCTTTTGTTTCTGTTGTTGTTGGGTGCCCTTGAGTCAGTTCCAACTCATCGTGATCCTAGGTACAGCAGAACAAGATACTACCTGGTCCTGCGCCATCTTCACAATCTTTATGGGCTTGAGCCCATCACTGCAGCCACTGTGTCAGTCCATCTCATTGATGGTCTTCCTCTTTTTCTCTGACCTTCTACTTTACCAAATATGATGTCTTTCTGAAGGGACTGGTCCCTCCTGATAAAATTTCCAAAGTACATGTTAGTACATGGTTCTAAGGAACAATCTGTTGTACTTCTAAGATAGATGTATTTGTTCCTCTGGCAGTTCATGATATATTCAATACTTTGTGCCAATACCACAATTCAAATGCATCCATTCTTCTGCACTTTTTCTTATATGTTGTCCAGCTCTCACATGCATATGAGGCAACTCAAAATACCATGGCTTGAGTCAGGTGCACCTTACTCCTCAAAGGAACATGTTTGAGTTTTAACACTTTCAAGACATGTTTTGCAGCAGTTTTTCCAATACATCACTTGATTTCTTGACTGCTGCTTCCATGGGCATTGATTGAGGATCCAAGTAAAATCCTTGATTTCAGTATTTACTCCATTTATCATGATTTTGCTTATTGATCCAGTTGTAAGGATTTTTTTTTTTCCTTTTTTTATTGAGGTGCAATTTATACTGAAGGCTGAAGTCTTTGATCTTTGTCAGCAAGTGCTTCAAGTCCTCTTTGGTTTCAAAAGCAAAGTTGTGTTATCTGCATATCACAGTTTGCTAATGAATCTTCCTCCAATCGTGATGCCGCGTTCTTCATATAGTTCAGCTTCTGGGATTATTTGCTCAGCATAGAGACTGAATAAGGACAGTGAAAAGATCCAACCCTGACTTTAAACCAAGTAGTATCCCCTCAGTCTGTTGGAATGACTGTCTCTTGGTCTGTGTACAGGTTTCTCAGGAGCACAATTAAGTGTTCTAGAGTTCCTTTTCTTTGTAATGTTATCTATAATTTCTTATGATCCTTAAAGTCACATGCCTTAGCATAATCAATAAAACAGAGATAAATACCAGAGATTTTTCTGGTATTCTCTGCTTTTAGCCAAGATCCATCTGACATCAGCAATGCTATCACTCATTACACATCCTTTTCTGAATCTGGCTTGAATTTCTGGCAGTCCTCTGTACTACTGCAAATAATTTTGAATTATCTACAGCAAAATTTTGCTTATGTGTGATATTAATGGTATTTTTCAGTAATTTCCATTTTGTGTTGGATTACATTTGTTTGGAATGGGCACAAGTATGGATCTGTTCCTGTTGGTTGGCCAGAGCTGTCTTCCAAATTTCTTGCCATACAAAGTGAGAACTCCCAGTGTTGCATCTATTTGTTGCAACATTTCAATTGGTACTCTGTCAATTCCTGAAGCTTTGGTTTTCACCAACGCCTTCAGTGCAGATCGGACTTCTTCCTTCAGTACCTTCAGTTCTTGATCACATGCTACCTCCTGAAATGGGTGAATTTTGAGCAATTCTTTTTGTTACAATGACTGTGTATTCCTTCCATCTTATTTTGATGCTTCCTGTGTCTCAACATTTTTTCCATAGAATCCTTAAATATTGCAACTTGAGGCTTGGATATTCTCCAGTTTTTTCAGCTTGAGGAATGCTGAATGTATTTTTCTCAATTGGTTTTCTAAGTCTAGGTCTTTGCACGGGAGCTCTGGTAGCATAGTGCCTAAGGCACTTGACTGCTAACCAGAAGGCTGGCGGTTCAAACCCACCAGCCACTCCTCGGAAGGAAGGTTGGGCAATCCTACTTCCGTAGTAAGGAGGGGTCGCTATGAGTCGGGACCGACTCGACGGCAAATAACAACAACAACAACAGGTCTTTGCACATTGCTTTTTTTCTTGCACATTGCTTTTTTTCTTGCACATTGCTTTGTAATACTTTATTTTGTCTTCTTGAGCTACCCTTTGAAATCTTCTGTTCAACTCTTTCATGCCATCATTTCTTCCTTTTGCTTTAGCTACCCTACATTTAAGAGCAAATTTCAGAGTCTCTTCTGACATCCATTTCCGTCTTTCTTGTCTATTTAATAACCTGTTGCTTTTTTCATGTGTGATATCTTTGATGTTATCCAACAATTCATCTGGTTGCTGGTTATTAGTTTTCAATGCATCAAATCTATGCTTAAGATGGTCTCTAAATTCAGATGGAATATCCTCAAGGTTGTGCTTTGACTTTCATGGACTTGTTTCAATTTCTCCATAAATGTAGTCTCTTTCCACAACTGTAGTTAATTTGATTTCAGAGTATTCCATATGGTGTGGCTTTTCATGTTGTTTAAAAGGTTCTGCAATGAATTATTTGTTGGTCTTGCAAAATTCTATCATGTAATCTCTAGTGTTGTTTCTATCACCAAGGCCATGTTTTCCAACGACAAATCCTTCTTGTTTCCAACTTTCACATTCCAATCACTAGTAGTTTTCATTGCATCTTGGTCGCATGTTTGATCAATTTCAGACTGCACAAATTGGCAAAAGTCTTTAATTTCTTCATGTTTGGCATTAATGGTTGGTGCATAAATTTGAGTAACACTTGTTTTAACTGGTCTTCCTTGTAGATATATGGATATTATCTTAACAACTGACAGTGTTGTACTTTGGGATAGATCTTGAAATGTTCTTTTTGATAATGAGTGTGATGCCATTCACCTTCAGTTTGTCATTGCTAGCATAGAAGACCATATGATTGTCCAATTTAAAATGGTCAATGCCAGTCCATTTCAGCTCATTGATACCTAAGATATTGATCTTCATGCATTCCATTGTATTTTTGACAACTTCCAATTTTCCTAGATTCATACTTTGTACAGTCCATGGTCCAATTATTAATGGATGCTTGTAGCTGTTTCTTCTCATTTTGAGTAATGTCAATTAGTAAGACTGACTCTACTTTGAGGTAGCAGCTCTTTTGTCATTGTATTTTTGAGTTACTGCCATCAAGTTGATTCTTACACCTAGAAACTTGGGTTTCCAAGGCTGTAAATCTTTACAGAAGCAGACTGCCTCATTTTCCTTTCAGGGAGTGTCTGAATGGTTCAAACCACCAAGCTTTTGGTTAGTGGACAAATGTCTTAACCACTACACTACCAGAGATCCTTAAGCATATTTTGAGTCTCATCTTCTTGAGACTATATCAGACAATGTTCCACTCCTAATCATAAGGTTTTCACTGACCAATCTTTTTTTGAAGTAGACTACTGGTCCCTTTTCCCAGTCTGTCTTAGTCTGGAAACTGCTGAAAACTGTCACTACGGGTGACCCTGCTAAAATTTGAAATACCAGTGACATAACTTCCAGCATCACAGCAACACACAAGATACCACAGTATGACAAACTGACAGATGAGTGGTGGCTCTCATTTTTCGTCTTAAAGTAGAGGATATCTGTTTCCTCTGCATTTCAGGATGCAGATTTCTGGGCCCAACTCCTACCTCCCTAGATAAGAATCTCTGTGGCTGGTGGCCTGGAATATGTATCTTAAGGAACATTTCGGGTGATTCTTCTACATACTATTCTTTGTGAATCCAATCAGTGCAGTCAGTTCAAGTGTTTTGCCTGTAGACAAAGCAAAGCATGCACATTTATTACAAAGGCCCTGCTTTCTGGCCTGAGACTAGTGCAAACTTTTCATTCTTGCTTGGTGGTCTGTTTCCAAAATTAATGTCAGTGTTTAATTGCTCAGTTGATTTACAATGGGTTCAGCCATGTTGCAAATTTTGAAACATAAAAGCTAGTCTTTTGTTTTCAGGAAGTCCTGTTCTAAGGAAGGCAGTGAACTTGGCTACCAGCTGTCTGCAGTGATGCTGCATCTCAGGAAAGCCTCAATTACCATCATGATTACCATTAGGAAGCACTGCAAGGAGTCTACTGATCTTTATCTTGGAGCACCGGAATCAAAATGCAAAGTGTTTCTTCACTAGAGGGTTTTTTTTCCTATTTATCATGCAAGCTTTGATTTTAATGTTCAGTTCCATACATGCCTTGTGTTTATATTTAGTGGAAAGTGAAACAATTATTGCCATTCAAATAGTGAATTCTCTTAGGGAGGGTGTCTGAATGAGATTGTGACTCCTTGATGAAGAGAGTTTGTGTTTGCATCATTCTCTTATCATTTGAACTTTCTAGTCCTTGTAGGTTAAATGCTGTCAGCAGCTTATTAAGGAAATTCTGCCACCTGTTTGCACTTACAAAGTCTCTGATCTTTTCACCTGTGATTCTTTCTCACTACTTAAACTGTAGAAAATAAAATAACAGACAAATATGCCTATATGGTGGTCATCTCATATAATGAAAAAGCTGCTTTTTTTTCAGTTAGTGTCCTATTTACCAAAATATATATTTATAGTAAAATTATGCTTTCAACCAACCAAAAAAAAAAAAAAAAAAACAAAACTCACTGCCATTGAGTCAGTTCCTACTCATAATGACCCCTCCTTGGGTTTCTGAGGCTGTATCTCTACAAAAGTAGATTGCCCAGTCTTCCTTCCTAGGAGTGGCTGATGGGTTCAATCAACAGTGAAAGGCAAATGTATTTTCCCTTGTTTTTGTTGTTGTGTGCCATTGAATCGATTCCTACTCATAGTGGCCTTTTATGACAGAGTAGAACTGCCCCATTGGGTTTCCTAGGCTGTAATCTTTATGGGAGAAGATGGTCTAGCTTTTTTTTTCCCAAGGACCCTCTGAGTGGGTTCCAAGTTTTCAAATTCTGACCTTTTGGGCTCCTTAATTCCTAGAATAAATAGGCATAATGTCTTATTTGTTGTTTTTTAATCCAGCCACATGAATCTACATGCTAGTTGCAAAATTCCTGAGAAGAATTCGTTTTCAGTCATAAAGGATAGTGCACAGGCTGGGTAGTAAAAAAGCTCCAACCATAGGAGAGTGCTGAGAAGAATCTATATAAGAGACACTAAGAGTGAAGGTGCTATTTATATTATTTAAGCAAACTGCATTTTCCTTTTTTCAAAGTAATTTTTTTTTTTTTTTTTTTACAGTTTCTAATCATGTCAGGGAAATAGTCTTTCTCAAGACTGAAAAACATCTGGAATAATGTTAAAACTCTTCCCTTGCTTTTATTTTTGCAAATTACTATAGTTATTTGACATTTCTTATACATTTACTTTTCAATTATAATTACTGGGAATTCTTTGAAACAGTCTCTGTTATTATAGAGTAGAGCTCATCTGTGTTGATGATAATGATTATATTTACATGATTTTGAAGCATTGACATGTGTTCACTGTAAAAAATTTAAACTATTACCAAAAACTGTAAGTAAAATATAAAACCATATGTAAATCTACTACCCAGGGGTAACCACTTTTATCAGCCAGGATAACCACTTTTATCAGACATCTCTCTATGCAAACATTTATGCATACTGGTATAGTTTCTAAAATTTAACAGGTATGAAATCATATTCAACATGTTCTGTAATCTTTTATTTCTTCCATTTGGACACATATCATGGATATCTTTTCATGCCAACAATTAGACAACTATGTCATCATTTTTAGTGGTTATGCTATTTCCCACTGCATATTAAGCTTCCTATTCCCTTTGGATGAATATTTTTTAATTATTATGAAACACATTTGTGCATAAATCTTTTTACCCTTATGTAGTTAATGTCTTAGGATAAAGCCCTGGAATTTCTGAGCCAAAAGCTATGAATAACTGGTATGAGGATATATGGGACCAACTATCCTTCCAGAAAAATTGAAGTAATTTTTATTACTATCAATAGTGCATGAATGTCTCCATTTCCCCTAATACAAGGTTTAGAAAATTTGTAAAATGTTGTCAATATGCTGTACAAAAAAATGCATATTTTTGTTTGTATTATTTTGGATTTTTAATGAGGAGAGTATCTTCACATTAGGAATTTTTATGTATTTTGTCTTTTATTACTTTCCTGTTTTTCTATTGGATTGTCTTTGTGTTTTTAAAAGAGTTTTGTCCATGCCCATTTTTACATGAGTTCTTTGTATAATAAGAATATGAAGCTTTATATATCATGGGAATTGAAAATACTTTTCTTAGTTTGTCTTATATGTTTCAACCCTCTGTGTTGTTCTATTTTAAAAATTTACATCAAATTTTTTTTGGTTTTTTTATAACAGAAATTTTGCTGTTTTAGAATATACAGAATATATTTACTTTTTATGACTGGAAATTTTGTTTTTCTTATATGGAATATTAGGAGCCCTGGTGGTGTAGTGGTTAAGGTATTTGGCTGCTAACCAAATGGTCTGTGGTTCGAACCCACCAAATGCACCAGATTTATAGCCTTGGAAACCCAATAGGGGTCACTATGAGTTGCAATCGACTCAATGACAGTGAGTTCAGTTTGAGTTTTTATATGGAATATAAGACTTATAAAGCGCAAACATAGTTGTGATATGCAAAATACTTTTTAATTTGCTTTATCTCAATGTTACTTCTATTTGAATTTTACCTTTGACAACAGGAAAATAAACTTAATGCATTTTCTATTTCTTTTCCATGAAGATATATATTTTTAAATCTGAGTCAAGGTGAGCACTAAAGACTGAAAATTACCTAATGTGAGAGAGTCTTACTTAAAATTTCGAAACTTAAAATGAGAAAAACTATTAATTTTTTATTAAAAAGTATTTACTCTGAAATTTTATATAGGGTTGCTATGAGTTGGAGCCGACTCAGCAGCACCTAACAACAACAACATGCTGTAACTTACAAAACATTGCCACATTTTATTTTATTTCCTTCTCAGAATCACCTTTGAGTTGGATACCTTTATGTCTGCTTCATATATGTGAAAACCAGATATACAGGGACATGGCATCAAATCACTTTCTGGCATAAAATGAAAGAACTAATGTGCATATGACATGTCCAGGACTTGAATTCAGGTTGAGTTCAAATTATTTATTATTTTTAAAATTCTTCTCTATCCTAATTTTACTTTTTTTTCCTGTAATATAAATGAAAACAAACAAACAAACAAACAATTGGAATCGATTCAATTCTGACTCACAGGGGGCCTGTTGGGCTGGGTAGAACTGCCTTACAGGGTTTCCAAGGCTGTAAATCTTTACAGTAGCACAATGACACATCTTTCCCCAATGGAGAGGTCAGTGGGTTCAAACCACTAACTTTTGGTTAACAGCAGAGCATCTACCCACTGCTCCACCAAGGCTCCTATAAATGAAAAGCAGATATTTAATAGCAAGCATGGCCAATTCTTTAAATGAATAATATGACATGAAGATTTTCTCATTGCAATCACAAGAATCCTATTTGACAGCCAAGGTTTTGATAAGTTTTGAACACTGCTAAAAGTAGAAGAATAGTTAAATCGTCACTCTGGCTTTAGAAATTTTAGCCAAGGAAATCAGAGCAATACCCTACAGTTTACATTCTGTAGCTGCAGAGAACCTGCCCTGTCAAGTCCCTGATGAATTTCCCCACAGAGCTAATTACTTGTTGAAAGGAAGGAGGTAAAGATAAGCATCCCCTGGGGGTATTTGTTCTTGAAGTGATTGCAAAAGAAGTGCTAGTACTATACACAGCTCTTCATCACATCAGCTCCTAAGATACCCGAAACTGATGTTCTCCCAAAGAGGATATGTCATATCTTGAGGGCCATCATCATATTAACAAAACAAGGATTGGATGGAACAGACTCTGTAAAGAGAGACCAGAATCCACACAGTTGACCTGCAGAGGAGAAATGAAAACCTTTTGCCTGTTACCTGAAGGTGTTGTTGTTAGGTGCTGTCGAGTCGTCTCTGACTCATAGCGACCCAATGCACAGCAGAACGAAACACTGCCCAGTCCTGTGCCAGCCTCATGGTTCTTGCTTCATCTGAGACCATCATTGCAGCCACTGTGTCAAACAATCTTGTTTAGAGCCTTCCCCTTCTTCGTTGACCCTCCACTTTACCACGCATGATATCCTGAAGGTGTTAGTGCTTATGTAAGGTGTGTCTTGATGAGGACTTAATCCTTATCTATCAAAGAACCCCCATCCAACTCTCCCATCCCCTCTTGAACTCTTCCCATGCTCATTTCCCAACTAGATCCCCAAACTTAATCTCCTCAGTGACCCTTTTAAAAATCCCTTTGGGAATCTTAGCACAACAGGATTTCCACCTGATCAGCATTCTCTCCTCCCACCTTGCACCACCCCCATGGGATTTCCCCTTGGTTCTTTTTCTCACCTACATTAACAATAGCAGGGTTCTCTTTAAAGCATGTTCTGAGGGCAAAAATTCTACATTACCATATCCATTTTTACATCTGAAAATCAGAATTCTTTTAGGCAAGAAAAGGAACAGATCAAGGATGGTGTGTGTGGTGCAGAGCACAAATGAAAATTTTGTTATTTCTCTTATAATTGTTTTAGTTAAACAGCTAGCAGTGAAGCTTTAAGAGGTATCTGTAACTACATAGTCCCCTCTTCAATGTCAATATACCATTGACTTTTACTTAATATTCCTTCTTCTGCTTATTTGTGAGTATATTTCATACCACGCCTTTAACAAACTCATTTAGTTTTTAATACCTAAGAAGCTGCTGCTCTCCTGTAGTGTCATGGTGCTTAAGATGAAGAGGAATGCTCCTGACACGAGGGGTGTCAGATTTAGAACTTAAGAATGAAGACTTTTTTTTTTTTTAGTGTTAAGTATGTCCCAAATATTACATACTTATGGGATATGCTTATGTCATGTGTAATATTATGGTAACACTAACAAATCTGCTGTTTATCTGAAATGTACATTGAACTGGGTGTTTTGTATTTTATCTGACAACCCTATCTGAGACCAGGTTTCAGATCCCACAGAGCTGAAGCATGTCAGAGAAAGCACATTTTCTATTTAACTTTCACAATAAGTGGAAAGGTAGAGTGGTAGTCTTTTCCCATTAGAAATGGGGTAGGAAAGGCTATCAGTTCAAATATGTATATCCCATCAGGGTTGACCCACTGTGTACATGTTTAGGTTCTCTAGCGGCACTCTTAACAAAAATACCACAAAAGGATGGCTTTATTTATTCTCTTACAGGTTTGGAAGGTAGAAGTCCAAGTTCAAAGTGCCAGCTCTAGGGGCTGGGTAAAGGCCCCTTGACCTTTGGCTTCAGCTCTGTTTCTTGTTCCCAGCCCACTGGAGCTGGAGGCATCTCTTCACTCAAGCAGCTGCTGGCTGCTGAGGCTGACAAACTCTAGGTCGACAAGGAAAGTGACACAGTCCCAAGATTATCAAGCAACATGGCAGGCCATTCCACGATGGCTTGGCCAAACACAGGATCCAAATGTGCCAGGAAGCTAGAGACCTTTCTCAAAGTGTCTTCTTACATACTGGAAGGAGATTGTATCCCTAAAACAGCTACTCGGCTGCTCACAGCAGATCCCGCCATGAAGTTGATTATAAGTCTCCACAGGCATTAACTACATCCAGCTGCCCAGCCACTCAAAACCAGGCCCAGTCAAGCTGATACACAACCTTAACAACCACAGTACCTCAGAATCAGGGTGGATGATATCTGTTCCATAGTGTCTTCTAAAATATAGTATGAAATTATTCATGGCATCTTTGGGAGGCATGCATTTTAATTAATTGCCATACTTTTGTGATTCCTCCCTGAGGTGATAATTAAAATATTAACTCCATAAATCTAATCAGTAAATTCTTGGGTCTATTTTAATATGGACATTTAACAATTTTTTGAGGACTGAAGTAATGAGGTTGGTATAATGCAAGATAAATCAAAGTAACTACCATGAAGTCCATAAAAATAAGAGTTTCTCCAAAGTGTTAAACTGACACACATTCCTTAAGAGCACATCTACAAGCCATGTCTGAATGTCCAATCACATTTTAGGAAATCAGTTTTGGTTAGAGTTCAAATGAGCCAGGTTTTTAAAACTCCAAATTTTGAATGTCAAATTGTAATCCTAATAGGCTCTAAAACTACCCTGACTCTAAACCCAGAACATTAAGGGCAACAAGGCCCAAATAGGAAGTGTGTCACCATGCATCACAGCTTTAATGTCATCCATTGGCCTGACGTTTTTAGACATGAGAATGTAATTCCTACCTTTACTCCATTTCGTCCAATTTTTAAAGACAGACAAGGTTTGGGCTTTGGGTGGGAAGAAATGGCATCTGTCATGCCCTTACTCTTCTCAAAACTCTGATACAGTATGGTAGATTAAAGATGGTGGCAAATTCTTTGCTATTTCTCACACTGAGAGATGGAGCTTAATTTCCTTTCTCCTGAATCTGAGTTGGCTTTAGTGACATGCTTGATCCACAAAGTACAGCATAAGTGATGTGCTAGGACTTTCAGGATACTTTCATTAGAAACTTTTTGATTTCTACCCAGGCCTCTTGAAACATGTTATCTGGGAGTGGTGAGCTGCTGTGTAACTGCCTGAGATCACAATACAGGAAAGATCATGTGTAGGTCATCTGGTGGAAGTTCCAGGAGAACCTAGCCTTCCAGGCATTTCCATCCAGGTTGACATGAGAGTGACGTCATCTTGGTTTTTCTAGACCAACTCATCCCCCAGCTAAATATCATTCAAGGAACTCTGTTGATGCCATGTGAAAGAGGAAAATAGCCTGGCCAAGCCCTGCTGGAATGAACGTCTTACCCATGAAATCGTGACATAATTACATGGTTGTCATTTAAGCCCTTGAGTTTTGGAGCACTTTATTATAACTTGAACAGTGACATGTTGAACTGCAGGCTGAAAATGTAGTAGAATGAAATGGAAGAAAAAAAGGGTGGGCTGATTAGAGAAGGCAAAGAAAGAGTAGTGCAGTAAGATTCTCTAAAAAGAGATCATAAATACCATAGACACCACTGAAAGAGGAGCTAGGAACTTATTGCAAGTTTAAAACATTGGAGTCACAAATTTTTAGCAGTCTGCCACCATGATTTTGGCAAAACTCACAACTTTGACCCAACTTCTTAAAGATTCAGAGGGAAAATAGCAGTCAAGTCTCACCTCATGCAGATGCTGTGAACAGTAATGAATAAACATGACAAATGAATATGCTGCAAATAAGAGCTGAAAATGCTAAATATGTAAGAAGCAATCTTTGTGCCGACTGAAAATCTTTCATCAGATGATTTCAAATTGGAGGTGTCTCAGGAGAAAGTAACTTTGGAAATACAGAGTTTTATATTTTGTACTTTTATTGAAAAGATACATTTAAAAAAATACACAGACATTTTACCATTTACAGATTGCAGATATAGATGCTCTAGAAGAGTTCACTCTATTTTGTTGTTTTATGATACCTCTTGCCCCTGATATCACAAACATTCCAGTCTTATTGATATCAGCTTAGAAAGGGGGGCATGGGGACAAAACCTGCAAGATAGTTAGTGAACAGAAAGACAAGTTGTTCAATTATAAATTGTTTTGTATCTTCTGTACATTATTGCATTAGGGAGCCACAAAATTATGTAGCATCATTACAAATGAGAACAAGTTAAAAACGAAGAAGATAATTATGTAGAAATATATGGATTCATTGCTTTCTTGCAGAATGCACAAGAGGTGCAAAAATGTGCAATTTAGGAAGCTCTTTTTCTGTTTGTATACATTTGCTTAGCAACTCAAACCAGTGAGGAAGCTACAAAATAAATTAAACAAAAATAGCAAACAGGTAGTAATTATAGCTATGTTATATGGCTTTCTATTTCTTTTAAATATCTCCAAGTAAATGTGAAATAAAGAAAATACATTACTTTACCTTTTGTTCTCTTGAAGAGAAAATTCAAAGCTATTTTGCTTCCTAACATTTACACAGCAACAAAAAATGTTTAATTCAGACAAGAGATACAATCTAGTACGACACAGGATACAACAGTACTTGGGTCTAAAACAGTACACAATCCCTGTCAACAATAGTACACCAAAAAGAAAACACGGTGATCCATTGGTAAGATGGTATCCACAAGTGAGCACTTGTGTTCATCTATTTTTTGTTCCGCACTAGAATATACCCAGTTGGATTCCAGAATTATTTACAGACATGTGAGGAAGACCCTAATTTTCAAGTCTGTCAGGAAAATATTCCATATTGTTTCTAAGCCAGATCACACCCATGGGAATAATTTTAGAGAATTTTTTTTTTTTTTTTTTTTTTACCTTTTTTGAGCAATACGTTCTCAAGAAACAAAATATCTCAGATACATAAATTGAATTAAGCAGATGGGGGATGGGTAGGGGTAGGGGGTATAGCCTGTGCTGCTCAGAACTCTAAATTATAGTTGCAGTCCATGAAGCACTCTTGAATCTAGTATTTGCTTTTCTTTGGAGCTGGGGTTAGGGGTGAGATGCTACATTTTGTGGGTGGGTAGGGGCGTGGCAACACAAAATGCTTAAATTGCTGAGTCATTTTGGCTTTCCTTTTTAACTTTCCTACTGGCTTCAACTGTCTTGGAGCTCACAGACATTAGTATGGAGCAAAGAGGATAGAGGCAGGAGTGGCCCTGATGGGCCCGTGGCCCGGCCTCAGGAGAGCTGGAGGTATGGCTGGAGCCTGGAAGAGCGAGGCAGATGGACGGGGAGGCAGTGACAGTGCAGAGGATGCTGCCGCCGCTGCTGCCAGGGGTGAGGACAGGAAGGCTGGGGCCAATGGCTTCATCATATCTTTCTGGAATGCAAGTTTTGCCTAATGGAGGGAGAAAACCACAAATGGGATGGGGATATTTCCAATAACAACAGCACAGATTTTGATTAGTAAAACACCAATATTAAGAAGTCTTATATTTAAAAAATTTTTATACTCAAAAGTGAAAAGATGAATATTTTCACAAAGCTGGTTTCAACAGCTCTTGGCACAGCTTTACTTTTGATTGGTTTCCATGTCAGCTCTTTTCTGGTGGTCTTTGCCCCTGGGCACTAGAGCATAGGAAAGCCTCTCTGAATAGGTACTAATGCTATTTTATGCTGTTGCTCAGCATGAAAAAAGAAATACACACACACACACACACACACACACACACACACATATATATAGAAAGTTTCCTGTTTAGGCATGGGGTTCCATCAAAATTCTGACATATCTTAACCTACAATGCACCTTGAGAGAGATGTGTTGGGAGAATATGTGTGACCCTTCACTTAACTTAGATAAGGTGCGCTGAAGTCAGGTAACTGGGTTTCAGGACATTAAGGACCCATGAAGAGTCATGAGACATAGTTAGATTACCTCTCTTATTTGACACTGAAGAGTAGTCCTTGAAGAGTTGCAGCTAAACCAAATTTCTAGAAAGATTGTAAATGAACTAGGGACATTCTCTATTTAAAGAATCCTAAGGTAAAATCTTTTTGTGAAGGAAAAAAAAAAAAAAATCAATCCTAATTTCCCCGTTTGCAATCAGGAGGAGTTTTGCAAGCTGGATTTGCTTAGTGCAGGTAACACCTGCTGGCAGCATCAGATGGAGGATTTGGGAGAAGCTGGGAGGTAATCTCATCATTGGCTCCAATTGGCCAATTGCAGTTTCCTCCTCAGCCTGAGCTCCACACTGGGCTGAGTCCCAGGGAGATGGTGAAATCCCTCCATCTGGGTATTTATATAACATCTATTGCTGGAGCTCCTAGGTATTTTTGCAAAGAAACTGAAAACAGCACACATACTGAGAACAGGTAAGACAGGCTGATTACCAACATGCCTGCCAGACACAGAAAGATGGAGCAATACAAACACTGATTATTTTCTCATACAAAATAAGCAGCCAGCAAGGAAGAGGATATGAGATGGATGGATTTTTGTTTCAGAAAACCAATCCAATCCCTCTTCGCAGGTTCAACATTTTCCAGGGTTCCTCAGGCATCATTTGTCCTCGGTCCTGAGCTTTGATTTTCGTTTATATGCTAAATAAGTTAGTCTTTTGTGAAGGTCCTGATAAAGAGCAAGGTACATTTTTTTTTTTTCCCTATAGAGACTCTTTTAGTAAACTTTAAACAGGTCAAAGACAAAACAGACATAATCATCTGGATGAGAGAAACTGTCAGCATGAGGCTGATGGAGTCCACTGGCTCACAGCCATGGTTTTCATGTATATAATAGAGAACAAATCATCACAAGATCATGATTGGTGGCAGGTCAATCCATCACTCTTGTAGGTGGGACTAAAGAAGTGAGGAAAGGACCATGATTGGGATACGTACACAATTGCAGGTTATAAAGTTTATGTGATGAATTCTGGGGCTTCTACCACCTGGCTACTTGGTGGTTGGGGTATATGATTCATGACCATGCAGCCCTGAGTCGCACTAAACTTTTAAAGTGGTTCACTTCCTCTTCTTGGAGGCAGCTTTCTTCAAGGTGTTCTATGTTGTTGTTGTTGTTCGCCATCGAGTCGGCCCCGACTCCTAGCGACCCCTCCTTGGGTTTCCGAGGCAGTTATCACTATGGAAGTAGGATTGCCCAACCTTCCTTCCGAGGAGTGGCTGGTGGGTTTGAACCGCCAGCCTCCTGGTTAGCAGTCAAGTGCCTTAGGCACTATGCTACCAGAGCTCCAAGGTGTTCTATAGAAGGTGTTCTATAGCAGGGACTAACCAATTCCTTCTAAAAATTTGAATGTCTCTGAGAGCTATTTATATTCAAAACGGTTCATGATCAACTAAATTAGTCTCTAGGCCCTCCTTTCCCACAGTGCCTATAACCCAGCAAGTTAACAAAACAAGTGAAGAAAGAAGGTGAACTTACTGCTAAGATGCTTGGGCTCCGCTGGAGTTTGTTGTAAGGGCTATATTTCGGCTTCAGTGGTTTCCCTGCAACTCGATCCTTATGCCTCCGGCTAGAAATGTGCTGAAGAAAAGTTCAATGCATAGTTGAATCTAAATATGATTTTGTTCCATGTAAAAGATATTTCATAGATAGAGGTAGTGGATCTCTCCATAGTGGGTCCATAGTTCCAAGAAGGTTAGGGTAAAATAACCACAATCTGTAAATAAAAACTTGCTCCTCCCTCAACTGTAAAGTCTGTTGGAAATATTTATAGGATCTGGCTTGGTGCTACTAGAGTTATGGGTGAGTCTGTGTCCCTAACAAGGTTTTGGGTCCTCGGAAAACTGACTTCTCTGCTTGATATGTGAGCTCCAGATGACTGCTGTTTTTATTCCCCTATTTATAACATATACCTCGGGACCTGGCAAACAGTAAAACCTGGGACCTGGCACATAGTAGGTGCGCAAATTTCTGATGTAAGGCATTTAAATATCCAGTGACTGATTTTTCTCTTCCACATAGCAACTGTACATTGGATATATTCTGTATGTATTATTTTATGTTGTTAGTTGCTGTTGACTTGAGTCGTACTCATGGCGAACCCATGTATGTAGAGTAGACCCACTCAATAGGGTTTCCAAGGCTGTGATTTTTTTGGAAGCAGACTGCTAGGCCTCTTTTCCCAGGCACCTCTGGGTAGATTCGAACCACCATCTTTTCAGTTTGTAGTTGAGTGCTTAACCGTCTGTGCTACCCAGGGACTCCTCAAAGGAGATGCATAATCAATGGCAACCCCAAAAAGCTGTGAATTGATTCAAAGTATATTACCTGTTTGAGTTGAATTTCTGAATTAACATGAACATCACAGATTTCACAATGAAATGTCTTGTTCTGTAGTCCTGACCCTTTACTGCCATTCTGCATCTTTAATCTTGATCCAGGTCTAGGATAGGACTTAATTGGACCAGCCCCATTACGAGCTTCAACCATTGTCTTGTGTTTAGAGCCTAAGACAGAAAGACACATATATTAAAAAGATATTTAAGAACTAAATGATGTTCATTTTCTTCCCCCTTATCCTAGAGAAGTTTATTTGCAGGCTAAAGTTCTCAACACTTAAAAAAATATCACTTTAGTAATGTTTATACATATAATAATTTTCATTGTAAAAATGGGAAAATATAAAAATACATAATAAAAGGAATAGGGAAAATACAGACAAGCATGAGAAAATAAAGGTTACCTATATTTTCACCATTCAGAGATAACAAGTGTTGTCATTTTAATGTATTTCTTTTCAGGCTTTTATTTTTGTATACCAAAAATATATTTTTAAAACTGAGGTAAATTTAAAATTTCACATATCAAAGCATGTTCATATTTTCTTATCATTACATTTTAATAGCTGAATAATAGATTCTATTAGATTGAGCTTACTATAATTTATTCAACTTGTTCCCATTGATGGACAGTTAAGTTTCTTCCATGTTTTTCTCTTATAAATGTGAGGCAGTGAACACTGTACATAAATATTTGTATATTCATCAAAATGAGTTTTGTACAGTATTAGATGCTCATGAGGAAACAGCAAAGAAAAAGTTTTATCTCTACTTTGCTTTTGCCTTTCTGTTTCCAAAATTATTATGATCATACTTTTCTTAAAAATCACACCTTTGAATGAAAAAAGTAGAGAAGACGTTGAGCAAGCCTAATGTTTGAATAACAAAAGATATAGCATTCTGATGAGGAAAGTTGGGTTTTGCTATAAACATCATTTAAATTCAAAAGATAGCTGCTAACCTGTGTTGTGCGCCTCTAGCTGTGACAGGGAGTTCACAGCCACTTTGCATAGTGAACAATAGAGTAATTTTTTGGCTTTTTCTTCTTCTGATTCAGAAACAGTACCGGGAGCTCCATTTGTGCTCTTGGAGGGAGAAGTAGGTGCTCCAGGTGGCAGGAGTGTTGTGCCAGATTTGAGAAGAAATGAACCACCTTCAG
This sequence comes from Orycteropus afer afer, assembly GCF_000298275.1. Classification (NCBI taxonomy): domain Eukaryota; kingdom Metazoa; phylum Chordata; class Mammalia; order Tubulidentata; family Orycteropodidae; genus Orycteropus; species Orycteropus afer. The sequence goes on along the minus strand of NW_006921588.1, from coordinate 19,051,373 downwards.
AGCTTGACGGCTGACTGGAACTGCTGGCTTTTAATTTCCCTTTATCTTCTAAAAGATAAGAAGAAACTGTTTTTATGAACTGAGTGATCAACATGGTGGCATTGAAAAATAGGAGGACATAGAGAGGTGCATGGGAGGTACAGACAACAAAGATGAACCCTTCTGCATATACAGTGCTGCACTGTCAGTGAAGGCAAACATTGATGTATGGGTGGATAGATGGGTGGACAGGCTGAACTATTAGGTATATCTATGCAGGAGGGAGTGTGCCCAAGACCATGTATAGGGTTGACAGACAATGTTTCTACAAGCGTATTGGTATGTTTTGTAAGAATTCCCAGGTATATAGTAGAGCTGACAAGGGACAAGGTTGTAGTTACTTCTTGGCCACAGCCAGGTACCCAGAAGGAGCAAGTAGTTGGACCTGTGAGCTTGGAACCACAGTTGCAGGGGACATCAAGCTCAATTGGCATAACATACTACACAAAAGCATTGTTCCACATCCTACTTTGGTGAGTAATGACTGGGAACTTAAAAGCTTGCAAGCAGCCATCTAGATGCAACGATGGGCCTCTCGTCATCCAGAGCAAAGAAGAGTAAAGAAAACCAAAGATTCATGGAAATAATTAGTCCAAGTGACTGGTACACCATGTGATCTTCAGCCTATATGAGTATGAGACCAGAAGAACTAGATAGTGCCTGGCTACCACTGTCAACCACTCGGAGAGGGATCTATGTAGAGCTAGATACAGTGGGAGAACAATGTGGAACAAAACTGAAAATCATTAAAAAAAAGGGGGGGGGAGCAGTTTTGCTGGTCTGATAGAGCCTGATGGAACCACTGAGACTATGGTCTCTAGCTGTCCTTCAGGTCTGGAACTGAATCCACTCTTGTGGTTTCCAGCCAAACAAAAGACAAGCATATGAGGTGAACATTTACATTAGGAAGATACACTCCTTGGAGAGAACAATCATGGGAGAAAAGAAGGGTTGTGTATGCACAGGGAGACAGCTCAGGGGGCAGGAGTGCATGGGAGGGAAGGACACAGGGAAGAGGTAACCATGGGGAGGAAGTGGGAGGGGAGCTGTTGCATTGTGGTAAATTGTAGTCAATGTCATGAGACAAAGTAAAGTGTATGGGAGCTGCTGTATGGAAAGTGAATTTGCTCCATAAACTTTCACCCAAATAACAATAAACAAACTAACAAATAAAAACAAAGAAAGATGCTATTAAATCCTTGTATATGAAATAAACAGATAAATTACCATAAAGGAATTCAAAATGGAAATATGGTTTATATGCATAGTTTTTACTGCAGCACAGATTTTATTTCATAGCTTGAGTTAAGTAGAACTTCAAGACATCAGTTTCCACATTAGTCCACCTCAAGATTATGTTGACTTTATTCTTCCACTTGGAGTTGATAACTTTCTTTCTGATATCCTTGCACTATAAATTATGCTCCAAGGATGGCTTTAATGTATAATGAAATCCGCTACCTCCAACACTATTGTATGATATGATGGCAATGTGAAAGATGTCATTAGACAATGTTAGTTTCATTTGATGACTCATGTTTTAGTTATGATATAAATATAAAGTTAAAATTCAATTTTTATACCAAATTAAAAATTTAACTTTGGGATTTGGGATAGAAGAGAAGAAAGAAATGGTTAATTCTGGCTACAAGTAGTTAAGTTTTTGCTGTTCTCAAATGTCAATGCAATTTATCCAATGTATATGAGGCAAAGATTCCATTCATTATGCTTATTAATTACTGCCAGTCTAAATGAAAAATTCTAAATAATAACATTAACCATAAGCACAATATGAGGATTAGCCAAATAATTTACAAACATCTTGGCATTTTGATCATGTAGCTACTAACTGCATATAATCCTTAAGGCCCATGCAGAGGCAATGAGAGAGTCAGAGTGACTTTAACAAAATCTACCTCATTGGGGTTCATTTCCTATTCAAGACAGGCTCTGTTCAATAACTCCTTTGGGAGGTTCTTAGGCAACAGCAAAATTCATCACATATTTAATCCTAGTAGAGCTGGTGCACTTAGAAAATGTCTACAGAAATGCTGATAAGCTCTCAATAAGAAAGCAAAGGAATCAAAACTGAAAATACAGTTAATTGTCATAGCTAATTTGGAAGTGTGTTCGATTGGCCTGAATGACCAAGAGAGGAGGAACGACAGGGAAACAGTTATGGTGCTGTACGTCTGTCTGCTATAAGCTTCAGAGTATGGGGCAAACCAAAGCTGTCAGGATTCATCAGAAATAGTGGGAGATCATATTTCTCCTAAATCGAAGGAAAGTTAAATTGATTTAGAGAGAAAGCAGTTAATTTCTATCCCTTTCCTCAAGTTCGATCTATCCAGGAATGCTACAGCAGAGGTGCTATCCAAAGATCTCAAGTCTGGATGGTATCTGGAATAAGGAAATGCTGAAATCCCTTATTAATCTCAGGTTCCACATTCTACACTCCCTTTCCAGCGTATTAAAACTTTAGGATATGTAATGATGGGAAACATTTTCAGCTTTCACTAACATGACTTCAGGAGAAAGGATCAACATCTTTCTTCCTAATTGGTAATAGTAGGTTAATTAGATTGGAATTATTTTTGGCCTGGAACTCTCTCATCTGTAAGAGTCTCTGAGATTGAATTTGCAATCTTATAGAACTTATAAAGCAGAGAAATAATTCAGTAATCTTAAGATTTGTCTGTATGGAATTACTCAGTTTCTTGTGAAAGATACTTAAGATAAGCACACCATCTTTCCTTGCTTTAAGAACTTTATACTTCAAGCATTCTAAATATGACCTAAAAGACTCTGACATCAGTCATTTACTCACTCTCATATTCTTATGACTATTTTAATGGTATAGATCTCCCTCATACATGCTTACATTTATACAGAACTTTACAGTATACAAAGTACTATCAGTTACATTATCTTATTAACACTCACGACAACTTGATGAAATTGGTAAGGCAGATGATTATTTTTTCCTGAGAGATAAGGAAACCAAGAAAACCAAACCAAAACAAAAGGAGCTCTGGTGGCACAGTGCTAAGGCATTTGAGTGCTAACCAGAAGGCTGGCGGTTCAAACCCACCAGCTACTTCCTTCCTCAGAAGGAAGACTGGGCAATTTACTTCCGTAGAGATAGCACCTTGGAAGCCTAAGGAGGGGTTGCTATGAGTAGGAAGTTGGAACTGACTTGATGGCCAAGTCTCATGAAAATTAAATAATGTGCTATAGATCAGTAGGCAGCATAGATGACCATGATGTTTTCTCTAACTGATCTGTGCACAGTGCGCTAAACTACCTGCTTACAGGGGAACACTTCATATAGCAATAACATAAAATACACACAACAGTCATGCTAAGGTATGAAGTAGCTATTGGTATTTACTATTGCAGTTTAGTTTCAAATCATATCTGCCTTAAATGAAAGATATTCACTCTATCTTCTTCATTCATGTCGATCCTAGTCAATACTCATCTGATTCAGATTACATTGAAAAGAAGGATACAATTCTGTTTTTCTCTATATCCCTACTTCTTCAAGAAAAATTGAACAGATTTCCTTTTCAAAAGAGGTCATTTATTCAATAACAAACATATATTAACAGTCTGCTAATTTCAGATAGTATGCTAGATCCTGAAGAGAATAGTAAATAAGGTAGGTATAAGCCTTAAGAAAGTAAGTTTAGTAAAAGAAATAACGTAGTCATTCTAAGACCTATAATTTATGATAGAAACTCTAAGAGGCATGAGAGCATAGAGCAGGAAATGATTACTTCTGGCTGGGAAGAAAGAGACATTTTTCATAAAGGAAGTGGCATTTTGGTTTATTCTGAAGGTCACATTTAGATAAGCATTGGATAGAGGTGAAAAGGAGTGGGAAGGAAATGGTTAGAAGCAAAAACATGAAGAAATTCTCAGGGGTTAGAGATCACAGGACTTGCCTGTTGAATACCTGGTAGCTGAACACAGATGATGGCAATGGGAGATATTATAAAGGTGAATTGAACCAGAAAACATAGGATGGTTCAAAACTATTCAAGTAGATGCTGAGGTTAGAACTTTCCCTTATAAAAATATTGAAAGGTGTTATGTGTTTAACACTTACATGATAAGAAATTTAGATATATTATGTTTTAAATATTTTCTCCTAGGTAGGCTAGAGTTTTAATCTTTGAGACTATTAGGGATAAATTTTAATTTTTTTTTTTGTTGTTGTTATGTGCCATTGAGTCAGACTTGACTCACAGTGACCCCTCCTTGGGTCTCCAAGGCAGTATCACTACAGGAGTAGATTGCCCAACCTTCCTTCCAAGGAGTGGCTGGTGAGTTTGAACCACCAGCCTTCTGGTTAGCAGTCAAGTGCCTTAGGCACTAGGCTAGCAGAGCTCCCAATTGTAACTTTGGAACTATGTAAATGGTTTCATTATATTCTGTTGGATTGGTACAGCTGGTTCAAAAATATCAGGAAAGTCAATGATAAATTTACAGATATTTAAATTGTGGCATTCTTTCTGAATGCATAAATTTATAAGCTACAAAGCCTAATCTTACTATATCTAATCTTAATTACTTGTTATTTTCATCCATTATTTCTCTTCTCTCACTGACATTTATAAAGCCTCCTTATTTTGTAATATTTGAACATTTAATTAATATGCTGTTTACTTCTCCTTCTTTTTAATAAAGATGCATGTCATCTGGAATATCTGGTTAATACAAATTCCATTTTTAAGTATTCCTTCACCCAGTGTTAATTAGCAGGTCTTCTGGTCTTCTGACTGTATTAATTATTTCCCAATTACTCAAACACCTTTTTAAGGTTTTGCCCTATAGGGTTTTTAAGCAAAACTTGCCTAGCTACATCAGAACTGTTCGTTGTAACAAAAATGCATAATTTATGCTTCCAAGTGAATTTAATCCTTCCAAGTAGCCTCCTAAGGAGGTTCCTCATTGATTCACTTATGCCAAAGTGCATACATTTTGGAAAACTTCTTTTGGAATTGCTCTCAAATCAAGTTGATAAGTTATGTCGAATAAAATCAATCTTCAATGTTTGTCACCCATATTTTTTACTCCAAAACCTTTCCTCAAATTAATGCCTTATTTACCATACTTAGCAGTGTATTACTCAAACACAGCATCAGAAGACTGATATTTCAACACCAAAGATAAAAAAGAACATGCCAAAATTTCTAAAAGCAGTTTTAAGAAACTAATCCTGGTGGCAATTAGAACAATGTCATAGAAAGATCTTAATATTAAAAACAATCAAAATAATATTCTATTGACACTGTATGTCTTATAAGGAATTAGAGTCTTGGAAATTATAATCAAATGTTTATTATTCCACTTACAAAGTTTACTCTTGGATTCTAATTTATTAATATATTTAGTCTTTTCTAATCGTATTTCAATAATTTAATGATAGACACACATTTTACACAATAAATATATGTTCAATAGAGAAAATTTAGAAATAAACTTAAACAAAAGTTTTTTAAAATTATAATCACCCATGATTCTATTTTCTAGAATAAAAGTCAGTAAACCTTTTTTGTTAAGCACCACACATTACATATTTTAGGCTTTAAGGGCTACATGTCTCTTCTGCAATTTCTCAACACTTTCATTGCAATAGAAAAGCAATCACAGGTATAGCTGTCTTCCAATAAAACTTCACTTAAGCAATACATTGCAGGGCAGACTTGGCTATCAGGCAATTTTTGATAACCCTTGACCTAAGATGACAATGTCTTGGTATATATTACTCCAGACTATTTGTTGTTGTTGTTGTTAGGTGCTATGGAGTTGGTTCCAATTCATAGCAACCCTATGCATACAATGAAATGAAACTCTGCCTGATCCTGTGCCATCCTCACAATCATTGCTGTGCTTCAGCCCATTGTTGCAGCCACTGGGTCAAACCTTTTTGTTGAGGGTCTTCCGTTTTTCACTGATCCTCTACTTTACCTTCTCCTTTATCCTTCTCCAGGGACTGGTCCCTTCTGATAAGATAACCAACGTATGAAAGACAGAGGCTGGCCTTTCTTGCTTCTAAGGAGCATTCTGGCTGTACTTCTTCCAACAGAGATTTGTTCTTTTAGCAGTCCCTGGTATACTGAATACCATAACTTGAATACACCAAGTCTTCTTTGGTCTTCCTTATTCATTGTCCAGCTTTTGCATACATATAAAATGATTGAAAATACCATGGGTTGCATCAGTTGTACTTTACTCTTTGAAGTGAAATCTTTGCTTTGTAACACTTTAAAGAGGTCTTTTACAGCAGATTTGCCCAATGCAATATATTGTTTGATTTCCTGGCTGTTTTTCCATGGGTGTTGATTTTTTTACACAGTAAACTCAAATTCCTGCCATTGAGTTGGATCCAACTCATAGTGACCCCTCCTTTGGTTTCTGAGGTGATATCACTATGGAAGTAGATTGCCCAATCTTGCTTCCAAGGTGTTTTACACAATAGTAAATAGTAATATGTGGAAACATATTATTCTGTAACTAACTTTTCTCACTTGGTAATAAATCAAAAGCATCTTTGCATGCCAATAAATTGAGAATTAGATCATCATTTGTAACACCAAACATTTACTTCTCTGGATGTGGTATGATTTACTCAACTTACCTTCTTTTTAATATTTGGGTTAATTCTAGTTTTTACTTTTATGAATGTCATAGGATGCTGAATAGGACTTTTCCTGTTGCCTCAAAATGAAGAATATAGCCCTAGCCCAAGGCTGAAATCAATGAGCTAAGGAAAGCTCTCAAGAAACCCCTCCCCACACACATACCTGTAGGATTTACGAGAGGTAGTAGATCTAGTCCTGATACCAATATTTTTATTACCCATGTCCCAGTCTACATAAACAATAACATAAAAATTGAAGGACTCATTAGAGTCATGAGTTTATGGCCTGGTTGGGAGCTTCTGAATTCAGCCAAACCAAGTAAAGTTACAAGTGCATGTAAAAAGGGAACACTGGCATTTTGTTCCCCAGACAACGCAGGTCTTGGTGATCTGTTCCCAGTCTAGAGAGAAAAGAGATGGGGCTGGACCAAGAAAGAGTCAGAAGTGGAGGAATCTGCAATTTCACTTGGTATGTTAAAGTTGAGTGAGTTTTCTTTGGGTCAATAAGACACCTTAAAATGTAGCCAGGTTTGAGTCATTTTGCTAGTATCCCACACAAGAAGGTTGACTATCAAGACTCTGGTAGCAAGAGCTGAGGAGCTGATCTTCAGTGGCAGGTAAAGGCAGAGACAAAAAAGACCAAGTCTTTGATTTAATGGAGCCAGACATCTAGTGGGAGGGACAGAAAATATATGTGTGTGTGTATGTGTATATACTATATATAAATCATAATATATATGCATACTTATATATAATGCTAAGTGTTCTAAGAAGAAAAATAAAGGAGGGTCTGGTGATATAGTCATCTCAGGCTTGACAGAGAAGGTGATATTTGACAGATACCTAAAGGAAATAAAAGGAATTCTAGGAGGAAGAACATTCCAGGGAGAAAAAAATAACATGTGTGAAAACCTTAAAGTTGGAACAGGAAGAGTAAGAAGTCAGTGAGTCTGGAGTGGAATGAGGGGGATGAACATAGGATGTGAGAAAGAGCTGGTGAAGGGCTAGAACACATATAGTCTAGTAGAGCATGAGAGAAATATGAATGTAATCTAAGTATGATTACTGAGCACGGAAGAGATGTGATCATATTCATGTCTTCATAAGACAAGTTCCTAAGGCATTTGACTGCTAACCAGAAGGCTGGTTGTTCAAACCCACCAGCCATTCCTCGGAAGGAAGGTTGGGCAATTTACTTTTGTAGTGATACCAGCTCAGAAGCCCAAGGAGGCTATGAGTTGGATTTGACTTGATGGCAGTGGGTTTGGTTTGTTTTTTTGGATATGGACAACAACTGTGAAAGGGCAAACACAAGGAGATGAGTTAGAAGATGACTGTGGTTTTCCAAGGGATAGATGATAGTTGCTGTATCAGGTGGTAGAGGTAGAGAACTAAACCATAGTTTCAGGATACGTATATTTGTAGGTAGAACCTACCAGACTTACTTATCCATAAGATATAAGAAATCAGAGAAAGAGGAATCAAGGATGACTCTCATGGTTTTGGTATGGGCACTTGGTGAATGGTGGTACCATTTACTAGGATTAGAGATAACTGTATTTTCTTCTCTGTAATTTTCTCTATTTTTAAAATATTATATCAGTGCATATACTGTACATATAAATAAGCATTTTATATAATAATATTTAAAATGGCATCTAATATGTGGACAAACAGGAAATCAAGGTCATATATTGACAAAAGTGGAGCAAAAATTAAAGGGAATAATTTTAGAGGCAGCACATAATCCTGTTCCATTCACACTTTTCCTGTTCTTCCAAACCAAAACCAAACTCATGGTCATTGAGTTGCTTCCAGCTCGCAGTGACCCCTCCTTAGGTTTTCGAGGTGGTATCTCTATGGAAGTAGATTTCCCAGTCTTCCTTCTGAGGAGTGGCTATTGGGTTTGAACCACCAGCCTTCTGGTTAGCAGTCAAATGCCTTAGCCACTACACCATTGTTCTTAGATGTCCCTTAATAACTACTGCAGGGTAAAGAAATACCACTGCAAAATTTCCAGTTTACCAATGAACATAATTGAGCCTCTATAGTAGGATCCCAAGTTGTCCAACAGTGTAAGGAAGGTGCTACTAAAAGGGGAAAATTGTGGTTTATTCTTCAGTATTTTCTGTATTCATATGGAACATCAAGAGTTACCTGCACTTTGGAATTAAATATATTACATGTGTAAGCACGTGTTGAGATTGCTAACAAAACTTCTTGGTCTCTCAGCCATGAAAAATACTTCTAGAGTTTTTTTAGACTGAGTAACTCAAGCAAGTCACTTAAGTGATTGGCATCTTAATCCTTGCATGTACAAAATATACCATTTTCTCATTAGGCTATCAGGACTACAGAGATTTATAAAAGTGAGGCAAGGGCTTCATTTAGAAGGCACAAAGAAAATTTAATAGTGCTGAGGTGTAAGCTCAGGTGACTCGAACATAATGCTAATGGGTTCTATTCCACACTCAGGGGCTTTGAATTTCTATTCATCACTGGGAACTGAAAAAGTTGTGGACTACTCTTTATAAGCAAATCATCACAACTGGACAATCCCAGCTCACATCCTGTGTCTTAATGCAATGCTTTTAATTTTAAACTTTTCTTTGGAAATATTCATTTGCATATTTTTCATGATTATGATTATAAAGACTGATATTTTAGATAGAGTTATAACAGTGTGTCTTTTCCTTTGATGAAAATATAATAGTCCTCTGGTTATCATGTAGTCATTTACCATTTGTGAAAAAGTCCTTGAAAAACCAAGAACTTTGTTCACTGATTCCAACCAATGTCTTCCCAAGACAAGTCTTTCAGACTAGCAAAGGTACCTGTTGTAGATTGAATTGTATTCTCCCCAAATTAGCGTCACCCTGGACGGGCCATGATTCTCAGTGGTTTGGCAGTTATGTAATGATGTAATGTGGCAGGTAAGTGTTGGTCCCTCATGATATGATCTGATGTGATAAGCCAATCAAGTGAAAGAAGATTAGAGTGGGGTACAACACACATAGTACCATCACAGCCCTGATTCAAGTGAGGTGAGTGTCCCTGGGGTGTGGCCTACAACACCTTTATCTTACAAGAGATAAAAGGAGAGAGTAGGGAGCAGAGGTGGTGGTGAAGGGGGTGGACCCTACTACCACCAGGAAACAGTTGGGAGTGGAGTGCGTCCTTTGTCTCCAAGGGCTTTGTGCTGAGATTCTCCTAGGACCAAGAGACCCACAGAAAGAAAGCTTTCCCCTAGAGCTGGCATTCTGAATTTGGACTTCTTAAACTGTAAGGGAATAAATTTATGCTTGTTAAAGCCAGCCACTTGTGGTATTTCTGTTATGGCAGCACTAGATAGTTAGACAGAACACTAAAACTTGAGAAAACTGTTCAAGGACAAGGGCACAATTTCAATTGAATCATACTTTATGAGGTCATTGAAGGATACTGCTTATCAATTCTTGCAATTAACTTTTCCTTTTTATATTTAATATTACTTTAAAAAGAATCAGGCAACAGAAGCACACAATGAAAGGACAGCTGGTCATATTCTCTCCTGTATTCACAAGCACCTTGTCCAACATCTCATTATTATTCCAAAAACCAAAGCAATGCTCGTATTACTGCTTAACACTCATTAAAACAAGTTAACTCACTTTGATAAGGAATTCTGAAATTATTCTCTTCTGCTTTATCTTCCCACTTTCTGAATAATGAGAAATTAATGGATGTCAGTCAGAGTACCTACTTCCTAGACAGTTGTGCAGTGTGCAGTCTTGTGAGAAATGAGGCTGAAAAGCTCATGGGGCTTTGCACCAGACAAAAAAAATTAAAAAACCTGCAAACCTGTATGTATGTAAATTGGTGTGCTGTGGAAGACTTCACAAGCCTTTGCCTCTTTTTCTCCTCCTTATCTTCACATTTGACACAGCACAAGTGATGGAAACCACCAACTGATGAGATATTTTAAAGTTTAAAGTAGAATTCTGTTAAGGCAGTTAATGGATTTTGCCCCCCTACCCCCTGAAAAAAAAGCTGCAGGATACAAGCTACAGTATGAACAAGCCAATTGGTTCCTTGGCATTCTTGGCAAAACAAATGTAATAAGCTAAGAGATGTACAGATGCTACTGCATCATCATTATATCACTGGATGTCCAAATAGAAGGGTATTCATTGGTAGCATAAGACAACTGTGCCTGTTCAGAGGAGAAAAGGTCAATATTGCAGATAATGATCAAATACTCAGAACACAATCCTTTCACCTCACTTGATTACCATATTTTATGCGAATAACATATGCCTCCTACATTTGTTTGCCAACTGCTTCCTCTCCCACCAAGGTAGTTTTGTAAAAGGACTATGCTATTTATTTTTATAATAACAACAATGTGTAAAAAAAAATTGGTATAGTAGCTTAGAAAACATCTGGGGGGGTGGGGAGGGAGACATCGGCAAACAAACATGGAAGGCAATTGTTATTTGTGCTAAAATATGGTAGATGTTTTCTTGAAACGGTATATGCAAAAAAGATCTTAGAAGTAATATTTTGAAAGCACCACTGGAATGATTTTTGTGACAGAAGAGCTTTCTTGGAAATGTAACAATCACACTAAAGTATTTAAAAGTTCTGCAATTTTATAGATAAGATTTTGTTAAATTAGGAACATATACAGTGAAAAGTTATATACTTAGATAACTAAAACCAAGCCAAACCAAATACACTGCCGTTGAGTCGATCCCGACTCATAGCTACCCCTCCTTGGGTTTTCGAGGCGGTATCACTAAGAAAGTAGATTGCCCAACCTTCCTTCCAAGGAGTGGCTGGTGGATTTGAACTGACAGCCTTCTGGTTAGTAGTCAAGTGCCTTAGGAACTACACAACCAGAGCTCCCCTAAGAAGTCAACAAATCAAACAAATGGAGAAAAGTGGTTATATGCTAGGAATATACTCAGTCAGCTTCTCCATGGAAGGTTTGTTGTTGTTGTTGTTATGTGCCGTCGAGTCGGCCCGACTCATAGCGACCCCTCCTTGGGTTTCCGAGGCAGTATCACTACGGAAGTAGATTGCCCAACCTTCCTTCCGAGGAGTGGCTGGTGGGTTTGAACCGCCAGCCTTCTGGTTAGCAGTCAAGTGCTTAAATCCTCTACCAATATTCCAAACCTCTCATTTCTCACAGATTCAACCCCCCCCCCAATAATTTATGGGACATCTATTTCTAAATATTTTGTGGGTACTTCAAACTCAATATTCTTGATTCTGAATTGATAATCTGCTCTATATAGGGCCCTTCCAAATAGTCCCCATTTCAATTAATGGCCTTACCAATTGCCAGACTGTGAGCAATGACTCCTTGAATTCCTTCCTCTTAGGTTCTATATTCTACTAATGACCAAAGTCTATGATACTGTCTTCTAAATATCTCTTCTTCCAGCCTATTCACTCTTTTATCCAGCAGACATTTATTCAGCATCTACTATCTGCCACTGCTTTAGGTCCTTATCTATTTTCTCTGGATCACCATAAAGCTCCTTTATTGATCTTGCAACTTCTAGTCTATGAGACTGCTTCCTCCTTCATCTCTTATGTATGCACTCATAATCCTCTGTACATAATTACACTGTGACCTTACATTAATGATATTTACTTGCATTTAATCATTATACTAGGATAGACAGAGTCTTGAATACTGGATCTTAAAAAAATCTTTGTGCCCAAAGACTTAAATGTGAAACCTAAAACTTTAAAGTTCCTCAAGGAAAAGCTAGGGGCAAATTTAGGGGCCCTAATATATGGCATAAAGAGACTATCAAACATAACCCAAAATGCACAAACAGCAGAAGAGAAACTAGATAAATGGGACCTTCTGAAAATTAAATTTTTATATGCTTCCAAAGACGTCTCCAAAAGAGTCAAAAGAGAACCTACAGATTGGGAAAAAGTATTTGGCAATGACATATCTGACAAGGGACTTATCTCTAGAATTTATAGAAAACTCCAACACCTTAACAACAAAAAGACAAATAATCCAATTAAAAATGGAGGAAGACATGAATAGACACTTCACCAAGGAGGATATTCAGGTGGCCAACAAGGATATGAAGAAATGCTCACAATCATTAGCCGTTACAGAGATGTAAATGAAAACAACAATGGGATACCATCTTGCTGCAGCACAAGTTCAACAAGGTAGAAAATAACAAATGCTGGCAAGGATGTGGAGAGATTGGGACTCTCATACAGTGCTGGTGGGACTGTCAAATGATACAACCACTGTGGAGAGCAGTATGGTGATTCCCTCAAAAGCGGGAATTAGAAATACCATTTGACCTAAATACTCCATTACTAGGTATATATCCTAAAGAAGTAAGAGCCAGGACAAGAACAGATATATGCACATCCATGTTCATCGCAGCACTATTTACAACAGCCAAAAGATGGAAACAACCTAGGTGTCCATCAACTGAAGAATGGATAACCAAACTATGGTACATACACACAATGGAATACTATGCAACCCTAAAGAATAAAATAGAATCTGCAAAACACTGTATAACATGGATGAACATGGAGGACATTATGCTGAGTGAAATAAATGAATTACAGAAGGACAAATATTGTATTAGTCAGTTATTGTAAAAAGTCAAGGAAAGGTTTATATATGGAAGGAAATTTTCTTTGTTGCTTAACAGGGATAGGAGGGGAGAGTAGGGAACACTGTTAGATAGGTAGAGACAAGTATTGATTTGGGTGAAGAGAAGGGCAATGTACCAAATGTTAGTGATGAACATGGTGGCATTGAGGAAGAGAAAGACATGGAGAAGTGGATGGGAGGTACAGACAACAAAGATGAATGCTTCTGCACATACAGTGCTGTGTTGTCAGTGAAGGCAAACAAGGATATACGGGTGGATAGATGGGTGGACAGGCTGAACTATTAGGTATGTCTATGTGGGGGGGGGAGGTGTATCCAAGACCATGTACAGGGTTGGCAGACAATGTTTTTACAAGTGTATTTGTATGTTCTGTAAGAATTCTCAGGTATATAGTAGAGCTGACAAGGGACAAGGTTGTAGTCACTTTTTGGCCATAGCCAGAGGGAGCAAGTAGTTGGACCTGTGAGCTCGGAACCACAGTCGCAGGGGACATCAGCTCAATTGGCATAACCTACTACACAAAAACATTGTTCCACATCCTACTTTGGCAAGTAGTTACTGGGAACTTAAAAGCTTGCAAGCAGCCATCTAGATGCAACGTTGGGCCTTTCGTCATCCAGAGCAAAGAAGAATGAAGAAAACCAAAGATTCATGGAAACAATTAGCCCAAGTGACTGGTATACCATGTGATCCTCAGCCTATACGACTATGAGACCAGAAGAACTAGATAGTTCCTAGCTATCACTGTCAACCACTTGGAGGGGGATCTATGTAGATCTAGATAGAGTGGGAGAACAAAACTCAAATTCATTAAAAAAAAAAAAAAAAAAGGGACCATGCTTGCTAGTCTGATAGACCCTAGTGGAACAACTTAGACTATGGCCTCTAGCTGCCCTTCAGATCTGGAATTGAACCTACTCCTGTGGCTTCCAGCCAAACAAAAGACAAGCATATGAGGTGAACGTTTACATTAGGAAGATACACTCCTTGGAGAGAACAATCAAAGGAGAATTGAAGGGCTGTGTAAGCACAGGGAAACACTCAGGGAGCAGGAGTGCATGGAAGGAAGGACACAGGGAAGAGGTAACTATGGGGAGGAAGTGAGAGAGGAGCTGTTGCATTGTGGTAAACTGTAGTCAATGTCATGAGACAAAGTGTATGTGAGCTGCTGTATGGAAAGTGAATTTACTCTGTAAACTTTCACCCAAATCACAATTAAAAAAAAATTATTTGTGTCCAATGTACAGTAAACAGTAAGTGGGCAATATGTTTGTTGAAAAAAGGAATGCCCAATTCAAGATAGTGCTTTCTAGTATCACAAGTAAAAGAAAAGCTCACTGTTAATAACTTTGTGAAATATACATAGAACCCAAAGATAAATGCATTTCAACTGTGGATTATGTAAAACGCTTGTATCATGGTTGCCAAGATAATGTATTTGTAATAAATATTTAATGTCAGTTGAAGTTCACACAATATTCTTAAGAATGGATCTCCTTGAGGTGTCCTAGTATAGTCATAACAACAAACACATTCCTTTGTGCCAGAGCTAATATTTTGATATTTGACATAATGAATAAATCTATGGATTTCATTATCTCCTTCACTAGAAATCACAGACAAACTTACACATAGATAAAAAAAGAACCTTTCACCTTTGCCAGCAAACGTAAAGCATACATGAAAAAAGGACCACCAAAGTGCAACTGGTACTCTTAGCAATGAAAACAACATCCTGCTCTCTGACAAGATGCTACATGCATCTATGGGAGAGTCATTAGAAGTTTCTAGCCTAACAACTCATTTCTGCCATGTTCTAGGCATTCAATATTAAATTAAATCACAGTTACTATATTCATTTGAGTTACCCAAAAATTACATGGTTGCTATATTTATGCAATAGGGCTCTTTAGGAAATTTCAAGTGTTATGCTCTTTCCTGGTATAATTTAATTTTCCCTACCCTTTTAGATAACAGATGTCCATCACTGATAGGGCTAGTATGGAGTCTATGTGTCTTGGTGATGGTACCACTCATGAGTAATCAAAATCCCCAAGGCACACAATCTCTACAGCAGGTAGCCAAAGACTGACCCAGAACACTGGGGGTCCTTTACTCACCCATTTAGGCTTCCTCCAACTAGATGCTTTATATGGACTTGATTTAGTCCCAAGCATCCCCAAGGGTTATACCCAGGACAGTATAGCAAAGACTGGTTTTTGTCACAACAACTACTACATAGCTGAGTTGCTTCATTAGTTAGTCTTCCTGTTGAAAAATCTCTGAACAGACACTTCACCAAAGAATATATACAGGCAGCCAGTAAACACATGAGAAATTGCTCACGATCATTAATTGTTAGAGATGCAAATCAAAACAACAATGAGATATCATCTCACCCCAGCAATAATAGCAAAGTTCAGTAGGTCAGAAAATAACAAATGCTGGAGGTTGTGGAGAGATTGGAACTCTTGTGCACTGCTGGTGGGATTGTAAAATGGTACAACTGTTGTGGCAAACGGTATGGCGTTTCCTTAAAAAACTGAAAATAGAAGTACCATTTGACCCAGCAATTCCATTACTAGGAATATATCCTAAAGAGGTGAGAGATAGCGTACGAACAGACATATGTACACCTATGTTCATCACAGCACAATTCACCATAGCAAAGAGATGGAAACAGCCTAAATGCCCATCA
>NW_006921588.1:19018851-19034437 GCF_000298275.1 Orycteropus afer afer | reverse complement strand
ATGGCCCTCAAGACCAGAAGAACTAGATGATTCATGGCTAGCAATGCCAACCACTCAGGAAAGGATCAAATCTGGAGATCCTGTATAGAGTGGGAGGGAAAACGTGGAACAAAATCCAAAAACTCAATAATGACCAGAATTACTGGTCAGATGAAATCTGGCGAGACTCCCAATACTATGGCCCTGAAATACATTCTGGGCCTAGAATAAAATGCACCCCCAGGAGCGGGCTCTCAGCCCAATAGTTAACAAGATGTACACGCAGACCACTCAACCCAGGATGATGCACCCACATACTCTATGGTAATACATCCCTTAGAGCAATAGACCATGGGACACCAGAGAACCAGCATTCAAATTGAGGAAATGCAGGACAAATAGGAGTGTATAAATATGTAGGGCACAGGGGGGAGGGTTCCAGTGTAGAGAGGGGAGGAGACTGGGTTAGGGTTGGACATAGTGAATGGGGAATGAAACTAAATGTACGCGTTACATTGAATGTAAAACAAGCTCTTTTAAAAAAAAAAAGTAATGAAAAATGTCTGACCCCATGGCCTCACTTGAGGGTGAACTGCTGGACCACTTTTGGAAGCTTAATGAATTCTCTATACGGATTATGCAATTTTGCAGATGTGAAAAACAAAGTACTTAGTGACAAGCCCAGAAACACGTAATAAGAATTTACCATATTATTATTACATAATAAGCAGGCAAGCACAAACATGGAAATAAAGGCAGTTCTGAGAATTCTCAGAACACTAAAATATTTCACTGGGCCAATCTGATGCTTGTGGGCCCTTTATATCTAATGCCACATTATCGTGCCTCTAGCTAAATTCTAGAACCCTGTCTATTCAAGCAAGGTTGAACACAGTGAAGCTTGTTAATTCTTAATTAACTATGCTCATATGTAGTTTTCATATCTTGGCCTTTAAACTAATACTGAAAGCAAGGCAAATTGTCTATAAATTAAAGAATTAATGTGATTCTTCACTGGATCAGAACCTATGTGTATTTACCCTAAAAAAAAAAAAAAAAAGCTTATTTGTTTAAAGAGTCCCCAGATAATGCAAATAGTTAATGTGGTTGTCTGCTAACTGAACGGTTGGAGGGTTCAGTCCAGCCATTTAAAACCCTGTGGAACACAGCTCTACTGTGACACGCATGAGGTCACCATGAGTTGGAATCAACTTGATGACAATTTTTTTTTTTTATTTGTTTAAAGTTATGTTGTTGTTGTTGTTGTTATGTGCCATTGAGTCAGACCTGGCTCATAGCGACCCCTCCTTGGGTTTCTGAGGCAGTATCACTACAGAAGTAGATTGCCCAACCTTCCTTCCGAGGAGTGGCTGGTGGGTTTGAACCGCCAGCCTCCTGGTTAGCAGTCAAGTGCTTTAGGCACTATGCTACCAGAGTTCCTTAAAGTTATGTAGGACCCATGAAAGTGAGGTGACTCATTTTGTAAGTTCAAAATACACCCTGCACTATACTAACATCATCCAGTAATACTTTGCCAGGCTATAATTCTGAATTAGGAGCTCCTGGCTTTTTCCATTTGCAAGCCCATGCTAACTGTATTCTAGACTTTATAGCAATTTTGAGGTCCAGTGAAATGTCAGCCACTGCCCTTCTTCTCTGAGCATCCTATCCAATCCAACTGCCCATTGTTCTTTGTGACACATCGTTGTGCAGCTGAAACTGCCAGTCTCACACTCAGATAAAACACTGGCATCTCCAACTATCTCCATGTTAAAGCTGTCAGCCTATACTTCATATCAGTGAACTGGCACTGATGGTAGTGAACTTGTCAGCTTTTGTAGGTAAGCACAAAAAAAAGGACTTATTTGCTAGCATTTGAATCTAATGAAAAGCTTTCTCCTATTTTGTGTAGTTTTCCAGCCATTAAACTTGTATAATAGAGAAATCATATTTCAACTTCTTTAGGTTGAAAAATTGCCTCTTTTCTGATTTGTCACCAAGAGATGCGAAACAGTTATTTCTGAGGAATCTTTATTATGGAAAATAGAATAAGTAACTCATGTCACTCAAATCAAGCTCCTTAGGGAGTAGGTCCAGTAGAGATTCAAGAGCCAGGAATAAGATTAAAAACTAATTTTCTAGGTGGAATGAGGAACAGGCTCTTTTCTTCCAAATGAATGGACCTTTGCAGAGGAAACAGATACACAAGGAACTAGAAAGACATTTGAATTGTTCTCCTTACCCTCCTTTTGCTAGATGCAGAAATTAGTATAGGGTTTAGGTGAGGTGCATGCAGAAAATAGGGAGCTAAGAGCTATTGAGGAAACTGAGGCTTTCTTCATCTGGTAAGGAGAGAAAAATGACTGCCAGCAAACATTGTTATACAGCCTCAGGCTGCTTGAGGACACAGGTATTTGGGCTTCTCTCTTTATGGACCTAACTAAATATTGCCTGACTTTAGGCCACTGAGGAGACATTCAGGGGCTGGATGGCCTAGACCTGAGAAAGCTGCTAATCTTTTGAAAATATATTGCTAAAAACCAGTCATATTTTTACATTTCAAATCTAGCATTTGTGCCTAAATTCAACCTACTGCATCATTATTATGCTGTCCAGACAGCTTTATATTTAAGACCTACTTATAATCAACCGACTTGACAGCAGTGAGTTTTTTAATAGGTTGCAGAAGAAAGTCTGTTGACCACAGAGAGTCTCCTTTAAAAAGTAATACTGGTTTAAGGGGCCTGGAGTTGCCAAGGCCAGGGGGCTCCTTTTCATGCTAAGGCCTTTGGGACTATTGCTACAAATGGAATTATGACTGTGACTTTAACAGAATTGAGTGAGAAATAGATGTGACATTCAATGTATTGCAAACTGTCAACCTCACAATTACAAAACAAATGACCAAGAGTTTATTTTCAATTCTAGTTGTGTCCTATGATATAGAAATCTCATCAAATCATTAGAAGTTATAGCAATGAAGTCTCTGAGTGGTGCAAACGGTGACAGACGTGCTTGACTACCAGCCAAAGGTCAGTTTGAATTCACCCAGAGGCAGCTCAGAAGACAGGCTTGGCGATATGCTTTCAAAAAGTCACATACTTGAAAATGCTATGGAGCAGTTGTGTACATATAGGGTTGCCATGAGTCAGACAACTAGGAAGAACAATGACAACAGCAACATCATAAAAATAGCATAGTGTTTAGAGAATAAACCAAAAATTAACCAAACTCACTGCTGTTGAGTCAGATCCAACTCATAGTGACCCCTCCTTGGGTTTCTGAAGCGGTATTGCTATGGAAGTACATTGCTCAACCTTCCTTCCGAGGAGTGGCTGGTGGGTTTGAATCACCAGTCTTCTGGTTAGCAGTCAAAAAATCTTATACTAAACAGGGTTTTTTAACTTGAGGTCTGTGGACCTCCAAGGCGTCTATGAGCTTAGGGGATTCATGAACTTGGATAGCAAAAAAAAAAAAGCATCTTTATTTTTCATTTACTTCTAATTGAAATTTTGTATTTCCTTCAATTATGAATGAAGGCAAGAAACTACAGTAGTCTTAGTAACTTTGTTACCAATAGAAATCAGATATTTTCATTAGATATTATAGTTATCATAGAAAATTTGAAATTCTGTTTATATTCATTTTCATTACAAAATCATGGTAGATTTTAGTCCTGCTTCTAGATCTTATTCAATGTATCATTGCTATAATTCCTCAACACAATAAAATATTGTCAACTATTTCAGTATAATTGGTTTTCTCTGTAAAATTATAAATTTTATGTATTTAGAAACACCATTCTAAGAAAAGTCTTCCTTAGTCTGTGCAGTGTAGTAAATTACTTAGTATGGCTTTTCTACCTATAAGTCATTGTAAACTCAGTGGTGGAATGAGAAACTGAGGAGCTCCTGATTGTAAATGTTATCTACCTGGGTTATTTCTGTTGGGTGTGGCACGATGCAATGTTATGGGAGGCTCACTCTCAGGTGCTTAGAATTCTGTTGTTGTGATTGGTTGGTTTGGCCACTCTGCCAAGCTCAAAAGGAGGCCTCCTAGAGGCAGAACTCTCTCTGACTGCTGGTTGAGGAAGACGTGCTGCTGAAAGAGACACACGCTCCTAAATGAGACACGTGCTGCTGGGAAAGAGATGCAAGAGACACGCACTGCTGAGTAAGACACCGAGGGACATGCACTGCTGGGGGAGAGACTGTGAGAGACTTGGCTGAGAGACGGTGGGCTGGGAGAGAGACTGAGAGTTTTTCCTGAACTTGAATTGTAGCCTGGTGCTTCCCTAATAAATCCCATAATCTGTGAGTTGTGTGTAGCCACTGCAGTGAATTATCGAACCCAGGAGAGAGGTTCTTTGGGAGGAACGGTTGGAGAAAGGGCTGGAGGGAGGCAGCATGTCTGGCCTGGCAGGAATAGGCTTTGGGCTATTGATGGTGATTCTGTCTTCCTCTTGTGGGATTAGAGGAGGTCAGAACATGTGGCCTCCTTGCCCTTTTTGCAATCTGCTAGGAATCATGGGACAAGGAAATTAAGAACTTCCATGATCATGCCCATTGTTCCATTCTGCTTTCATTTCTGTCCTTACCTATTACCTCAACCACTCTCTTGCCAACATGCTAAATACCTTTGTTTGCCCCCCGCTGTCCCTTCACTGCCTCAGTTATTTCAATGTGGGCAATATAGCACATCACAGGTCCTTCAGTATTGTTGCCTCTTCCCCTCCAACCTCAAATCAGGGCCCCTTTTTGCCTGGCTAACTTCCTCTCCAAGGAGTTTTGGTGGTGCAGTAGTTAAAGCTTCTAACCAAAAGGTCGTGGTTCAAACCCATCAGCTGTTCTATGGGAGAAAGCTGAGGGAGTCTGCTTCCACAAAGTCTTTACTTTGGTAAAGATTTACAGTCTTGGAAACCCTATGGGGCAGTTCTACTGTGTCCTAGGGTTGCTATGATTCAGACTCAACTTGATGGCAGTGGGTTTGGTTTGGTTTTGGTAACTTCTTCTCATTCACTAGTCATCCATTCATTCCCAGAGTTGGTTAGGATGACTTTCTTTTCACTTATCAGGCTTATCATCACTTGTTCAGCATCGACCCTTCCAGATAATATGCTTTTGAAAGGTCAAGGCCCAAGTCTATCTGATTTACTGCTATGTGCCCAGTGCCTGGTATAATGATGGGTTTACTGTGGAGGTTCAATGAATAAACGCAAGTACACAAATGAATAAACCATTCTGTAACTTTTGAGTTTATATATTTAGTAACTTTTCAATTTAATATGTTATATGCATTTTCCATGTTGCTTAATTACTTAAAATTTATAATATTCTATTGGGTCCAAGTACTTTATTTAAATATTTTCCTAGTTCTTATCATCTTGTTTCCATTTTCAACTAATACAAATAATGCTGTAATGGACAGCTTCAGGCATAAAGTTTTATTTTTCTTCCTATGTATTCAGGATTATTTCCATGATTTAAAATCTAAGAAGAAGAATTAACTAGTGTAATGGAATGAACATTTTTATGGTTCTTAATTTATTCTATGAAGTTGCTTTCCAAAAAGGTCCTCTCAATTTAAAATGCCATAAGTAATAAAAACAGAACATCTGCTAATGATTTTTCAAAGAACTTAAGAAACTTTTATTGGATATTAATCATTATGTCATATGAATTATTCAAGGGATTGTATAAAATTTTAGTTGAAAAGAATAAAGTAATTTTTCCTAAACTCAAAATGCCGTGCATAAATTAATTTCCCCATTGAGTAAAATTATTTTACTTATTAATATATAACAAATGACGAAGATATTATGCTAGGAAAGGCAAATTATTTTAATTTAGGTTAACTGGCTGTTTTACTAGTTAAATGACTAAAAATCATGAGATTCTGACAGAAGTTCAACTATTTGACAGCAAGGAATAAAACAATCTCTATTACATCAAGAATTCTGGGATATGTTTCATTTCATATTTAAAAGAAAGCAAATCATATATATTTTAGAAGCTAAATACTTAATAATATGTAAGAAACACACAAAAAATCATAACCAAAGAAACCCCAAACCCACTGCCATAGAGTTGACCTTAGCTAGCAACGCTGTAGCATAAAGCAGAACTGCCCCATAGGGTCTCCAAGGCTGTAAGTCTTTACAGAAGCAACAACAAAAAAATCACATTTAAAGAAAAATTTTTATTAAGAAACTGGAAATAATATGTAAGGGCTGACAAGTTTTTCTTGATTTACTGACATAAATCCCAGCAGGGACTTGTCAGAGAGGGATACGTTTCCCATTTTGATCATACTCTCTGTCCCACTCCTTTGATCTCAGAAGCCAACCTGGGCTCTAAGCAGCACTGCTTCTCCACATGTAGAACCCACTTTTATCCCTCAGCAGATGGGGATACGTTGGGTTGTTCCTTGTTTTGAAACTATAGCTGTACATAGAGGAAGCTGTAAACCCATGAGATGGGGCCTCCATCCTATTGAAGTCAACAAAAAAGCACTAACTGTCTTCTCCTTGCCCCATTCTTTCTTGGAAGGCTCCAGAGCACCCTACGTTAAATTCTACTTAATGACATTCATTTAATATCTGTTAACTCTGTGACTACTGTGTGCAGAATGGAGTACCAGGAGCTGCAGGGGACATAACAAGTAAGACACATTAACCAGTGGGAGCATGGGTGGAAAGACATTTCCTCTATTACATAAAAGTGTGAGGAGGACCAAGAATATCCTTCCACATCTTTAAAGGCCCTGCTGGGAGAATCAGGCTCATCGAGCTTTAATGTTTTGGAATGAAAACACAAGGGCAAATAATTACCATGAGGTAATAAAACAACCACATAAAGAGGAATGTAAGTGCAAGTCACTGTTGTGTGCCGGCATGGCCTGAAGTGATCAGAGAGTCAAAACAAGGACAGGGCTTTCAAATTTAGTTGAACCAACAGTTGTTTTTTACGGCTACCATTTATTGAATGTCTGTGTTGTGACAGGTACTAAGCCAGACTCCCTGCATCTATTAACTCACTCATTAATCCTGACAACAACCCTAAGTAGGTATTAACATTCCCATTTTACAGATGAGGAAACAAAAACTCAACAAGAGTGATGTGGCCAGGTTGTACAGGCAGTGAATGGTGGAGCAAGTCTGTCTGACTCTATGCTTTTGATGATGGTATCAATGTACAGTAGGAGAATGATACTCAGGGATGATACCTTGGTTAATATATCCTTATTCCAAGACTTCTACTCTGTCATATAGGGCCACTAAAAGTTGGAATTTTCATTCTTTCTTTCTTTACTTTTATTGTGGTGAAAATATACACAACAAGATAACTGCCAACGTAACAACTTCCACATTGACAGCTCAGGGACATAGATGACATTTTTTTCATGTTGTGCCACCATCATTGCTATCCTTTTCCAAAATGTTCCACCACTATTAGAATAAACTTAAAGCCCCACAAACAAAAGCTTCCCCTTTCCCCTTATAAAAAACTTTTTATAAAAGCAAAACCAATTGTAAGATTGTAACAATTGTAGGCGTAGGGAGAGTAACAATATCTTTCTAAACCAAAAACAAACTCTTTGCCATCCAGTCTCATCTGACTCATAGTGACCCCTCCTTGGGTTTCTGAGGCAGTATCACTAGGAAGTAGATTGTCCAATCTTCCTTCCAAGGAGTGGCTGGTGGGTTTGAACCACCAGCCTTCTGGTTAGCAGTGAAATGCCTTAGGCAGGAGTGACACAAAGTGAAATATAATCATAAACAGTATGTGCAGAAAAGTCATTGGACCCTCATTCAAAAGCAGCATATCATGGTGGTGGATTTGAGGGCTTGCCCAGTGAGATTCTGGTCTCGAGACCTCTTTGTAGCTGATTGTGTCATTAGCTACCTTCTCTAGGTCTCAATTTCTAGTGTACGTCAGAGATTGCTAGAATCATTAAATAAGACAATGTTATTAAATATTTAACACAGTATTAACTCTTTCACAATCACTTCATTTGATTCATAGAACATCCCTGTGATACACGAAGAGCATCATTCCCACTTTACAGGCTCAGAGAATTGAATGCTTGCCCAAGTGCTTTAGTGAATCATAAGGAGCTCTAGTAGCACACTGCTGAAGGCATTTCACTGCTAACCAGAAGGCTCTCGATGGCAGTGAGTTTAGTTTGGTTTTTGGTTTTAGTGAGTCACAAGAGAAAAGAGTACCATAATCTAGAGATGTGGTGTCCAACACAGCAGTCATTAACCACGTGTGGTTATTTAAAATTAAGTTAGTTAAAATTAAGTAATTAAGTGTTTAGTGTCTTAGTAGCACTAGCCTAACTTCAAGTGCTCTATAGATAGCCATATGTGGCTGGGGGCACTCATACTGGACAGTGAAGATTATAGACCATTTCAATTATCCAGAAAGATTCATTGGATAGCACTGGTCTTGGAAATGAAAGCACCAATATGTTCTTGTATAGTACAATGCCTAGTGTTCTTAATTGTGAACCTGAATCTCAGAGAAAAAAGTCAGGGAAGAGGAAGATACTTTGGAAATGTTTCTCTGAAAAATACTTAAGTAGAGCTTTAAGGTTAACTTTAATCATGTGGCACTAGACTATAAACAAAGGAAACCTGGTGGCATAACGGTAAAGAACTCAGCTCCTAACAAAAAGTTGGTGGTTCGAACCCACTAGCAGCTCCTTGGGAGAAAAGACATGGTGATTGCTTCTATAAAGATTTTAAAAAACAATAAAATAAAGAGTATAACCTATGGGGTACTTCTACTCTGTCATATAGGGTCACTAAGAGTTGGTATTTTCTTTCTTTTTTTACTTGTATTGTGGTGAAAAGATACACAAGACATCTGCCAACATAACAACTTCCACACTGACAGCTCAGGGACACTGATGACATTTTTCATGTTGTATCACCATTATTGCTATTCTTTTCCAAATTGTTTCACCACTATGAGCATAAACTCAACGCCCTGCAAACAAAAGCTTTCCCTTTCCCCCTCATCCCTGTATATATACGTATATATCCATCCCGTGTATAGTATATATGGGAGCTCTGGTGGCATAATGCCTAAGGCACTTGACTGCTGACTAGAAGGCTCGTGGTTCAGACCCACCAGCCTTCCTTGGAAGGAAGATTGGGCAATCTACTTCCGTAGTGATACTGCCTTGGAAACCCAAGGAGGGGTCGTTATGAGTCGGATCCAAATTTATATATATTTGTTCAACCTATCTAGGGATCTCTTCCCCCACCCCAATCTGGGTTTCAGTTCTTTATTTTGGAAAATATTCTCATCAGCTCATGACAGAAGTTTGTGGGTGATCGAAAAGAAATACTACGGAGAAAACACATCATCTCGGAAGAAAAAACTTATGCCTTCTAGGGTTAGTCATGCCCTGATGGAAGGCAGGTGTCCCATCCCACATGGACAACCGTTTCCTGTGTTAATGACCAATCTGGGAAAGAACTGGAAATGTTTACTGGCAGCATTTTGTTTATATTGACTGAAAATCATGTAATACAGATTCTGTATTTAAGCTCATATGATCTTTTTGAGCATTGAAGGTTTTTTTCCCCTGAAAAAACAAACTCCTAGGTTAAAAAAATGCATAGCATGAGGGTAATGCTGTGGCTTTGAACATATACATTAACTGGTGATGATGCCAGTTAATATATACGTTTAATTCCTCAAGTGTTTGAGGGATTTCTTAGGTCAGCCAAGACAAAGGGAAAGAAATACAAGCACCAGAAAGAGTCCTGTGGACTCTGAGGAGACAAGAAGAGGGGAGAAGCCAGGATGGGGTGGAGAGTTTAAGTAGTTGAGGGCATTTTGTAATGTGGTGAGAAGTTCACACAAGACTGCTTCTCATTTCCACTACCAAACTTGCTAGAAAAGTTCAGTTTTGTTTTGACATGTTCTTGGGAGGAGAGTTAGCATAAGCAGGAAATCCTTTCATATATATTGAATCTGTGTCTCTTTAGTTCTTTACCTGATTCTATGCTGCAAAAGTACCTACTCTGTCAATGGAGTCTTATTCCTATTTAGGAATAGTGTACATTCTGTGAGGATATCATCATTTCAACTCATAATCTACTGATAGCAAAAAGGTAGCCTTGAATTACTCTGCTGAGGGACTAAGTGGGATAATTATTTATCAGCTTTTGTATTTTTAAGATTCGTTTTGTTTCACAGTTGGAATGACATCACAGAGAATATAATACTAGATAGGCCACAGGCAGCACATTTTTTGCTACATTTCTCTGTATGCTTTACAGGAAATTTTAACTCTGGGATACTATTTATGAGAATATATATTCATCTCATATTAAATATGTATTTAATACATCAAATCTTTAAAAGTTTTAACCTAAGTAACACAAAAAACTAAAGTAAGCTGAAATTATATCTTGTAATGTCTTGGAGGATTTTCATAAAATGTTACAGATGAGAAAACCTACATGCGTTTTTGTAAAACAGTTTCAATGGCAAAAGTATGCAACAATTATGCAGCTCTTAGAAATAAGATAAAATATATTGTTATATTACTTTTCATATATATATATATATATATAAACATCATTTAATACTGTCAATACTATTCTACCATAATATTCTTCTACTTTTATAAAGTTGGAATATACTCAGCACAGATCATGAACCCCCAATGTAAAATCCAAGGAAGTATGAATTTCATGTATTTTTAAGTTACATGTATTTTCATTGCATAAGGGAGTTTGATTTATCTACTAGCACAGTTGTTATTTACTGCAGTGTTTGGGCATTAGAACTAGATCTAAATACTAATAGTAAAGATATTATGCAATCCAATCTGCCAACTCCATGCTTTTCCAAACAACAAATTAGGCATCCTGATTTGGAGCAAGATCATAATTAGAAGTTATAGCATAAAGCATATTACTGTAATATACTGGGCTCAGCATAGACAGAAATTTAGCAATTCCATTTAGTATTTTTTTATTTTCCACTCCTGCTGAAACCTCTGGTCCGGAGAATTGCTGAGTTAATATCTTTATGAAATGTAATCTTTGGAGTACATACATTCTCAGGGTTTAGGTATCTGGTATTTGACTTCTTTGGATCATTTTGCAATCACCTGAAAATCCTTAGCCCCTTCATAAAGGCAAGCTGATTCCTATTTAGGATTAGTGTACATTCTGAGGATATCATCATTTCAACTCATATTCAGGGACCTTCCCACACTCTCTTAAACTTCGAGCCATCTCTCATTTAGAACAAGGCTATTTTTCTAACCAATTTGTATTTTTAGTAGAACATCCATTTAAAAATAAATCAAATTTCTGCCCACCAAATTGTTCTAAATATAGTCACAAAAGGAAAAATGGTTGAAATGCAAGGGGATATGGATCACTGCACCCATGTACTTTCTTTTGTAGGACTATAGGCATTCTTATGTTCTCACAATAACGTCTGCTGGACATGAATTGTATGTTTCATCAAAAGTACTGGACTGATATGCATGCTTATCTAATTTCTCAAGTGTTAAGTTTGCCCCAAGTAATATTAACTCATTTCAGAAAGTTAAAACACGAACTAATAATTGAGACTAAGGGATAAAACAGGAGCTCAGGTGGCACAGTGCCTAAGATTATTGTTGTTGTTATGTGCCATTGGGTCAGACCAACTTATAGCGACCCCTCCTTGGGTTTCCTAGGCAGTATTACTATGGAAGTAGATTGCCCCATCTTCCTTCTGAGGAGCAGCTGGTGGGTTTGAACCACCAGCCTTCTGGTTAGCAGTCAAGTGCCTTAGGCACTACACCACCAGAGCTCCTTGTTGTGCCTAAGATATTTGACTGCTAGCATAGTGCCTAGGGCACTTGACTGCTAACCAGAAGGCTGGTGGTTCAAACCCACCAGCCACTCCTCGGAAGGAGGGTTGGGCAATCCTACTTCCATAGTGATACTGCCTTGGAAACCCAAGGAGGGGTTGCTGTGAACCGAATTGACTCATGGCAGTGAGGTTTTTATTTTTATTTTTTTTAAGGGATAAGACACATTATCCTGCCAGTATTCAAAAGTCTAAGACCATTTAGTGCAGGAGCCTAAATATCACAAAGATAAGGCATTGTGAACACAGATACACAATGATAATGTTGAACAATTAAGAAAAAGTTATGTTATATTTATATGTGTATTTTATTTATGTAAGAAATTATGTAATATTAGAAAGATTTCTGACAGTTGGTTAAATATTTGGTATTTCAATATTGATAAGCTAATCTTCTATTATTTGGAGAATTTTTCATTTATAACTCCTCACAAACAATACCAGACAAATGATGTGCTTCTCTAAGATTGTATTATTTTCTATTAATTCATATATGTGAAATTATGGAGTATCATAAGTGACAATATTACCACAGTAAAGTCTTTGTAAAATTTGTCCTAGCCTGGAGGTTTTCAACCATGGTAGCGCATTAGAAACACCTGGAAAACTTTAAACATATTGGACCCTGGGTGTCACCCCATACAAATTAATTCAGAATCCCTAGGGATGGGCCTGGACCATAAGTTCTTTGTAAAATCTTCCCAAATGATTCTAATGTGGAGCCAGCTTTGAGAAACACTGTTCCAAGTGAACAAAAATGTTCCTGTACCCCAAGAATCTCAGACCACTTTCTAAATCAGGAATACCCTGGATTTTGGCTGAGTGTTTTGAGTCAGCTGACCTAGATGACTTCTGGAATGAGTCAGGAGGAAGCTGCCTCTGAAATCCTGACCATGTTGTAAAAAATAATCTACAGGAAAGGAAATGCCCTCATGGAAACTGTTACTTCATAAATATTAGGGTCATAGAACCAAACAATAAAAGGACATGCTGAATAAGGAATATTATTCACCATGAAAACTTATTTAAGATAAAAATCAACATCTAAGAACCAGTTCATGCTCACACAAAATGCATGATTGTAGTGTATATAGCAAATTGTTTTTAGAACATTCTTGTTGTTGTTATTTGCCGTCGAGTCGGCCCCGACTCATAGCGACCCCTCCTTGGGTTTCCGAGGCAGTATCACTACGGAAGTAGGATTGCCCAACCTTCCTTCTGAGGAGTGGCTGGTGGGTTTGAACCGCCAGCCTTCCAGTTAGCAGTCAAGTGCCTTAGGCAGAACATTACTTTTGGAAAATGAGTTTACAAAGCATCAAGTGGAATTAGCAAATAATGAAATCTGCTGATGATAGTCATAGAAAACTTGTCAAAGAGTTTGGAAGCTTAATATTTTTTGGGGGATGGGGGAAGGGAGGTAGGAGGGTTAGAAATTTCCACTTTCCAAATATAATAAATAATCTACAAGACATTTATTTTATTATAAAAGAAAAACAGCAATTTTCTTTCTGTCATGTAGGTTTTTTTAACTGCCTTTCTTTTTAAAGAAAAGCTCCTTTAAAAAAAACCTATTTCAAATATTGATAAATTGCTACTTTTGTGATGAAACCACCATAATATTCCATTTTAGCAGAATGTTATCATGAAATTAATTATTATCAAGAAAAAAATATTTACTCAAGTTGTAAATTAACAGATCATTTGCCATATACCATCTTATACTCCTCCAACATGGTGCAAATATGCTGACACCAATAAGGGGAAAGGTCTCTGGCTAAGCAAGGTGTCTCAGAGAAACATAGTGAGGCATTGCTATGCATTTTATTTTAAATGGACTGCAGTTGTGAAGAGGATGACTCCTTCAGTGTTGCATACAGTTAATGAGCTCAGCTGCTAACCAAAAGGTTGGAGGTTTGATTCTACCCAAAGGTACCCTGGAAGAAGGTTTGGCTAGCTACTTCTGAAAAATCAGTCACTGGAAACCCTATGGAGCACAGTTTGATGGTGACACACATGGTATCACCATGTTGTTGTTGTTGTTATGTGCCGTTGAGTCGGACCCAACTTACAGCGACCCCTCCTTGGGTTTCCGAGGCAGTATCACTACAGAAGTAGATTGCCCCATCTTCCTTTTGAGGAGTGACTGGTGGATTTGAACCGCCAGCCTCCTGGTTAGCAGTCAAGTGCCTTATGCACTATGCTACCAGAGCTATGAGTTGTAATTAACTTGACAGCAACTGCTTTTGTGAAGAGAACAACATGAAATAAAGTCATCGTAAAAGAGCCTAGCTGAAACTTGCTCCTTGTTAACAAGTCTGTCCAGTAATATTCTTTTACTAATGATACATGTGAGAGCTTGACAATGAATAAAGAAGACTGAAGAAGAGTTGATGCTTTTGAGTTGTGGTGCTGGTGAAGAATACTGAAAGTACTCCTAAAAGAACTAACAAATCTGTCCTGGAAGAAGTGCAGCTGGAATGTTTCTTGGAAGCAAGAATGGCCAGACTTCATCTCACCTACTTTGGTCATGTTGTTAGAAGGGGCCAGTTTCTGGAGAAGGATGTCATGCTTGGTAAAGTGGAAGGTCAATGAAAGAGAGGAAGACCCTCAACAAGATGGATTGACACTGTGGCTGCAGCAATGGGCTCGTGTATAGCAGGGATCATGAAGCTGGCACAGGACCTGGCAGTGTTTTGTTCTGTTGTACAAAGGTTGCTTTGAGTCATAGATGACTTGATTGCACATAACAACAACAACAACAACAACAACAAAATGATACTGTGAATGGGGCAGCAGTCTGTATCAATGGTGACATGATTTTCTCAGACAGTGAAAGTTATTTTCAGAATCTTTTTCTGGGTTGGTGTCTAGGTGTGGTGTCAAATGTCTTGATTTTAACTTGTTCTCTGTTGTGGATTTTCTATTGGAAGGACTCCCTTTAACATTTCTGGTAGATTTATTCTGGTTTTTGCAAATTCCCTTAATTTCTGTTTGTCTAGGAATGTCTTGATTTCACCCTCGTATTTGAGGGACAGTGTGGCTGGATCTATAATTCTTGACTGGCAATTATTTTCCTTCAAGGTTTTGTATATGCCATCTGTGGTAGTTAAGTTTGTGTGTCAACTTGGCTGGGCCTGGTTGAGTGGCTGGGCAGCTGGATACAGTTATTCCCCATGGTAAGAACAGTAATTAATTCTATGGTGGAATGTATTGGAGCAGCTGAGTAGCTGCTTTAGGGATGTGGTCTGCTTCCTGTATATAAGAAATAGCTTTGGTGACAAGGGGCAAAGTTGTGGTCACTGCTTGGTCACAGCCAGCAACCCAGAGGGACCAAGTGGTTGAACCTGTGGGCTTGAGACCATAGTCGCAGGGGACATCAAGCTCAACCGGCATAACATACTATACAAAACATTGTTCCACCTCCTACTTTGGTGAATAGCAACATGAATCTTAAAAGCTAGCAAGTTGCCATCTAGATGCAATGATGGGTCTCTCATTGTCTAGAGCAAAGAAGAATGAAGAAAACCAAAATTTATGGAAACAATTAGTCCTAGTGACTGGTACACCATCCAATCTGCAGCCTATATGACTATGAGACCAGAAGAACTAGATGTTGCCAGGCTAACACTGTCATCCATTTGGAAGGGGATCTATGTAGGAGATCCTGGATAGAGAGGAAGAACAATGTGGAAAAAAACTCAAAATCATTTGGAGAA
>NW_006921588.1:19002338-19017589 GCF_000298275.1 Orycteropus afer afer | reverse complement strand
CTGGAAGTGAGTTCTTCAGCCAGTTTCAGTCTACTCTTTTGTCCTTCCAATGTTTCTGTCTCCATAATTGAATTGTTCATCTTCTGGATTTCTAATTGCTGTTTTTGTATGATTTCTAATAGTGTATTTATTTTGTTATTTTACTCTTGAATGATTTTTGTGAATTCTTCAAGGGTATTGTCTCTCTTTTCATTGCTTCTGTTTGTGGTTTCTCCTTGAGCTCTTAGTAGGTCCTGTATATATATATATATATCTTTTGAATTCCTTATCAAATAGTTCTATTGCTTGTTCTTCCTCAGGGAGATTTCCTAATTCTTTAGTTTGGACACTTGTTTCTACTATCTTGTCCTGGTTTTTTTTGGTTTGATATGAAGTTGTTTGTTGTTTCCTAGACATTTCAAAGTTGTTGTCTTTGTTAGTTATGTACTGATTTGTTTCACCTGGTTTTATGTTTCACTTTGTTTTAATATATCTGGAAGTGTGGAGCAGGTATATTTCTTTGGTTGTTTACTTGGCTGTAGTGGGTTGCTCTCTAGCTTTCTCTGTGTTGGTGGAATCAGTGGTGGGAATGTGGGTACAAGTCTCTGTTCATTGTGAAGGGGATTTCTAGTTGGGATGAGCAGATATTGTCCACCATCTCTCATTGATCCTGTGGTGCAGGAACTATTGGTGTTACTTGTCTGTTGGGTGAAATGGTTGTTGTAGTAGCTACAGCTGAGTAGTGAAGGGTTAGTATGTTCTTCTCATTGGATGATGCAAGGAAATAAGGAGAGATGAAAAGATAGAACAGAAATAGATGGCAGGATGATGCAGGAAAATAAGGAGAGATGAAAAGATAGAACAGAAATAGATGGCAAGAAATAGGGAAAAAGGAAAAATAATATAAGAAAAAAAGTGAAAACAAAAATGGATAGTGAGAGGAATGAAAATTTGGTGAAAATGAAAGAAGATGAGAGGCAATGGTGCAAATGACCAGATATAAAGGAAGAAAAATTGGGTAAGAAGATGGTAGAAAAATGAAGGAAAGATAATGTATTTAAGGAGGGCTCCCTCCAGTCATGTTTAGCCAATGGCCCTGGGAACTGGCCACTGTGGCAGAATCTGCTCACTCACTGGAGCACCCACACAGAAGCAAGGAGACTGGTGCAAGAAGCAACCCCCAGGGAAGAGAGAGCCAACACCATCTTTCTGTGTGTAGTGTGACATAATTCATGCAGTGATGCAGGTGTGGAGGACAGCAGAAGCCCCTGGTTGTATTTGGAGCAGTCTGCCAATGATGGAGTTCAGCTGTCAATCAGAGTCTTGCATTCAAATCTGCCAGCAGGATAAAGAACCACCCTCCTCCATGTGGATCCACAAGTCCTGGAACTCCAAGCCTCAGTTCCACTCTATGCTAAAAAGGGTTGCTAAGAATTGGACTTGAGCCCACTGCCATCTGTTCAATTTGGGGTTCTGTTTATTCAGAGAGAGTTTCTCTTACCTTTTCCTCACTTCCAGACTCCACAGCAGCTTGAGCTAAGGGAGTCCTGCTCCATTTCCCAGTAGGATCTTCATCCCCACTTGTGGCTTTAACTTACCTTGAAATACTCCTGGTGTGACTATTCTGTGTCTATTGCCTATAGGTTCCACCAAGTTTTTTTTCCTCCTCAACCACCTTTGTATTTCTAATGACTTCTCTTTGGCTCCACTGGCTGGGTGGGCTTTTAATTTTTCCCACTTGCTTAACCTGATCCCTTTGCTGTCTTCACTGGATCTAATGCTTTATCTTTTCATTAGCTGCTCATAAATCCAGTATCATTATTTGTATCTGTTTTAACTGAGTGTGGTGTAGTAAACTACATAGTGTGGCTTTTCCAGCCATAAATCTTTGTAAAATCCATGGTGGAATTTGCCATGAGCAACTACTAATTTATGATTTATTAGGTATACATTATAAACTCCATTTTTTTTTTTTTACTAGAGATGTAAACCTTAACAAAAAGATATCCAAGATTTTGATTTTTGGGGGTAGTTTATAATGTATACCTAATAAATCATAAATTAGCAGTTGCTAATGGCAAATTCCACCATGGAGTTTATAAACATTATAAATTTTAACTGATTGTTAAAGTTATCCACCTGGGGTATTTCTGTTGGGAGCAGCACAGAGTAATTTTCTGGGAATTTCACTCTCTCAGGTGTATAGAATTCTGATGTTGGGATTGGATAGTTTGGCCACTCTTCCAGGCTCAAAAGGAGCCCTCTTAGAGATAGAAGAAGTCTCTCTGACTGCTGGCTGAGAAAGATATGCTGCTGAGAGAAACGTGTTCCTAAGAGACACACACTTGATGAGAGTGAGCCGCGAGAGACACGCACTACTGAGAGACTGCTGGCTGTTAAGTGAGATGGCTGACTGCAAGGGACTCAGTGAATTTCTGAACTTGAATTGTAGCCTGTTGCTTCCCTCATAAACCCCATAATCTGTGACTTCTGTGTGGTCACTTCAGTGAATTATCAAACTCAGCAAAGAAGTGGTGGGTGCTGCGGGAGGAGCTGTTGGTGAAAGGGATAGAGGGAGGCAGCATGTCTGGCCTCACAGGAATAGGCCTTGGGCTACTGATGGTGATTCTGTCTCCCTCTTGTGGGGTTAGAGGAAGTCAGAAGATGCAGCTTCCTCCCCTTGGGCACTGAGTTTCTCAAAATCTTTGTTGACAGAGGGATTTTGCACATGATCCGTTAGTAGGATGTCATCTTAATTCCCTCACAAGAGTTGGAATTGAGTACTTCTATTTGATCATCAATTCATGTCAGAAAAATAAATCACTGTGAGGGCATGCTTCCCCAAGTAAGTAAGTGGAAATATCATAAAAATGTAAGTAATAACCTTTATTGAATCTCAAGGGCATTTATGTTTATACATTGACAAATTTATTCAATATATATATAAATATGAGTCGGGTCCGACTCGACGGCACATAACAACAACAACAACAACATATATATAAAGTTCTTTCATATTCTAATATTTTTCAATGCAGAAATACTGTAAATTAATAATCAAAAGAAATGAATACCAGTTAGAAATAAATATGTCTGAAGATGAGAAAGATTTTTGCTAGAGATGTAAACCTTAACAAAAAGATATCCAAGGTTTTGATTTTTTGGGGGTAGTTTATAATGTATACCTAATAAATCATAAATTAGCAGATACTCAGTAAATGCTAAGTCAGTTTCAACTTTTGTTTCACTTTTCTTACAGCAACAATGGGAAATAGCTTTCAGAAGTGGTAAAAACTAACAGTAAATGACCCATTGTTGTCAAGTTGATTCACACTCACAGTAATCCTATAACAAACACAGAGCAGAACTGTCCCAGGGGGTTTCCAAGGCTATAAAATTTTATGAGAAGAAGACTACCTCATCTTTTTCCCATGGAGAAGCTGGTGAGTTCAAACCACCATCTTTTGGTTGGCAGCTAAGTGCTTAACCACTACGCCACCAGGTCTCCCCTTAACAGTAAATGTTCAGCATTATTTCAAAGAAATAAAATGCTTAAAAGTTCTAGAAATAAGTTTCCAGAGGATGGCAAACACTTAACTGCTTAAGAATCTTCAGCCTTGTCTGGCAGGATGTTGCTGTCAAATTTAAGGTGCATGGCAAAGATGAAGGCAGTTCCATTTTTCAAAGCAACTTTGAAGCTCTTAATGATATATATACATTTCATGAAAATATGAGCCTTAGTGTAATGGTCTGATCTCTTTAGACAGATGGAACTTATTTGTGTTCTACATGACTGTACCCTAGAACTTCAGACTTAAGATGTTTGTCATAAATATAGGTAATCTATTATTTTATGAGGGATACTAAATCTTAACCTCTTGGATATGAATAGATGTATGCTAAATTTATGATGGTGCTTGTCTATAAATGACAGACACTGCCAAAGCAGAAAACTATCCTTTCTTCTACTCAACAGCACAAGGTCCTGTTGCTAGAGACAGAAAGGAAGGAAGAGGCAGTTAAGAAGACCTTGCTGGTTACTCAATGGAGTCCTGTGGCAGTCAGCGGAAATGAGAAGTCATCATTTGGAAAACTTGGCCCCATTTGTAACAACACATAAAAATTATGAAACACACAGGGGAACCCATAAAAATGACAAGGCGAGGGTCTTCATTTGTATTCTTGGCAGAAAAACTCTTCAGCAAAATTGAAAATATGCTTACATAAGGCAACAGGGTGACCATAAAAATCTGAGCTGCAGCCTTCCAGGCAACTCATCTTCTCATTGGTAACTGCTGTGGATTCACATCTGAGGAATTGCCTCCATGCGAAAGCCCAGTAGTTGGAGAACCAAAATGAGCTGCTTTGCGGGATCCTGCCCTCTCTTTCCCTTTCCCTTTTGTGACACTACCATCTCACAGTCTCTGTCACTCATGGGTATCAGATAAAAGAAAGAAAGCCCCCAAGTTTACAAGATTGTGACTTTCAGATGGAATGATTCAAAATGCTACTGAAAATGTGGACGATGTTAACAGAAACCCAACTGTACCCCTTTAAGAGGCAGTTCAAGGCTTTTGCCATATTGGCCATGCCCTTTCCCAGAATTAACCTCTATCTCAGTGCATATATTTGGCTCTACATATGTAAACCCCACAATTGTCAAGCTGGAGCTTTCAGAACGTTTGTCATTTGCCATTTACTTGAAATGAATCTTTTTATTCAAACTTGCCCTTGAAAAGATCTGTTACTGCTCAAGCTTTATTCTATCACAACATAAATGCTACAGACAACCTACTGCATAGGAACAAAAGCTTATATATAAAACAAAGCCTGACTAGCTTTTTATTTCACTACCACAGCTCCTACCAATAAAGTATTAATAGTAAGCAATTGAAAAGCTTTGATGGTCCTACTCACTAATTCTAAAAATGTGGTTTAGTGGTTTCTGATTTTGCCTCTTGGGATACTTGCATTTACTCTTCTTTGTCAGAGAAGTAATGGGGATAATGGGAGAAACACAGAAAGAGAAGCCCTGAGGAAGTTCCTATTGTGATTCCAGTGGGATTTGAGCTGTGCGACCTCACGCAAGCCTTGCAACCATCCCAAGACCCAGGTTCTTTATAGTTACTATATTTTTGGGAGCAGCTCAAAGGTGGCACTATATTATAATTTCTCTTTGTATTCCTAATATCTAATGCAGTTAAAAAAATCAGTAGGGTACAAGCTCTTTGTGGGAAAACAACAACAAAATCTTTCTGTTCATTGTTATACCCCAGTGTCTAGCAAATAGACTCATTTAGCATAGTTAACATAGAGTTGTTGAGTTAATGAATGAATATCCAGTTTGTTGCATGAATGAATAAAAAATGGATATTAATTTCTGACCTACCTGTCTGACAAGGATCTCTGGCACTGTGGTTAAAGCATTCGGCTGCTAACCAAAATGTCAGCCCCTCTGTGGAAGAAAGGTGAGGCAATGTTCTTCCTTAAAGATTTATAGCCTTGGAAATCCTATGGAGCAGTTCTACTCTGTCACATAGGGTCTCTATGAGTCAAAATCGACTCAATGGCAGTGGGTTCATTTTTTTGTTTTTTGTTTATTTATCTGACAGGGTTGTTGTGAGAGTCACACAAGAACAAATACATGACTCAATTTTGTAAACAAATCCTATTGTAAGCTTATCTTATTATATTTCAAGCAGAAAATGCTGGTTCCCTCATCTTTGTTCTTAATTGCCTTTATAAACGTACCTATAGCATTTTGAATCAGTCCATCTGCTTGTCATATGTTTAGACAGCCCCTGAGTAAAAGCTGTTCAGCTCTAAATAGCTTTATATATTTTGAAATATTTATTTTCCCCATCTTGATCATTAATATCACAAAAAATCCAGTGCTAAAGCCTAAACATATGGACCATTAGGTTAACTATAAAAACATGCTATTATTTTAGAGAAAATAAGGATTTTCGAAGGCTTTGTAATTTTTGAAACTGCCGAGTCGATTTTGACTCATAACAACCCTATAGGACAGAGTAGAATTTCCCCATAGGGTTTCCAAGTCTGTAAATCTTCAAAGAAACAGACTGCTACATTTTTTCTTGCAGAGAATCTGGTGGGTTTAAACAGTGGAACTTTTGGTTCACAGCCAAGTGCTTTAAGCATTGAATGTTTTAAGTTGTTAAATGCTGTCACTAAAGGGCCTGCAATTTGGTGTATTGGGCATATTATTCCATGGAATTGTGTTGTCATCTGGCATTATGACATTTGAACTCCAGGGAGAAATTCAGTAGAGTGTCTAGCCAATATGTTCTAGCCATCTTCCTGAAGCTGCCTAATGTCTACTGTGTTTTGACCCCAATTCTCCCAAAGAACATTTCTCCTTCCTTCCATCATGTTTCGAACTCTCACTGACTCATCATTAGTTGGGACAGATCCTAGGAGACCATGAAAGTATTCCTTTGGATTTTACGTTTAATTCCATCCCAACTTCTAACAGAGTGAACAGGATAGCTATCTTACTTAAATGTCTTCTGTAAAACATCTTTCTTTATTTTTCACTCATGTTGTTAGAGTTCCTTATAATAAATGAAATTCCTGCTATTGTCTTTTTAATTCATTTTGTTTACTGACCTGAGAAGAAACCCAACAAAATAAAAAACTTGCCATGATATCTTAGAATTTTTATATATGATAGAATATATTATAATAAATCTCTTTGTATCATATAGATTTGGATACAGCATGAACCAAATTTTCTCTCTAAATGTAATACAAAAGAGGCAAGTGGTGGTTGCCCCAAGACAGGGATTTCCGAGCTCTTGGGAGATTGTCAGTTCACTTAGAATAGTTTACACTCTCAAGGAGCAGAATGAGGCCATATGTGGATCCCATGCTCCTTGTCAGATACCCTGAGGTAAAGCTTTGCCTTGAGTGATGGTAAATCCCAGGATGCTGTTCTCTGAGAAACTCCCTTCCTTAACACTTAAGTTATTTTCTCTTCCTTAAAATTTGTCCTCATCATGGGAGATTGCAGTCAATGTCATGAGACAAGGTTTATGTTGAACCGCAATACAGAAGATGAATTTGGTCTGTAAACTTTCACCCAAATGACAATAATTTTTTTTTTTTTTAAATATCCTCATCAAACAACTATCAGTTGCTAAGCTATTGATGCTAAAACATGAGAATGGAAATTGAGTTAGTCAACCCTGTGCATGCTGTGAATGCCTGGATATTTGAAATCTGGCAGCTAAGACATCAAGTAATGAATATTTTAACTTTCGAGTCAAGTATCTAAGAATCACACGGATATTGCTCATGGCTGCTTGACCTCTTCATTCAGAAGAAAAAGATCAATGCTAGAGAATTTCAGTCTCCTAAGAACTGCCAATCAACCATGAATTTTTACTGTGACTGTTACTCTAACTTCTGGCTGGATCCTTGTGGGCAATGTTGTCTGAAATAAAACATTTCAGTCAATTAAGTTTCACAGTAACCATTCCTCTTCCCACTATCTTCTTTATATCCCATCTAGATCATGTCTGCTGTTCTTCTAAAACAGGGTTTTATGTGAAATGAAAGCAAGGTGTCAACAAAAGTCTCTGACTCTGACAAAGCTGTGGGAGATTTTTAAGGATTTGGAAATAGGTGGTTAACACCAGGTTATATATTACATTGTTCAGTCCAGAATTGTGATCTGAACAAAGTTTCTAATTGTCCAACTTGAAAATTCTATAAACTATGTGGGAATTCTTGTTGAGAAGCTAGGATTCATTTGAAGGTGACAAAAGAACATATGTCTATTTAGCAAATACAACCAACTTTATTTTTAAATGCTGTCATCTTTCAATAACTTTGGCATTGCTTTTGTGGCTATAATAAAACAAATAAAAATGTTTCATTAGTATTAATATTTATATAAAACATGGGAAATACAACTAAATAATTTTCATGGCCCAAGAAAACAAGTTACCAAATAATTTATGCATATTTTGAATAAGGAAACATGGAAAATTTGGTAACTCCAAAATACAGAGCATTTCTATTACTTCTAGTCCAAATATGGTGGTGAGTGAGGTCAGTACTGCTAGACCACAGCTACTCTGGGTGGTGGATAGGGAAGTGTCAGAGGAAACAGAGAATAAAGGATTAGAGACTACCTTAGATCCACTGGGAGACCCTGCATGGTTCAGATGGTTAATGTTCAGCTACCAACCTAAAGGTTGGCAGTTTAAATCCACTCATAAGAAAATTGGAAGGGAGGCTTGGTGATCTCCTTTCAAAAGCTCACAGCCACTGAAAACTCTATGGGGTGCAGTTCTCCTCTGTCACACATGGAGTTGCCAGGGGGTGGAATTGACAGAAACTGGTCTGAGTTTTGGTTTTCAAATCTACTGAAGAAGAGACATTGTGGAAATTTGTTTTCCTTTCTTCCCACTCTTACACCACAGGGTTTGTTTAGATTTCAGTTCATTTCTTGTCTGAGTCAGAGTTGACTTGATGGCAGTGGGTTTGATTTTATACGTGATCCAAGAATGCAGTAGTTAAGTGCTCCACTACTAACCAAAAGGTTAGTGGTTCAAACCCACACCATGGGAGAAAATGTGGCAGTCCACTTCCATAAAGAATATAGCCTTGGAAACCTTATGAGACAGTTCTACTCTGTCCCACTGAGTGACTATGAGTCAGAATCGACAACAAGAGTGCATTTGTACTTAACCCTAGTGTGTTCCTATTGCTCAGCAGGCAGAGACAACTGTTTAGGAAGTTTCTCTGAGCACTGGCTAGCATTAGAGTGCTGGAATACAAGCTTTGCATCATTAAAGTCTATTTCAACAGATACTCATTGGGCACATTGTAGGCATAGGTATCCTGTAATTGTAACCTGTACTTTCTATTTCAGTTCTTCACTCCTTCCTTAGCTCTCTAATCATTGACTTTTCCTTCTACTTTCTTTCTTCATCTCCCACACCTTTCCTTCTCTCTTTAGTTATCTTCTGTTCTTTCATTGATTCTTCTCTCATTGATCCTTCCTCGTCTTGATTTTTAACTCGCTTTTCTACTTACTATTTTACTACTTTCCCTATAACAAACTCAATTCCAAATATTAATTTGATATTTTAAGTGGAGTATTAAGCACACACTATGGCAATGCTGCAACATTTACAGGACCCACCAACTATGCTATTAGCTCAAGTCACAAAATAAGCTCAAAGAATGGAGTGGAGCTATTTTTTATCATTATTATTTTATCATTTTAGTTATAAGTATTGCTGGATCATAATTCAGGTAATATAAACCTTTGACAGAGTATTGTTTCATAGAAGCAGCAATACCCTATAGAAAATGAAACCAGGCAGGAAATCGGGAGATAATCAATCCTACTCTTCCAAACACTGAGTAACCTTCAGCAAATAACTGCCACAGGGTGTGCATAAGCCATGGTTGGCTCTTTTGTAAAACAGAGATAGTATTTGATCTTAATATCTGACAGAGATGGGCTAAAGATTAATTAGGTAATGTAGATTTAAAAGTTCTGTTCTTTAGAAGTGGAGAAGTGCTATGTAATAATCCAGTATTTGTTATTATCTGCTCCTAAGATAACATGACTTACTGATTCTATCACACAAAGAACAAAAAGTCTTTACTACTAAATTTTGGTTAGCTCTCTTTTTCTAAGCTGCTGAGATTTTGGAACAAGCATATATGGAACATAACCAATAATAATCCCTTCCTACACAGTCTCTTTGTATGAATAGGTTTTTCTGAACTTTCTTCCTATAGTAATGGATTAACTTTTCTCTAAAGGCCCTTGGCAGACACAGCAAAGTATTCTTAAGCTTTGGCCTCCAATTTACAAAGATACAGAGAGCAGAAGAGGATCAGAAGTATATGTGTGTCTGTGTGTGTGTGTTCTTTTTCCAACAACAGAAAGGTCCCTCTAGAGATAGTTAGACACAAGGAAAAGGGACATAGTCTCTTAATCTCCTTTAACAGACACTGTTCTTCAATTAGCTACCAAAACAAGATGACATATCCATCATGGGCTCTGAGGGGGCAGGGCAGATATTAGAATGCGAAAGACCATTAAGCATCTAATTTCATGGTATTTGTGCTAGAAAAATGATTGTTTTTCCTTTCCGCTGAATCATTCAGTTTGAATCTACTCAGAAGATGGCTGATTACCTGAGACAATGAAATATAGACTCTTCTTAGGAGGCACTTCCACTAGTAGCTTGTTTCCAATTACATAAAGTTGTTCTGTTAGTCAGTTCAAAACTGTGTAAATAATTCCCTCAAAATCTTTGAGTTCCTTTGTAATTCTGAGAGGAACTCTACAAAAGTCTTCAAGAATCAAAATCTTCTATTATTGAACACATCCCCATATTCATTTAGGAATGCTTTTCTCTCAGAAAACTTTACCCTTTGCCCCTCCACTCCCCTACTAGGGTAAGAAAATATAAAAATGCCTAC
Source organism: Orycteropus afer afer (assembly GCF_000298275.1). Lineage (NCBI taxonomy): Eukaryota > Metazoa > Chordata > Mammalia > Tubulidentata > Orycteropodidae > Orycteropus > Orycteropus afer. Next base: position 19,007,137 of record NW_006921588.1, on the reverse strand, counting down.
TAGTGAACAAGTTTTAAGAATTCCTTTACTGAAAAATATCTCTTGTGTTAATTTAACATAAAAGGAATAGAAAGGAGTAATAATTCACTCAGTATTTTAAATCTGTTTCCTGATTTTTATCTAAACACATTATGACCAAGTAGCTTCCACTTCTACAAGCATATATACTTAAATATATAAATATATATTTACACATACACACACACATATATATACTTAATGTATATATTTAACAACACAGAATGGAAACATATCAAATGCTTAGATTCCATGCAACACAAAGCACTTCCTTTGGAAACATATTAATATTACGAAAAACAAATCATGGCGAGTAGCATGCAACAACTGTGAGGGAAAAATGAGGGTGGGGCAAGGGGACAGGAGGAACACAGAGAATGTAAAGAACAAAAAGTGTCATTGACCTGATTTGTCAGAGCTGTTGCCTGTGATTGGAGTGATGGAGCAGCTGGGATTAGCCTTTGCGCTGTCCTTGGAAGAAACCATTTTGGGTTTATTTTTCGTTGCCTCTAGTGCTTTGACCTTCTTGGCATGTTTACTTCCTTTGTAGTGGGCCTCGGCCTGGCTCTACAAAGGAGAACAAATCAGGCTCATTTTTTGCTACTTACAAACACCACAATGGATGATCATGCAGGAAAAAATACATTCAATCATAGGCACCACAGACATTTACAACTCATTGCTCAACTACGCTTTTGGCATTTAATCAAGTAGTATATCAGCATCAAAGAGATTTTAGCATAATATAACCCCCTATGTAAGATGAAATACAACTTTAAAAAGCAAACATTACAAAAATGGACAATAGGGATAGGGCAAAATTGTCACAAATGTGGGCTTTGCCATCAGTGCCCTCCCACCACTGCCCTGTTTGTGTTACTTTTCAAACATTTGGCCTTCATGGACCTCAGATTGGCTGACAGCGAGCTCCTTGAATGTCCTACCACAGCACAACCACCTATACAAAAAAAAAAACAAACCAAACTCATTGCCGTTGAGTCGGGTCCAACTTATAGTGACCCCTCTTTGGGTTTCCAAGGTAGTACCACTGCAGTAGATTGCCCAATCTTCCTTCCCAGGAGTGGCTGGTGGGTTTGAACAGCCAGGATTCTGGTTAGCAGTCAAATGCCTTGGCACTACACCACCAGAGCTCCTTAACCACCTATAACCATCCTATTTTTCCTCCCTTCAGTGAAAAACTTATCTGTCCTGTATCTAATTCCTGCACTTTGCTCTAAGACCAAATGACCTGATAAAGCAGCACGTTAATAGATGTTGTTGTTATGTGCCCTTGAGTCAATTCTGACTTATAGGGTCCTATGTGTCAGAGTATAATCTCCCCATAGGGTTTCCTAAACCATAATCTTTATATAGTAGATTGTCAGTTTTTTCCTCTAGCAGAGTGGCTGTGTGGGTTTGAACTGTCAACTTTTCTGCTTGTAGCTGAGCACTTAACCACTGTGTTACCAGGATCCTTTAACTGATGCTAGTGAGTGGAAACAGCACAACATTCATGAGATCTCTACATGCTCCTCATGTGCCATTCCAGTTCCAAGAACAGATATTATGAGCTACGAAGGAAGTAGGGACAATCCTTGTTTTGGATCTTGGATGTGAGTCTACAGTCAAAACAATTAATGTTCAATTAATTTATACAAAGCATCATGGCAGGTAGAACTGTGACTTCAACACTACATCAGAAGGAAGAAAAAGAGAAAGAAAAGTGATTATTAAAAATTTCCAAAGGACAAGAATAAATTACAGGAAATGGAGAAAACATTTCAACAATTTATTGATGTCTGCAAACTTTCTCTCTACCTAAAGAGCAAGGCTTCTCTCTTTTGGTGTCTAGTACTAATATACACATTAACAAAGAATCTAAGTATATTCATTCAATTTTATTTTAAATATGCACTGAAAATATGTACATGCATTTTGTAAACAAATACATATTATATGGCATATTGTTGTTGTTGTTTGCCATCGAGTCGGCCCCGACTCATAGAGACCCCTACTTGGGTTTCCGAGGCAGTATCACTACAGAAGTAGGAATGCCCAACCTTCCTTCCGAGGAGTGGCTGGTGGGTTTGAACCGCCAGCCTTCTGGTTAGCAGTCAAGTGCCTTAGCCACTATGCTACCAGAGCTCCCATATGGCATATTAGCTAAGCTATAAAAGTGAAATGAACAGTAAATCTAGCATATAAAATTAGTTTCTGTTAGAGGATTTCTAAAGAAATACAGTAACACCTGTAAAAGCTGGAAACTATATAATGTGGAAACCTGTTACAGAAGGAAAAAAAATTTTCCCACTAATAGAGAGCAATAGAAAAGTGGTAAGACTGCACCCTGTCAAAGGCAGAAAACTTGTGAGACCCAGAAAAACAAGCCAGTCCTGTCAAATTTCGGCTCTTCCAGGTTTCACTGTAATAACTTTTCTGTATATCAGTTTTCTTTCTGATAACACTACGTGACTGAAGATGATTATACTTTTCCATAGCAAACAGAAAACAGGTAGTATATGTGTATGTGTGTGTTCAGGTGGAAGTGACGATGGACAGAATGGGCCCTCTGACTTTACGGACAGGCATAGATTGAATTAGGACCCCCAAAATATGTGGTAGCATCCTAATCCTGATACCAGTGGATGTAATCCTATTTGGGAATAGTTTTATCTGTTATGTTAATTAGAGTATATCTGAGTAAGGTGGATTCTAAATCTAAACGCTTTTGAGAGCAGATTAGACACAACACACACAGGAGGAAAACAGATGCCAAGTGAATATTATCTGTCAGCCAAGGAAGGTATTGACACAACTGAGATTCTGATTTGGAATTTTAGCCTCCACAACTGTTAAGAAAATAAATTTCTTTTCTTTAAAGCCAGCCATTTCTAGTATTTCTGTTATCTTAGCTCTAGGAACTTCAGACGGGGTCAATGATGCTTCATCCATACACGCGGTGACAGGTTCAATGCAGATCCATGTATCTGCAATGGTGAACTAGCACAGTAAAACACATGGCGGAGGAGGAGATCAACAACAACAAAGATGACAAAAGCAGAATGGTATTAATGGAGACATCCTAAAGTTAGTAACATTGACTTGAGGTTTGATGAAAGGGATAATATGAATTGGTAGAGAAAAGCACATTTCTGATAAGAAGTAGGCTTCAAGAAAGGACTGTAGTTGACTGCCGTATAGTAAGAGGAATAGCTGGAAAGGAGCTCATGTGGGTCTCTTGGTAGAATATCTTCAATATGAGGCCAAGGAACCTGAATGTGCTACTCTGTGGAGTAAGGGATTATTGAGATGAGATTCTCAAGCAGGGGCACAATGGTGTAACTTTTAAATGGGGGAGATTTCTACAACAGCTATTTATTATTTGTTGATAGAATACTAAAGAGAAAAGACAATATAAATGGTACCAGGGAGAAATATAACCTTGAGGTAAATCATGGAGAGTATGAATATAATTTTTTTTTTTTTTTAAAAATCTCCTAATTAGAATACATTTGTCAATTTCTTGAAGTGTTGGTGAGTCCTTCTGCCCTTTGCTCCAACAGAAGCATTTCAGTTCTAACTACTAGATAGCAAGTCCTCTCTCAACAAGCCATGGTTAGACTAAGCCACCTAAAGCTAACTTGAGGGTGTTACTGGAGTGTTTCTTCTGAGTTCTCCACTGGATCTGCTCCAGCTCACCAGGCACATGTGGCTTTGCTCTCAGCTGACATTCATCCATATTTGGTCCAGCAACACTGGTGATGTTGAGCACCATTTGAATGCCTGCATCACTTCCAGTTCTTGGTGGAGAGTAAACTCATTTTACTCTGAGTTCCTGAATGATGCTGACAAACTTGCTCATGTTGAATATACCTAATGCAATCACAAATCTCAAAGGTTCACGAAGTGAGCATTATACCCATGCATTTGCTCTCCCACCTGAACTGAAGCTGGATGATAAATTAACAACACATTCTGTCTTTCAGTATTCCTTGGCTCTGTTGTGCTATTTCTTATGGAGTGCAAAGCAGTTAGGAAAACAATATGTTGTGTTGGTAGTAGTGTAATCTAGTGACAGGTTTTACTTCTGCATTACAATTGAAGATATATCAGTGGTTTTCCTGGTTTATAACTCAAGGTCTGTAGCCCTGTACTGATTGTACACAGTTCCTAACTTCCTAAATGCCTTTTAATGAAGAATTTTTTTATATCACAATTGACTTATCATGGCTATTATTTGGTTTGCTCATGGAATTTTCACGATGTTCTGACTATCAAGTTGGAAAAAAAAAAATCCCAAGAAGGGAGAAAAGTATAACATTATTTTTAAGTCATTTATTTATTACCATCTAAGTATAGGAGTCGGGGCCGACTCGATGGCAAATAACAACAACAACAACAACAAGTATAGTTAAAGTCTGGGATCACTGGTGGCATAGTGCCTAAGACATATGATTGCTAACCAGAAGGATGGCAGTTCAAACCCATCAGCCATTTCTCAGAAGGAAGACTGAGCAATCTACTTCCATAGTGATAACGATTTGGAGTCGAATCGACTTGAGGGCAGTGAGTGTGGTGTTTTTTCAATAGTTAAACTAGCTAATACAGTTGGATGAATACAAATTAAGAAAATGTACAAATAAAAATTTAAAAACTGAAAATGTGGAGGCGGGGCAAGATGGCAGACTAGGCAGAAGGATTGCACAGACCCTCTTCAACAAAGAAAAGGGAAACCAATTAACACAGACACAGAAGATAATCTTGGACCTCTGAGCCTTGAA
>NW_006921588.1:18997193-18999405 GCF_000298275.1 Orycteropus afer afer | reverse complement strand
ATTGTAAATTTTGGTCAATGACATGAGACAAAGTATATGTGAACTGCTGTATGAAAAGTGAATTTACTCTGTAAATCTTCACCCAAATCCTAATAATAAAAAAAAAAAAACTGAAAATGTGAAGTAATGATAATAATAACTAGTATTATTGAGCACTGTGCCAAGCATGGTTCCGAATGTTTCACATGTATTAGTTCATTTAATCTTCATAATACCCTCTCAGTTAAACAACAACAACAAACAAGCAAAAACATTGCTGTTGAGCTGATTCTAATCATGGTGACCCAATGTGTTACAGAGTAGAACTGATCCATAGGGTTTCTTGACTGCAATCTTTATGGAGGCAAATTGCCTGCCGTTTCTTTTGCAGTGCCACTGGGTAGGTTCAAACCACCAACTGTTAGGTAATCAGTTGAGTGTCTGTGCCATCCACAGATCCAGTTCCCTAAGAAGTAGGTACAATTATTAACCAGCATTTTACAAAAGGAAAACTGGGCATAGGGAAGTAACTTATCAAGAGTAGTTAAGTAATATGTAAAGTCATTTAGTGTATCTAAAATGCTCACGTGTCACTGTTATGGCAAGTTGGCTCTCACTCTTAGCAACCTTATGTGCAATAGCACAAAACTCTGCCCAGTCCTGTGCTATCCTCACAATTGTTGCTGTTGAAGTTGTCAAGGATTTCATTTTACTTGGATCCACAATCAATGCCCAGAGCAGCAGTCAAGAAGTGAATGACATGTTGAATTGGGCAAATCTACTGCCAAAGACCTCTTTAAAGTGTTAAAAAGTAAAAATGTCACTTTGATAATTAAGGTTCACCTGACCTAACCCATGGTATTTTCAACTGCTTCATATACATGTGAAAGCTGGACAGTGAATAAGAGGTAGTGAAGTAGAATTAATGCTTTTGATCTAGGGAGTTGACAAAAAATATTGAATATATCATGGACTGCCAGGAGAAGGAGCAACTCTGTCTTAGAAGAAGTACAGCCAGAATGAATATTCCTTAAAAGCGAAGATGGTGAGACTGTCTCACATACTTTGGACGTTATCAAGAGGGATCAGTCCTTAAAGAAGGACATCATGTTTATTAAAGTAGATGGTCAGAGCAAGACCTTCAATGAGAAGGATTGATACAATGGTTTGCAGCAAAAGTCAACAGCAGTCCTCGGAAGGAAGGTTTGCCAATCTACTTCCACAGTGATACCACCTGGGAAACCCAAGGAGGGGTTGCTATGAGTGGGTCCGACTCAATGGCACAATACAACAACAGCAATGAAATTATAATGTTAAATTATTGTGGTATGTGTATGTATAATGTGTATGTATATAATTAAATAGAGAAAGTTATACTGGAAGAGATCCATGTACATGCCCATTCCAAAGAAAGATGATCCAAAAGAACGCAGAAATTATCTAACAGTTTTATCTAACAATTTTCAATCTTTTCTCTGTTTACCATGATGTTGCTTATGGGTCCAATTGTTAGGATTTTTGTTTTCTTTATTTTGAAGTGTAATTCAATTCATACTGCAGGCTGTGGTCTTTGATCTCCATGAGTAAATGCTTCAAGTCCTCTTCACTTTCAGCAAATATGGTTGTGTCACCTGCATATCACAAGTTGTTAATGAATCTTCCACCAATTCTGATGCTGCATCCTTTTTCATATAGTCCAGTTTCTTGGATTATTTGCTCAGCATACAGATCAAATAAGTATGTTCATACGACCCTGACACACACATTTCCTGATTTTAAACAATGCCATATCCCCTTGTTCTGTTTGAATGATTGTCTCTTGATATATGTACAGGTACAGGTTCTGTATGAGCACAATTAAGTGTTCTGGAATTCCCATGCTTTGCAATGTTATCCATAATTTGTTATGATCCACAGAGTCGAATGTCTTTGTAGAGTCAGTAAAATGCAGGTAAACATCTTTCTGGTATTCTCTGCCTTTAGCTAATGATATCAGCATTGATATACCTTGTTCCATGTCCTCTTCGCCTTGAATTTCTGGTAGTTCTTTCTTGATGTACAGCTGCAACTGTTTTTGAATTATCTTTGGGAAAATTTTACTTGTATGTGATATTGATACTGTTAGATAATTTCTGCATTCTGTTGGGTCCTCTTTTTTGGAATGGGCATGTACATGGATCTCTTCCAGTATAACTTTCTCTATTTAACTATATACATACACATTATACATACA
>NW_006921588.1:18968741-18996768 GCF_000298275.1 Orycteropus afer afer | reverse complement strand
AGTCACCCCTCGGAAGGAAGGTTGGGCAATCTACTTCCATAATGATACTGCCTCGGAAACCCAAGGAGGGGTCGCTATGAGTCGGGTCCAACTTGATGGCATGTAACAACAACAACATACTAGCATTATATAGTAGGTTGAATCCTTCTGGAGAGTAGCTAACAAAGTATCATTTTTTAGGCATATAATGATTTTTACAAGGTATTAGGAGCCCTCCTAAATACTCATCTTTCCAACTACACTGTTACTCAGAAAGTGCAATATTACTCTGATGTCCTTTGGCTAAAGAAACATATGGCTCTCTAAATAAAATGTTCTAGCACAAGATAAGCAGAGTGTCATTTCGTCATTACTATATCCTGGCATCACTGTAGAAAGTTAACAGCATCAATTAGCACTTGGGATAAAGATCCAGCTAAGTGACACCTCAATGGATGCCAAGATGGAAAGAACTAAGTCTCCATGGCTAAGATCCACTTTCCCTTGAACTTCTGAGGCATGGAGAGAAGGGCAGCCAGGGTCTTAACTTCCACTGATGGCCGTTTGGGAACAATGGAGTGGAAGATATTTGAGTAAAGTCAGAATGGCAGATGTCACTCATTCACATTTGGAATTTTTCCAATTCCCCAGTGTATTCCTGGTAGTGGCACTTTGCTATCTTAGCACTGTATCTGAGGCACTGTCAACAGCTTCTAAATCCTGGGCAAATCATCAAGTGCAACTGAGACACTGTTACATAGCAACAATAATCATGTTATTGTTAACCTGACTTCATTATTTAGGAATCACTTTAATTGAAAAGTAAAAGGAGTAAGAGACCCACAAAATCCATGACCTAGGTAACACAGGCAAGCTCAATCAATAATGACTCCTGAGCTCTGGTGGCATAGTACATAAGGCACTTGACTGCTAACTAGAAGGTCAGTGGTTCAAACCCACCAGCCACTCTGCAGAAGGAAGATAGGGCGATTTACCTCCGTAAAGATCTACAGACTTGGAAACCCAATGGGGGTTGCTATGAGTCAGAAACCACTCAATGGCAGTTGAGTTTGTTTTGTTTGCAAGAGTTCTTAGAGATTTAGTTGGCCGAGCCAACTTATTTCACACCCAAATAACTAATCAGCAGGCACATGTTTGTCTAACATTAATGGCTGGCTTTCTATTTCCCCTTCAAAAGTGCTGCTGTGCCCCCAACTGGCCTCCAAGAACTGCCAGAATTAGAAAGAGTTGCCTGGACTACTATACTGATCTCCACATAAGAATTCCCAGGTACTTAAGAGGCCACTGCAGTAGCTACAGGACCATCTACTGGTAGAGGAATGGCTTTAACAGGAAATGATATCTTGTGATTTTCTCTTCCATTAATCTCTATTTTTGTTACTGAAACCCTTCACTTTCCCAAATCTGCAGCTCTCAGAATCTCAATAGTCCAAACAAAAAAGACAAAGAATGAGATAGTGTACTGCTTTGAAAATAAAAATATAATCAAGTATTCTTAGTGAGAAATAATAAAATTCATCAATATTTTTGGCTTTTACCTTATTTCTAATTTGGACTTCAGAGAAGTAGCCAGAATCTTGAAATACGCTGCTAAACTGTGTTCCTTTTATTTGGAAAAGAACAGTGCCAAACACACACTGACAAAGTGGCTTGGGAAAGGCCAATGCCTCTGGAGAAAGAACTCAACTATCTATTTTTCTATTGTCAGACAAAGAACTTAGTTTGACTCTGACTCTGGTTTCTGAAAATAGCCTGATCAATTTAGGTGCTTTTTGTCTTTCTAAAATAGCCAGGCAATTAGGGCTACATAGGCCCTGGAGAACTAACTTTAGGAAGGGAGGAGTGTCTAATATAATCATGCAAATTAATGCATATTAATTGATTGAGTTGATTATTATGCATTAAGGCCTAAGTCATGCATATTCACTGATATACCAATGATTAGAAGACAAGAGGCCTCATGAATTGGTGAGAATATCTATCCATGGGAGAGGGTGCAGCATGTCCCTGGGGATAACAGAAGCCCTATGCTATGGGAACTTCTCCAAGACTTTGCCTGATGCCACTCTGCTTATATCCTGTCTACTTATAATAAATGGCTAACTATAGTACAGGTAATAATTTCAGTGAGTTCTGTAATTCTAGATAATTAATGAACTCACTGGGGGCAGTGAGAACCAGCAGAGAGGCTGGCATTTGCTTATTTGGCAGAGTCTGGAAGGACAGAGTCTTATCTTGTGGAGACCCAACTCTGGGTAGTTAGGATCAGAGATAAAAAGTGCCATGCAGGTGGCTGGTGTCTGAATGATGAAGTGGGAAAGTGAGGGCATGAGTTATCTGCACATTTTGGAAATTAGCCTTATGTCAGCCAGCTATTATTCATACACCGATGAACCCAATCTATTTACATTTTAAAAAGTGATTAGAACTGTTCCCTTAATTAAAGACAACACATCATTAAAACTCCTGGCATCTGTTTTTTTCTGGGACTTTACATTTCAATGTGTTCAGCAGTGTTACAAGGGAAATAGAAGTCAATTAATTAAAAAAAAAAAAAAAAAAAACCCTATGTACAAAATGACAAATAAAATCTATACCATATGAACTACCATAAATACAGGATAAACTAACAAGGGGAAAATCTGGTTATTTATTCTATATGGAAGATTAGTAACAAAGTCTCTTATTCTCAAGAAGATATACAAACAAATACTGTAATCCAGAGTGCTCACTGAATTTGTAAAATTGAAGGTACAGAGTGATCAAGAGATATGGGAGTTTAACTATGGCCCCCTCTTTCCTGAGACCAGAAGAACTAGGTGGTACCTGGCTATAACTATGACCATTCTAATCAAGTCCACAATAGATAGCCCTTGATAGAATGGGAGGGGAATGTGGAACAGAACCTCAAATTCCTAAAAACAAAACAAAACCCTAGACTTACTGGACTGGTTGAGACTGGAAGACTCCCTGCAACTATTGCCTGAGATATTCTTCAAAGCTTGAACTGAAATTAACCCTGAGATCACCTTGTATCTAAATAACAGACTGGCTCACAAAATAATGAATATCCCTTGTAAGTACTGTGCTCTTTTAAAAGTACTTACATGAGACCAAATGGGCAATGATTACTTTAAAACAAAGATGAGAATGTAAGGGGACAGGAAAAGTAGGTAAATGGAAATATAACAACCAGAACAGAAATAATGAGAATGATTATACACTGCAAACAATGAAACCAATGTCACTGAACACTTTGTGTAGAAATTTTTAAATGGGGACCTAAACTGCTGTGGAAGTCTTCAACAAAAACAAAGTATTATTTTTTTTTAAATAAAAAGATCTATGGGAGTTCAAAGAAGGAAATCGCTTCAGTTTAGAGGGGGTCAGGGAAAGCCTCATGTAAAATGGGCATCAGAGATAGAGTCTGCTACAGGGGCAGGATCCTCAGTGATGATAAGAAGGAAAGGTATTTTGGGCAAAGGGAAAAAGGGAATGGCGTGTGAAACATGCAGTGTTCCCTGAGCACATTTGCTTTTTAGTTTAACTGTTGTTGTTATGTGCCGTCGAATCAGACCCGACTCATAGCGACCCCTCCTTGGGTTTCCAAGGCGGTATCACTATGGAAGGAGATTGCCCAACCTTCCTTCCGAGGAGTGGCTGGTGGCTTTGAACTGCCAGCCTTCTGCTTAGCAGTCAAATGCCTTAAGCACTATGCCACCAGAGCTTCTTTTAGTTTAACTAGAACACAGAAATATGAAGGAAACTTCAGAGAGCCTGTCATATCATGCCACCTGGAAAATGATTCTCCTCTGTAAATCACAATACTTATATGGTGTCATACAATTAAAAAGCAAATATTCTATTTGTAGACATTCTGTGGAGCCAATGATTAGGAAGTTAAATGTTGCTCTTACACCACAGATTTCATCTTCTGCTCCCGTCCATACTTTTATATTAAAATAACAATGAAAATATTAATATTGAAGCTTTAGTAACTATTTGAGATATTAGCATGGCACTTGAAATACTATAGTTAAATATATTAAGAAACAAAGCAGAGATTACTAAATAATAGCTAAATAATTATTTGAATATTTTTAACAAAAACTCATTTTTAATTATAAAAATGCTCTTTGCATATGCGTGTATGGATAAGATCATACACTATGAAAGACAAAGCTACAACATAAGAAACAAAGGATGCACCCAAGAGAAAGGCTTACTTAATCCAAAGATTTCTAGTAAGTCTTTCTGCTGATATTGGCATTTGTAAGGCCTGCAATATCAGTAATAACATACTACTGCCTTTGAAATTCACTTCATTCAATCCTCATCTATTGGGATCTGTTAAAAACAAAGTCCAGACAAAATTATAATCACTATGAACGTTTTGGCTTTTAAAGACATAACATCTTTGCTAATTTCTATTTTATATTTCAGTGAGAAACTACAGGTTATTGTAATCTGGCTGGACAACCACATTGAATAACTCTGGTTGGTGGGCATCATTCACATACAGTTCAATGTGAATGGTGTCTCCTGGATTTGTATTATGGCTATGGAATTCCATTTTTATGGCTTTATGGTAAACGTATGAAGAAGACCAACTCCAAGCATTTCTACACTACTGAAGAGAAAAGTGGTGGCTCGCTAGGAAGAAAACGATGTATACTCTACACTGTTAATTCTCTTTGTCCTTAATTTAGGTTCTATCAAATATTAAAAGATAGAAGTAGAATTCTTAGGTTGGAGCGGCTTTAACACGCTACATTTCAACACATGAGCACTTTGTTCATATTACCAAAAAATTTCCACATAGGCAAATTAATTCATTTCTTAAAATGTTAAAGTCATTAGTATGTTTCAAATTAATTTTTCAAATGAAGTCTAATAGGTAAGAGTCTTGATGCTCATGTTTCTGGTGAACAATTCATTTGTAGAATTACTTTACATACCGAACCATGGATAAGCTAAAAATGGGCCAAATAGCTATGGCAAAATTTGCCTGATGAATTAGAAGATCACTGCAATGTAAGTTAAAATATCAGCTGGCATATAGTTAGAGTGAAAAAATCTTTGTTTGATAAAATGGTTTCTTGTAGAGATCCAAATGAACAACATTTTATATTTTCCCAGTAAGCTTTATATTCCACAATTATGCAAAGATGGATTATTAATACTAAATGTCTCTTAGAAACCTAAACTACTTCCTTTGGATATCCAACTCTACCCTATGTTACCTGTTTGGAGTTGAGTACAACAGATCATGAGACAGACAGTTATTTGAGCTTGGCTATCTCAAGAGGAGCTCTGGTGGGGTAGTGGATAAGGCACGTGACTGCTAACTGGAAGATCAGAAGTTCAAACCTACCAGCCACTCTGTGGAAGGAAGATGGAGTGATCTAGTTTCCTGAAGATTTACAGCCTTGGAAAACCAATACGGGTTGCTATGAATCAGAAATGACTTGATGGCAGTGACTTTGGTTTGTCTGGGTTTATATCAACCATACTCTGAGCCCCAATCCTTTTCAATCCATCCCTCTCAAGTTCTCACCTTTATTTAAGTTAGGGTATAATTTAAAGGGACTCTTTTAAAAACAAGTTTATCATACATACTTCCAGGCAAAGTTCATTTGAAAATTAGAATTAATTTCTTAATTCTATTCATGACTACCACAAATTAAAGAGATTGTATTTTGAAAAAGATTTGTCCCCTACCAACCAAATGGAAGTAAGTTTATGTGTTTTTCAACTTAGATAAATAAAATTATTTTTAATGTCACAATTTCTTTAATACCTCTGCAATTTAGTTAAAACTTCACCAAAGTACTTGATTTGCTTACCCTAAGACAATAAACATGTTTATTTAATTCTTCATTTTACACCACATTGTTATTGTTAGGTGCCGTAGAGTTGTTCCAACTCATGGTGACCCTATATGTACATCAGAACGACATCCTGCCCAATTCTGTACCATCCTGACAATTGTTGCTATATTTGAGCCTATCATTGAAGCCACTGTGTCAATCCATGTTGTTGAGGGTCTTCAGAGGGTCTTCACTGACCCCCTACATTACATTACAATTTCTGAAAGGTTTATTTATGCTGTCTTCTGGTTTGAGAGTCATTAGCCAAGTCAATTTAATGATGAGTATAGGTATAAACTCTTAGTATGTGCACAAGAGTTTAACTTGGGCAAGATGAAGAAAGTGAACCCTGACAAAGCATGCCCTTAACTTCGCTCCCAAATCAAAAAAGGGAGGAAATAATGAATTCCACAGATAATGCCCTTGATAAGCCATATTCTCTAATTCACTATGCCTAGAGTGGGAAAACCAGTGCTTTGTACTAATATAATCTTGAATACAAAATAACAAGAACATTTATAATTTATGAAAATATCTAATTTTCTCAGAGAATTATGTATATAAAGACCTAACCTTTTAGAACTTTTAAACCTTAGAATTTTTATGAGACACATGGATATCAGCTTTTATTTTTTTAATAAATCACAAAATATTAACAATTTGTTAATAATTACTAATGTTTTGAGTCATTTATTTTATAATTTTCCCAGAAGAATTTAAAATTAGAAATTTACCTTCCTCACATTAATTTCATATTAAACTGGAAATTTTTAGTTAATAATTCTCAGCTACCTTGAAATAGAAAGAAGGGTATCTCTGAATTTCTAGTGATTTCACAGTTATATCCCCAAATCCTAAAGTGTTTAAGAGTGTTACCATCTTCCAGGGTGGAAATGTACTGCATTGCCATTGTGTGCTTTAGAAAGAGTAATTGAAAAATTTGTTACTCAGTGATAAGCAATGAAACATAACTCAAGTCTAGCATTGAAGAGGTGACTCTACAGTTAACTAATTCAAGCCTTCTGATAGTCTTGCAAATTAGGCTACAAGGCTTTTCTACACATTAATTTTTAATCAGCCTAGAAGGTATTACACTTACTTACTTCCATTTCCATATTAAAGAAATATACATAAGTGATACTAAATAAATCTAAAATTAGAATTTGCATGTGTCTCCTTATATTTGATGATTAATATTCTTAATGTAGGTAAAAGTGACAAAGTAACTTTGAAAGCGCAGTGCTCAGAAAATAGGTTGAAGAATGGCTTCAGTAATATTTTATGTGTTTTATATATTATAAATTTATTATTACTCTTCTGAAAACCTGTTTTACAAAATAGGATTTTGTAAAACTCATACCCCAAAGCCCTAAACCAAAATTTTAAACCCAGCAGACATGTCTGATAATTCAAGATTAAATACGTAAGTGTAAACATTAATAATCTATAATACAAAAACATGCAAATATAATTAAGAGAAAATAATGAAACTATATACCTGTTGTATTCAATTAGCCAAAAAGAGTCATATTAAAGCTGTCTCTACACTGAACTACTCACATTAAAGTAGAAGTTTTCCTTCCAGATTAATCTGGTCAACCTCCTTTATATATAAGAGATTAGTCTGCTGGAGGAAAAACTCAAATAAAAATGCCTATAACCTTGATTTACCCATAAATATTGAAATATTTCAATATAATTTGGAAACACTAAGTGAACTGCTAGTTGCTGATTCTATCAGGAAGTCCTGGGTGATGCTGTCTAAATATTCTAGTCACCAATAATAGTCACATCACAGATTGTTCATACAATATACAATATGGTCAATGTCAGTTATTTCAACAACTCCTTTTGAGTATATAATATGTGTTTCAGGAGACTCAAAGATGAGTGAGACATAGTTTGTGACTTCAAGGAGCTTGGAATGTGGTAGAGGGAATAACAAAAGTTAATATACCATGTATATAGGAAGGACCTTAGAATGCGGTAGAGGGGATAACAAAAGTGAATATACCATATATATTGACTGCTAACCAGAATGCTGGCGGTTTAAACCCACCAGCCACTCCTCAGAAGGAAGATGGGGCAATCTACGTCTGTAGTGATACCGCCTCAGAAACCCAAGGAGGGGTCGCTATGAGTCAGTTCTGACTCGACCGCATACAACAACAGTAGGACATAGTATGTGGGGGGGAAAATATATATATGTGTGTGTGTATGTGTGTGTGTATGTGTGTGTCTGTGTATATTTAGCACTTGACTGCTAACCAGAAGGCTGGCAGTTCAAACTCACCAGCCACTCTTCGGATGGACAATGGGGCAATCTACTTCCGTAGTAATAGTGCCTCGGAAACCCAAGGAGGGGTTGCTATGAGTTGGGTCTGACTTGACAGCACATAACAACAACATATATATATATATATATATATACACACACACACATATATATTTATATGTATATATATGGAATTTTTATTGTGATTTGGGTGAAAGTTTACAGAGCAAATTCATTTCCCATATAGCGTTCACATACACTTCGTCTCATGACATTGACTGCAAAGTAAGGGAAATATTTTTAAAGCTGTAATTTAGTGCTAAGAGTATCCATCCATTCCTTTATTCAACAAATATTTACTGAATATCTGCTATGTTCCAGGCATCAATCTGAGTGTTGTAAGATACACTGATATGGTGAAACTTACATTCTAGTTTGGGGACATAGAAATAAAATATACATTTTAGGTAATAAATGTTAAGTGATAAATTCATGAATATGTTAGGTAGTATTATAAAAAAAATAAGCAACACCATGACAAATGGAGAAAAGGTTGAAGTTGTCAAGGATTTCATTTTACTTGAATCCACAATCAAAGCTTGTGGAACCAGCAGTCAAGAAATCAAGTGACATATTGCATTGGGCAAATCTGCTGCAAAATACCTTTTTAAAGTGTTAATGAGCAAAGACGTCACTTTGAAGACTAAGGTGCACCTAACCTAAGCCATTGTTTTCTCACTAGCCTCATATGCATGAAAAAGCTGGACAATGAATAAGGAAGACTGATGAAGGGTTGATGTATTTGAATTGTGTTGTTGGCAAATGGTATTGGCATATACTATGGACTCCCAGAGGAAGAAACAAATCTGCCTTGGTAGAAGTATAGCTGGAATCTCCTTAAAATGTGAGAATGGTGAGATTTCATCTTTTGTACTTTGGTCATATTATTGGGAGGGATAAGTTCCCAGAAAAGGATGTCAAGCTTGGTAAAGCAGAGGGTCAGTGTAAATGGGAAGGCTCTCAATGAGAGAGATTGATACAGTGGCTGCAACAATAAGCTCAAACATAGCAATGATGGTGAGGATAGTACAGGAACGGATAGTGTTTCATTCTGTTGTACATGGAGTCGCCATGAGTTGAAACCAACTCTACAACATCTAACAAAAACAGGGAGGCGATACTGTGACTGGCAGGGGTGCCATTTCAAATAGACTATCAAGGAAAATCTTTCTGATACAGGGGCATGTGCAGAGACCTGGATGACATGAGGGGGTTCAGCAGGTAGATTTCTGGGAGAAGAGTAGTCAGATCAAGGAACAGCAACTGTAAGACTTTTGGCTTTTATTCTGAGTGAGATGAGCAATCCCTGCAGTGGTTTTAAGAGGAGTAACCTTGTTTCACTTCTGCTCATAATAGGATCACTGGTTGCTGAATGAGAACAGACTGTATATATAGCTCAGGGTGATGGGGGTGGAGTCAGATAAAAGAGGAGCCGTTAAAATTATCCAGGCTACAGGTGAAAAGTGTTCAAAATCAAATCCCATTGAAGGATAGGATAGATTTCAAAAGCAAGACTTTTCTTAGCCAAGATTTATAATTTGTTCTAGATCTGCAATCTTTGGATTTTAATCCTCCATGATTTCTACAGAATTTCATTTGTGTCAATTACCAAACCATTACTTTTGTTTCTCTGAAATTTAAATTTTTGTCTAAGTCACACTATCAGTCCAAAATCCATATAGTACACACAGTGAAAAGTCTACCTTCTGGACCCCACCACCACTATTACCATTTTCTTGTATTTTTTGCCAGAGTTAGTCTACATACCTACCAAGCAAATAGGTACATGCATGTTTTTCCCTTTCTCCTTATTTTTAGATAAAGGACTTCATACTACATATGCTGTTCTGCACTTTGCTTTTTCTATTTCACAATCAATCATGGAGATTTGTCACATGAGTACTTAAACAGCTTCCTCAGTTTTTTCAGGCCTGTGTATTTATTTCATTGCATGAATGAACCATAATTCATTAAACAGTCCTTTACTGAGGGATGGTCTGAGTGGCTTGACTACTAGCCTAAAGGTTGGTGATCTGAACCCACTCAGTGGTATCACAGACAAAAAGCCTGGGGATCTGCTTCTGTAAAGATTATGGCCAAGAGAACTCTACGAAGCTCAGTTCTACTCTATTACACATGGGCTCCTCAAGAGTTGGAATCAACTAGATGTCAATGGGTTTGCATTTTTGAAACTGATAGATATTTCAGTTGCTTCCAATGTTGTGCTATTACTCAAGATACAAAGTAAACATCTTGTGCTTTATATTATTCTTCTCTTCTTTTACAACTAAAAAACAAAATAAAACAAAAACCCCAAATTCAATGCCATTGAGTCAGATCCAATGCTAGCGACCCCTCCTTGGGTTTCCGAGGCAGTATTTCTATGGAAGTAGATTGCCCAATCTTTCTTCTGAGGAGTGGCTGGTGGATTAGAACCACCAGCCTTCTGGTTAACAGTCAAATGCCTTAGGCACTATACCACCAGAGCTCCATCCCCCTTTTTTTTCTTTTTGTATTTTTTAAGGTTAATTGAGTTAGAGGAGAAAACTGATCTTCCTAATTAGTTTTCTTACCCTAATTTGTGATTGTATATGAATATGTTGTTGTTGTTGTTATGTGCCCTCGAGTTGGACCCAACTCATAGTGACCCCTTCTTGGGTTTCCGAGGCAGTATCACTATGGAAGTAGATTGCCCAACCTTCCTTCCAAGGAGTGGCTGGTGGGTTTGAACCACCAGCCTTCTGGTTAGCAGTCAAGTGCTTTAGCCACTATGCTACCAGAGCTCAAGTATATTTCCACAATCAGACTACAAAATGCCTCCTATTCCTACCTGAGGTTTAATAAAATAAAAATTTAGTTAGAAAAAAGTCTTGAGATGGGCTCCCAATAATGGAAAGGATTTTAAAGGACAGGTACATATTCTCAATTAGGCAAAGACTATGACAAGAAAAATATCTCTGGGAAAACAAACCTCTGTGTAGAGAAATGTGAATAACTGTATATGAATGAAATGTAGGTATGTATAGAGTAGGAGAAAAGATTAGAAAGGTAAACCAAACCAAACACAAACTCATTGGCATCCAGCTGATTCTGACTCATAAAGACTTTACAGAACAGAGAAGAACTACGTTACAGCATTCCCAAGGCTGTGATACTTATGGTAGCAGATTGCCATATCTTTCTCCTGAAGAGCTGGTGGTGAGTTAAAACCACCGACCTTTCAATGAGCAACCACCACACAGTTCAAACTTGGTAGCTGCTCCAAGTGAGAAAGATGTGGCAGTTTGACTCTGTACAGATTCACAGCCTTGGAAACCCTATAGGGCAATTCTACTCTGTCCAACTCTGAGTTGGAAATGACTTGATAGCAATAGGTGTAGAAAGGTAAAGGGCCATATTATTTAGTCCTTGATATTAGGTAGTAAGTAGGTCGTTAACAAATAGCATACTTCATTAGGTAGGTAATTAGACATTACTAAGGGTTTTTGTTTTAGGACAACTTGATAGCAACAAGGACCTACTGGAATGAAAGAAAAGATGAGAGAGTACCTAGAAGGATCTTATCATAGCAAGACAGTGAAATACACAGGGGCATTACAAACCAAAAGTCAGAGATTTTATAGAAAAGGAGCTATTCCTCCCATTAGCTCAGTCTTTTTATCTGGAGATGATGTTTCTTTTTGCTTGCCCACCCTCTTATCCCTTCCATTTTTATCATCAGTTTATAAACATGTTCTGATTTCCCCAACCCCAAAAAATGATCTCTTAACCCCACATTAACCCCTAGTTTTTACTCTGTAATTTTTCCTTCCACAGCATAATTTGTTAAATTAATTGTCTGCCTGCCCATCTCCACTTCGTTCTGCTCTGATCGGTTCCACACTTCCATCCACTGAAACAGACATCACTAAAACAACAATGCCCTAAATCCTAAAACCAATTAATATTTTTCATTCCTCATCTTGTTTAACTCTTCAGGAGCACCTGACCTGGCTGACATCTATTTTTTTTTTTCTTCTTTTATGGAAAGCTGTCCTGGGCTTTGCTGGTTTTTTTTCCCCCGACTTTCATTTCAGAATCCCCACCTACTCAGTTATTGGATGTTGTTATTTCCAAGTCTTAGGCTTTCTTGTTTTCTCACTCAAAACTTCCCAACCTTGTCCCTAATTAATCTCACCCACACTACAGCTTCCATCAATACCTCTGTGCCAATAATGATTTGGTTTCTGAGCTCTAGGCTCAGAATGGTCACTTGGATAAATTGGATAAATCAAAAGAATCTTAAACATAAGTTCAAAATCAAACTCATGAGAATATTTGTCTCTGCTTTCCTGCCAGAATGACCCAGTCCTCTTTCAGCACTCCTTTTCTGTCAGTAGCACCACTCCGTATCTGCCGTGAGAGTCAAACCCGGGGTCATCCTCCCTCCTCATTATCCTCCACTCCCAGTTCCACATTCAATCAATCACCAAGTCCTACAGATGTTACTTACTAAAGATTTCTCAAATCAAGTTGATTTTCTACATCTGTACCACAACCACCTTGGTCCAAAGTTCCATCATCTTTTGCCGACTACTGTAGTAGCCTCCTTAGCAATCACCCAAAGGCCCAACTTGCTCCCTTACAGTTTCTTCCATGTAGGTTGACCAGAGTGGCATTTTCTTTCTCCCACTGTATCAACAGAAAAAATTTCCTTTTCTCTAACAACAGAAAAGAGTGCCAGAGTGGCATTTTAACATGGATCTCTGATCATGGCATTCTTTTGCTTAAAACGTCAATGCTTCCCACTGTTCTTAGATTAAAATACAAACTCATCATATACATCCCTGCATGGTCAACTCTTACCTACCACTAGTCTCATTTGGTGTCAGGCTCTTAATTGTTTTCTGAGGGACTGAAAGACATTGTGATTAGAACACAGATATAGGTGTTTCCCTTTCGTACATAGCTAGAATGCTATCTCTTCTATGCATTCTTCATAATGCAGTCCAAAAATTAATTCCTTAGGGAGCTTTCCATGTTCTCCCAGACTAGGCCACATTTTAACCCTTTGAATTCTTTCCTTCAAACACTTCTTACAATTTTAAATTATTAATTTATGTAATCATTCTATTGATATTTATCTTCTGCCACCAAACAACAGCTTTCATTTAGCCCTGCACCCTGTAAGATTTTTGCTCTCTGTTTCCCTTGTACTTAGCATACCACTTACACCATTGCACACGCTTAATAAATGCTGATTAGCTTGATGAATGAACGAATAAATAAATGGATGGGGAATCTTTAATAATTGGCCATATAATTAAAGGGTAGAAGAAGAAAAAAATAATTTGAGTTGACTTTTAAAGTTTCAACCCCAAATGACTGGGAAAATAGTGCAATATTTAGCAAAAAGATTTAACTATGGTGGGATGAGAAAATTTGCAGAGGAAAATAAAGATTAAGTTTGGGCATCTTCTATTTAGGTGGCTGATGGGATATCCAAGTGGCTATGTTTAACTACTAATTGGAAATACAAGTGGTAGTTGAGAAAAGGGCAGAGACACTTGAGAACTATATCATAAGATGATAAATTAAATCCCAGGAATGGATGAGGATCCTGAGGGATTAAGTATAGAGAAAAGAAGATACTTTTAAAAAATAATCCTGAGCAGTAGTTATTTTCAGTAGGTGGGATGAGGAAGAGAAATCAGCAAAAGATACAGAAAATGGACCACCAGAAAACATGGCTAAACAAGAAAATGTTGAAACAGAAGCCAAGGGAAGTAGAAATTGGAAAAGAAAAATATATACACACAACTATCGAATAGGAACTTCAGACCTACTGGAGTTCAATAATGTCTTGAGTGATAAAATATTTTCTGTAATTTAAAAGTAACCTCATAAAATAACTAGAAAATAATATACTATGAGGGTCTTCATGTCCTGGAAGAACATTTGATATTGTTGCATGGGAAGTGTAGTGATAACCTTGTTTAGAGAAATAAAGGGCTTATTTATAGCTACTGCTCCAAGAAAAATGATAACACCTGGCCCATCACTTCAAAGAGCTGAGGAAAGCAGAGCCATAGAAAGAACATCAAACACACAGTATCACGTCACAAAAGTTACTCTGTATTCAATAATAAAAATAGTGACAAATAGCTATCATCTTAAAAGTGTTTGCTGTGGACTAGGCACAGAGCTAAGCACTTTATACACAGTATTTCATTTAATCCTCATAAAATCATAAGAGGGAACTATTATTATCCTGAGTTTACAGAGACTCTGAAAAGTAATTGCCAAACATCTCTTAGCCAGAAATGGAAGAGCCTGGATTCAAACCCATGATTGAAAAACTGGGCTTTGAGTCACTGTATCATGGGGCCCTAAAACAAGCCCCCAAACCAAGGTCCAAATAACCCTCATAGAGGAGGATCCAAAACAAAATAGAATCTCCTCCCTTAGCTACTTGGATGAAAAATGTTCTTCATTTCCTTATATAGGACGCCTAGAGGTGAAAGGGGGCATATGGACACGGCCTTTATTAGGATAATAGTGTGATTATCCATTTTATGTGTGCAGTTTTCATTATAGAGTATGGATTCAATCATTCTCAACCAACCCTTGGCTTTTCCTAAATTAAAGATCCCCTTTAGGATCATTTATTCATTCATGAAAAAGTTTTGAAGGCACTGTGCTAGGCCCTGGGGAAGGAGCAATGGACAAGACAGACCCAGTCTCTGTTCTCATGGAACCAACAATCCAGAGTGTGTGTGTGTGTGTGTGTGTGTGAGAGAAAAAGATGTTAAGCAAATAATTACATAAATAAAAACATCTTTCAAACTGTGATACATTTATAGAGGAAAATTACTGGGTGTTATAAGGGTACTGGGGTAGGGTGGGTGGGGTGGCTAATTTAGACTAGGGAATGTGGAAAAACTCCTGTGAGGAAACGACATTTAGGATGAGGTCTGAAGGAAGAGTACATACTAGACAAAAGTTTGATGAGAGCAGACAGAAATGAAAGACAAGTATTGTGGCTGATGCATGGCAAGCAGTGGGCATGTGGTAAGAAGTGAACTAGAGAGTGCATAAGTGGTTAGAAATCTGAATTTTGAAGATGCCAGGGGACTAACAGAGTAAAGACTGGTACCAAGAGTGGGCATAATCAGATGAGCATCTCCCTCCCAATTCTTGGCTTATTTCTGCCTGGATGAGGTATATATTACACTTAAAAATATAGGCAGCATGAAAGAAATAGCCACATGATCACATAGGCTATAAAACTATAACTGGAAGTTATATACACTGGTTGATATGGGGTCTGGATGCTTCATCATTCTTAGTATAGGATGATCAGATTCACAATTGACCGAACAACTGCCCAGTTAGTGGAAAAATAATTCGTATACATAATGGTTCAGTTATTTATCAAGATTGTCTCAGGGCAGAACACAGAATCAATGATTTATTGATTATTTAATTATTTTGATTAGTGGACATAACTAAATTGGATAATTCAGACCTCAGAGAAATGTATGCTTGATTTGAAATATGAAATCTAGGTACTATATGAGTTAAAACATTTGACCTGAAACATTTTCAGAGAAATTTAAGTGAGCAACAAAATTATATTCATTTTTTAAAAAAGAGATAGCAGTGTTAAACCAAGAAGCTCTGGTGGTATAGAGGTTACGGCATTTGGCTGCTAATGAAAAGGTTAGGAGTTCGAACCCAGCAGCTGCTCCATGGGAGAAAGGTGAGGCAGTCCACTTCTGTAAAGATTTATAGCCTAGGAAACCCAATGAGTGTAGCTATTGACTCAATGGCAGTGAATCTGGTTTGTTTGACTGTTAAACCAGTTGCTGTTGAGTCAATTTTGACTCATGGTGACCCATTTATCAGAGCAGAACTGTGCTGCATAAGATATTCAAAGGCTAATTTTTCAGAAGTAGATTGCTGAACCTTTCTTCCAAAGTGCCTCTGGATGGACTAGAACAGCTAATGGTTTGGTTAGCAGCTGAAGATGTTAAACATCTGCACCACCCAGGGACTCCTGTAATTTAAGAAAAACCTCATTAATGTGAAGTAATTTGGATGAAAGGGCATAATAATAAAGTAGTGTACAAGTGGCTATGTTTAACTACTAATTGGAACTATATGATAAGATGCTAAATGAAACCCTGGGGATGGATGAGTATGTGTAGTCATACACACACACACACAAACACACTATAGATTACTGGTTCCATGACAACAGAGACTGGTCTGTCTTGTCCATTGCTCTTTCCCCAGTGCCTAGTACAGTGCCTTCAAAAAAATTTCATGAATGAATATATGATCCTAAAGGGGATGTTTAATTCACAAAAAGCCAAGGGTTGGTATTGTCTTAATATAGTAAAATAACATTTTTTTTATAAAATAACTTTTTGAAGAAATACAGTTACTCAATAACTGTTAACTACTAGCTTCTAGAGATTCTTAGGTGATTAATTAAAATAAATATATAGGAATTATTTAAAATTATATCTGCTTGTATTTTAATAAGTGCTGTAACAGTGCTTAAATATACTTGAAAAAATTGGTTTTGCTGGTGCTCTAAATATCTGTGCTCTAATATCCTTTGCAATATTTATTGCATTATCTTTGAAGAATTTGGACCATACAAAAGTACAATTCAGCCTATGTCTGAATTATCACAAATCCCTAATTAATATAGTCCAAATTAATAAAAATTTACTGTGCTTATAAAAATGGAAATGTATGCAAAAGACAATTATTCAACGTCTAGATCTCTAGAAAGCTAGCTTGAAGAGAATATCTTTTAGATATTCAAATTTTGTATTTTTTAAATCTCCATCTGCAAATTCAGTGATTCTATTCTGGCATTTTACAAATATAGACATTCATCATTTCCCAACATTTACAGATGTTAATGACTATCCTCTTTTGTAACCATCTGTGTAAATGTATAAATTGAATCTTAAAAAGAGACTGTTGGTATTTTTAGCTTCAAAAACATAAAGAACATTTTATTGGCTTAAAAATTTAAATGATAAAACTATATTAAATAACCCAACAAGCCCTTTCATGAATCTATCCCCTTCCAATCTTCTCAAATGATGTAAGAGCCAACAAGAAATTCATGACATTAAAAAAAAAAAAATCAGCACATAAAAGGATTCCATATGTATCTCTCAAATAATATACAAAAGCAAAAACCAGGTAATCACCCCAACCTCATAGTTCAGAGGTAATGAAAGGTACTTTTCCAGTTAGTGGGCATTAACACAGACAAAAATGAAACTATGTGGTTATAAGTATAAATCAGCACTGCTTGTCACCAATGTCAAATGTAACATGTATTTAATGTAGAACTAGATTCCTATTAATTGAATAACAAATGTCAGTCTCATAGGGAAGGTGAGGTGGAAAGAGCATCCACTTCAGGTGCAGGAAATACAGGGTTGCACTGTCTGTAAAGATGTTATAAAAACATTAATAAAATTGAGTAAAAATAGGTCTGCTTTTTCTTAGTACTACATGCTGGCAATTCTAAACAATAACAATAAAATACATCTTCATGAAAAATATTTTTGCTTATCTAAGTTCTAAAACTTGCTGTGGTTACAAGTGAGTTTTAGTACTTTATATGTAAATTTCAAATTAACACAGTTTTGTTGCATATGTTTAAGAAATTCCATGAAAGTTAATATAGAGAACTTCTAGGTATACAATTGGACCCTCAATGCATGGTGGCTCTGCTACACATGAGCATTTTGGGAGTAAATTCCTTTGGTGCCATTAAGTTAGTTTCCACTCATAGTGACCCTGTTGTTGTTGTTGTTATGTGCTGTTGTTGTTGTTGTTTGCTGTTGAGTTGGGCTGACTCATAGCGACCCCTCCTTGGGTTTCTGAGGCAGTGTCGCTACGGAAGCAGATTGCCCAACCTGCCTTCCAAGGAGTGGGTGGTGGGTTTGAACCATCAGCCTTCTGGTTAGCAGCCAAGTGCCTTAAGCACTATGCTACCAGAGCTCCCGTTGTTATGTGCTATGTACAATAAAATGAAATGAAATACTGCCCAGCCTTGTGCCATCCTCACAATTGTTGCTATGTTTGAGCCCATTGTTGCAGCCTCTGTGTCAATCCATCTACTGAAGGTCTTCCTTTTTTTCACTGACCCTCTACTTTACCGAGCATGATCTCTCCTAATAACATGTTCCAAGTATGTGAGATGAAGTCTTGTCATTCTCACTTCTAAGGGGCATTCTGGCTGTGCTTTTGCCAAGACAGTTTGTTTGTTCTTGTGGCAGTCCATGGTTTATTCAATATTCTTCACCTACCTCACAATTCAAATGTACCAATTCTTCTTTGGCTGTCCTTATTCATTGTTTAGTTTTTCCAGACATATGAAATGATTGAAAAATACTATGGCTTGGGTCAGGTGCACCTTAGACCTCAAAGTGACATCTTTGCTTTTTAACACTGAAAAGAGGTCTTTTGCAGCAAATATGCCCAATGCAATATATCATTTGATTTATATGCTGCCAATATGGTTGTTGATCATAGACTCAAGTAAAATGAAATCCCTGGCAACTTCAATCTTTTCTCCATTTATCATGATGTTGCTTATTGGTGTAGTTATGAAGATTTTTGTTTAATTTATATTGAGGTATAATCCATACTGAAGGCTGTAGTCTTTGATTTTTATCAGTAAATGCTTCAAATCCTCTTCACTTTTCAGACACAAGCAAGGTTGTGTCATCTAAATATTGCAGGTTGTAAATAAGTCTTCCTCCAATGCTGATGCCATGGGGTTCTTCTCCATATAGTCCAGCTTCTTGGATTATTTGCTCAGCATATAGGTTAAATAAATATAGTGAAAGAATACAATCCTGACACACACCTTTCCAGATTTTAAACCAAGCAGCATTCCCTTGTTCTGTTTGAATGACTGTCTCTTGGTCTATGTACAAGGTCCTCAGAAGCACAATGAAGTGTTCTGGAATTCCCATTCTTTGCAATGTTATGCATAATTTGTTATGGTCCACACAGTGCAATGCCTTTGCCTTGTCAATAAAACAAAGGTAAACATCTCTGTGGTACTTTGCTTTCAGCCGAGATCTGTCTAACATCAGCAATGATATCCCTCATTCTACATCTTCACCTGAATCCTGCTGGAACTTCTGGCAATGCTCTATTTACCACTGCAATAATTTTAAAATTATTTTCAGCAAAATTTTACTTGCATGTGAGATTAACAATATTTTTCAATAATATCTACATTTTATTGGATCACCTTTCTTTGGAATGGGCACAACTATGGATCTCTTCCATTCAGTTGACTAGGTAGCTATCTTCTAAATTTCTTGGCATAAATGAGTGAATGCCACCAATGCTACATCTGTTTGTTGAAACATCTCAGTTGGTATTCCATCAATTAGTGGAGGTTTGTTTGTGCCAATGCCTTCAGTGCAGCTTGGACGTCTTCCTTCAGTACCGTTGGCTTTTTTTATCACATGCTACCTCCTGAAATGGTTGAACATCGACCAATTCTTTTTGGTACAATGATGCATATTTTTTCCTTCTCATTTTGATGTTTCCTGCATTATTCAATATTTTGTCCATTGAATCCTTCAAAATTGCAACTTGAGGCTTGATATTTTTTTCTTCAGTTCCTTCAGCTTGTGAAGTGCCTAGCACATCTTCCCTTTGATTTTCTAACTCCAAGTCTTTGCACGTTTCATTATAATACTTTGTCTTTTCAAGCTCCCCTTTGATATTTTCTATTCAGCTTTTTAACTTCATCATTTCTTCTATTTGCATTGGCTAATCTCCATTCAAGAGCAAGTTTCAGAGTGTATTCTGACATCCATTTTGGTCTTTTCTTTCTTCCTTGCCTTTTTAAATGACCTTTTGCTTTCTTCATGTAAGATGTTCTTAATGTCATTCCATAACTCGTATGCTCTTTGGTCACTGGTGTTTAATGGGTCAAATCTATTCTTTAGATGGTCTCTAAATTCAGGTGGGATATACTCAAGGTTGTATTTTGGCACCAGTGGTATTTTTAAAATTTTCTTCAACTTCAACTTGAACTTACATATGAGCAATTGATGGTCTGTTCCATGGCCTTGTTCTGACTGATTTTTAAGCTTTCCATCTTCTTTTTCTACTACTGTAGTTGATTTGATTCCTACATATTCCATCTGGTGTGATCCTTGTGTATAGTCACTGTTTATGTTGTTGAAAAATATTTGCAATGAATAAGTCGTTAGTTTTGCAAAATTCTATCATGTGATCTCTCTGCCACTGTTTCTGTCATCAAGGTCATATTTTCCAACTACTAATCCTTTTTTGTTTCCAATTTTAATATATTTTAGTCACCTGCAATTATCAGTGCATCTTGCTCGTATGTTTGATCAATTTCAGATGCATAACTTGGTAAAAATCTTTAATTTCTTCATCTTTAGCAGTAGTCATTGGTGTGTAAATTAACAGTTGTCTTAACTGGTCTTCCTTTTATGCATATGGATATTATCGTATCACTGACAGCATTGCAGTTCTGGGTAGATCTTGATGTTCTTTTTGACAATGAATGACACCACCATTGCTCTTCAATTTCTCATCCTTGGCATAGTGGACTATATGATTGGAGATACACAACATTTTGCACCCTTTTAGGGTATATGAACCCCCTGCAGCCTTTACATGTGTAGTGCCTAAGGCATTTGACTGCTAACCAGAAGGCTGGTGGTTCAAACCCACCAGCCACTCCTTGGAAGGAAGGCTGGGCAAACTACTTCTGTAGTGATACCACCTCAGAAACCTAAAGAGGGGTCTCTGTGAGTAGGAATCGACTCTGCAGCAGTGAGAGTTTTGAGTATATCCTTAAGAAGCCCTATCTGTTTTAACATTTTTATTTAGTAATTCTTCAATGATCCCTCAAGTCATGATTATTTCTCAAGTCTTTCTGGGTTTTACCTCCTCCACAAACCTCTGTGCAAACACAAAGATAATATATGTGGATGTTATTCAATATAAAACCTGGAAGAAGAGCAGGCATCCATCAAATGCTAGGTCTCCAACTGTAATTATTCTATACCATATGTTGTCTCCTTTCCTAAATTTATATTACCTTACAGTTAACATCCTGCAGTTTAGCAGTGTTTTAGTGTATTAGCTTTGTTTCCAGTTAGATACCCAGGTCTATGAGGGGCAGGGCTCTGTTTTATATTTCTTAGGCCTTCCTTTCTAGGCAGGAACTATTTTAACACCCTCCTTCTGTCTCTGGTCAAGTTCAGTTTCTTTATTCTCCTTGAAGTACTCACATTAACCAGCTAGACTATCTTGCCAATAGTCTTTCTAGCTTAAAATTTTAGAAATTAGCTAAGGCAATACTTCCTCATATACGCTGTCCTTTGTTTCTCCCAAGCCATGCATCATAAAGTTCCTTATAGCCAGTCAGAGTCTCTAGAAGGATTGCTCTTTATGGTAACCTTCTATAGCTAAAATTTTCTGGCCCCTGGGGCAAGAAGCTGTCACTTTATTCAAAGAGCAGCTTGAGAGATGGAAGTATGCTAAAATGTACTTCTTTTGCAGGACATTCTGAACTGTATTAAATCAGCCACTTGCTTCAAAGCAGTGGTGTAGACAGGATAACTTTTCATTCCATTCAGTTGTTTTTGCTTGTTTTGTTTTACAGAAATAATACCTTTTCTTTTCCCGTTGTAAAGGCTGTGAAAATAATATTCAATTGCCCACTCAAGCATACAGAATAAAAGGAATCACACATGTTCAAAATAAAGCCTGAATATAAACTTTAAACCAGCTACTAATCATGTCGAAAGCCTACAGGTGTTTAGCCTCAAAATTCTACCTGATCCTTAATTACATGTTGAATACATTTTTAGCTGAAG
Organism: Orycteropus afer afer; assembly: GCF_000298275.1. Taxonomy (NCBI): domain Eukaryota; kingdom Metazoa; phylum Chordata; class Mammalia; order Tubulidentata; family Orycteropodidae; genus Orycteropus; species Orycteropus afer. The sequence goes on along the minus strand of NW_006921588.1, from coordinate 18,974,665 downwards.
GATCTAAAACCACACAAATGGAGTGAAATACTATCTTTTTGTTAAATATTCTGCAACTAATCCTAACCAAATAAAACCATACTAAATGAAGAAGAAAAATATACAAGTCCTCAACAGCTTATCCCAAATTCCAAATACGAAGATAACTGTTTTTTGTTTTCTCTAAATTTTATTTATTTTGTTGTTGTGGAGAATATACACAGCAAAACATGCACCAATTCAACAGTTTCTATAATAAATGGCACTGATTAGATTCTTTGAGTTGTAACCATTTGCAGCCTCCTTTTCTGGGTTTTTCCTGCTTTCAAGACAACTTTTACATGAACCAAAGCTGTGGTAACATAGTGCCTAAGGCACTTGACTGCTAATCAGAAGGCAGGCGGTTCAAACCCACCAGCCATTCCTCAGAAGGAAGGTTGGGCAATCTACTTCCATGGTGATACTTCCTTGGAAACCTGAGGAGGGGTCTCTATGGGTCGGGTCTGACTGGATGGCACATAACAACAACAACAACAACAAAGTACCAGTAAAATCTGAAATTCTTTTAGGAATCTTTTACTTTTGACTAAAAAAAAGTAACTAACTCTGGAAATTTACAAAGGAGAAGCAAAGAGCCACAATACACTTGTTAAAAAGGCATTATTAATGTTTGGTTTAATGCAAACCAACATTTAATTTAAATATATGAAAGCTTACACTATTTGATGGTGAACTGTAGATACTTAATGGTTTTCTATTGAGTATATATTCTGACAAGTAGGGGGTGGGAATTGACTCTTGTCTTTTAACATCCATATTTACTGTTCTCCCCAGTATCATATTAAGTTGATCATCTTGACTTTGAACATTACTAAGCACATATAAAAAGGTAAAGTATCATATCACGTGAATCATCTGTGTTTTAAGAAAAGCCAGAAAAATGGTGAATTATGTATGCTGCATAATTTCTCTCTTTCAGTTAATTATAGGAAGTAGTGAGTCTTTATAAGTCTTAAAGCTCACTTTTTAAAACTTCACTTGTATCCTGATCTTTATTCCCCCAATGATGAACTTAAAATCAGTCCTAAATTAACAAAATATTTATATAAAATAAGTAGTGCTATGATATATTTGTAATATTATAGTACTAATTTTGAAGCAAGTTTATTTTTAGTTTAATAAGTAACTACTATATGCTTCAAAAAAGGCAACAGAACTTGGTTAAGAGCTTTGTTAAAGAGCAGCTATTGAACAAAACTTTTAGCATGGCATGTCCCTGCTCCCTGTAATCATGCTATATTTCTGTCATGTTGAAGCAAAAAATGTTCATCATTTTGTCAGCTCTGTCTGCAAAGCAGAGAATTACCTTCCCAAGCTCTTGAGATTTATGCTTTTAATTACCTCCTATCTGCTTCACTACCCTCTAAACCTAAGAATCAATATAAATAGTCTTATTTATGGGAAAAATGTAAAATGTTTGACAAAAGCAGGCTATCATTTTCTAGATTTCTATTTGATGCTATTGATTCCTTCTATCTTCAGCACTTTTTTCTTGACAGAATCAGTTACTTTTTCAAACTTGCAAAATTATTCATGTATACAATAATTCGTACTCTTTAATAGCAGCTGTAAACTTTACAACTAGCTTTTCAGTTCCCAATTCAGCAATGAAATTATTATCATTGTGGTATCTCTTTACTTAATCACCCACTGCAGAGTTCAGTTTAAAATTTTTTCCCCCCCAAATACCTCATCATAAACTCACTTCTCAGGACTAACTTCTATGACTTATTTTGTTTCTGATTGAGAGGGCACTATTAACACAGGTGAAACCTAGCAGGCTAGGTACCAGTATTCTTAAAGCTCTGCTTTGACATTTCACCAGCACTGATTCTTTTAAAAACAACAAATTTTACGTATACATTAGTATAAAACGTATGTAATTGTTTACAAAACATACATGTACAGTTATATAAATATAAATGTCATATGTTATAAAACCAAAACTCCAAACTCACTGCTGTTGGGTCAATTTGACTCATAGCAACCTCTCCTTAGGTTTCTGAGGCCATATCTCTATGAAAGTATATTGCCCAATCTTCCTTCTGAGGAGTGGCTGGTTAGTAGTCAAATGCCTTAGGGACTATACCACCAGAGCTCCTTGTATAAGCTATACTACATTTAAATGTAGTATAATATGAATAAGGGAGCTCCTATCCATTCCAGGAGGGACCCTGGTGGAGCAGTAGTTAAGCACTAGGCTGCTAACCAGAGAGTCAGTGGTTTGAACCTACTAGCTGCTCAGAAAGATGCAGCAGTCTGCTTCTGTAAAGATTACGGCTTTGGAAACCCTATGGGGGCAGCCAAACTCTGTCCTAGGGTCTCTATAAGTTCAAATCAAGTTGATGGCAGTGGGTTTTATCTGTCCCAAGAGCTTTTTGGCAAGAAGTAGAACGGATACATTTGGGTGGCAGGTGGTGATTATCTGTGTGTGTGTGTGTGTTGTGTGTGTGTGTGTATATATATATATATATATATATATATATATATATATATATATATATATGGGAGGGAATATTTTATCTGTAGAGTGAATACACGTGTGCATGCTTATTCAATATACAGTCATGATGTGGAATGGGCCAAATATTGAAGATGAATGTTCAATGTCTTTTCTGATATCAGTTTGGGTAATATACCATCAAATGCAGTGTCTGAATATTTAGGAACTATAGGATCAACTTGTTCCTTAATAGTATGTTGGCTAGATATTCAAATAATATGCTCAGTATGTTTTTCTTTAACCTTCTAGGCATGTTTTCAGTTAAAGTACTGCTAAATTTAAAGCAATGGATCCAGTTATTAACCTAAAGAAACCTTAATAAAGAAACTATGAATGTCCAAGAAGAAATGCCAAAGAAAGAAGACAAAAGGGAAAAGAGAGAAGAGTAAGAAGAAAGGGGGAAGAGAAGATACAGTAGAAAGCAAAGGAAGGAGGAAGGTGATGGTTCAGAGGAGAATACATTTGACAGGGGATGAGGAGCTCTGATAATATGCAGACAGAATTTCTAGAGTTAAAAACAAATGCTAGGCAGCCAGTGGTAAAATGTGAAATCCCCTAGAAGAATGTTACATAATGACAAAGAAAAAGCTTACTTCTTCATAAAAACTCAAGTTGATGCCCTTGTAGCTAAGTACCTCTCCTGCTTTTGCTGCAAGAGACATCTTCAAACGTGGTGTCTAATGGGGCTCCTGTTTCCCAGCCTCTTTGATATCTCAGGGAATGAACCACAGCTGCTTAAGGGACTTGCTGCCTCACGGCAGCTGCTAGAGAGGTGGAGTTAGGTCTGGTGGCCAGAGGAGATGGAGGATCAGCCAGCAAACACATGGAAAGGAAGTTATGTGAGACCCAAAGTTGTTGCTTCTTCCTAACGTCATGACTGCTGAGATATCTGCTGGATGACAGAGAATGCCAGGGTCTCTAGCAGAGATGGTACTGGGGCCTCGTAACTGGCAGATGGCGAATGGGGGACAGTGTGTTTATGTAAGACAGATGAGAGTTTGCATTGTATTATTATACTAACTGCTAAAGAAATCAGGAAATGAGGATAGATTTAAAACCAAAGAGATACAGAGAGAAAGACCCAGAAAGCATAACTTAAGTGACTTTATCCAAATGGAAACTTGTATGATGACAAGATGCAAAATGCAGAGTGAGGCGGCACTGCAGACTTATCGATTACACACTAACTTCAGTCATATGGGAATTGAGGGTGATCACTGAGAAACTGCACTTTCTGAAAATCCAGAGAGATTTATCATAAAGAAGAGGAGAGTTAGGATACCTACAGAAATGTTCACATAAATGGTTTATCACCCTGCCATTAATGTCTAAGCAAACCCTTAATTTCTTCTCCATTTGTGCTTATTCAGTCTATGTAAATCAATGAAATGTTACGAGGTCATCACCTTATGTCTTCAGACATGAGGAAATAGAATGTAGCAAAGACAACAGTGGTTCAAAAATGAGAGATAGAAAAGAAACTATACAAAGACAAGCGGCAACAACAAATCACCAACCTAGAGTTATCACCAAGTAAGTAAAATAAAGAAAATGAGAATTATAGATGATTCAAAGTTTATGATGCTACTCAAAAGGTAATACTGTAAATCTGCAAATCAATTGAGTTAGCTCCAAATGAGTAATGAAAGTCTATGGGGCCAGCAACGAGGGACACTGAGTCTCGTACTTAATCAGTTGTGGTAGTAATGCTGAATACCAAATTTTCAGGATTAACTTCTGACTTAGAGTACATAAAACTTGATTACAAAGATCATTATGCTCTCATGTCCCTTTGTCTATTAAACATTAAGGACTCAGTAATATATTGAGAGTATTTATGATTGACTGCGTTCTGAAAAAATAATGATAATAAAGAAAACAAGAAAGATCATCTTTGCTTCTAAACATTTACAAGAATCAAACTGTCCTGATTTTGTGTAAGAAGTTATTTAAAAATTAGCTTCCTTCATTCCCCTGCTTCTATTCTCTAATGCATTAAAATTAATATGTAAATTAGAAAATATTTGAGATCTGCCAACTTTAAACCCAGCCAAAAGAGAGAAATGTTAGCCTTAAAAATAAGTCTTAAAAACCAACTACAGAACAGTATGGAAGAGCTATTTTCCTGGCAAGGCTTAAATTTGGAAATGACATTTCCCAGCTAAAGGGTAAAGAATGAGATTTAGGCTTATCAATTTATGACCACACTGCATTCGCAATGCATTCATTCAGTGGAGAAGAAAGGGGCATTTAGGTTTAGGACAAATTCATTCAGTAGTCATCTTAAACCACATAAGAAAAGAAAGGGTGGTGAAGAAGAAACTAGGGATTGGGGTGCTGTACACATCTGTGCAAATGGCTGCAACTCAGTTGGAAGCACATATTATTCCTAGACTGTAATGCCTGCCCTCTGGCAAAGTTAATGGTGTTAATTTGTAAAGGTTCATTTGGGAAATGTTTGTAATTAATGCTTGTCCATTTACATAACATTGTATTGTGCAAATAAAGCTGTAGCCTTTTGCTTTCCAACAGTGGAGATGAGAAAAGCTGGACAAAGGGGGCTGCAGGACACTTAATTAGGTCACATGGAATTTTAATGCATGAGACCTACCCACGTACATTTTATATGGATAATGGAGAACTGAAAACTAGAAGTAAAAGTCTGTTTACTGTGTAAATTTGCCTTCCAGAATTTTCAATAAACATATTTTCTACACTGAAGAGTGAAGCCAATTCAGTCTCAGGCTGATTTAGAAATGTTATTAAAGAAAATAAGGATGAGCATCTTCCTAATTCTTACATTAAAATGTAAATAGGGTAATTATAAAATAATAAACTCTCCTTCAAATAAAAAAAAATACTTAGTTTCAGAGCTCAGTTATGCAGATTATAGCACTATTACTAAACACTGAGAATATGTATATGCCACACTTGTGAATTTGCCATCCAGATTTTGTGGCTTTACTGCCGAGAATCTAAGCATGACTCAGAAATTTAATATCTTTCTCCATTACCAACAGAGCTTTTGAGTGGTGAAAAGGAAGCTGGTGGTCACATGCTCATGTGTGCTAATGTGTGCCCATTTGTCCACATCCCTACATGTAAAGAAAGAAAATGGCTGACATAGAAGGGAGCTCAAGTCAAAGGTGAGCCTACTTCCAAGTTCTTCTAAAGCAAAAACCAAACTCACTGCCATCGAGTTGATTCTGACTCAGTGATCTCCATTGGGTTTCCAAAACTGTAAATCTTTACTGAAGCAGACTGCCTTATCTTTGTTCTATGGAGCAGCTGGTGGGTTTGAACTACTGAACTTTTAGTTAGCAGCCAAATGCCTTGACCACTATACCAGAGCTCCTAAGAGTTCTTCTAGGTTTTGTGTATG
>NW_006921588.1:18957641-18968415 GCF_000298275.1 Orycteropus afer afer | reverse complement strand
AAAAAATCAGAATCCTTGGTCATCTTTTCTGGATCTTCACTATTCCATCTACAAGATGGGATATACTCTGTCCTCCTAACAGAGATGTCTTGGAAATTATTTTTAATCATGGAGCTGAAATGGTTCTCTCAAAGATCATGTAGTCTATTTGAGGTCATGTTACAGATGAGGAAACTAAGGGTCACAGTGATGAAGTGATCTACAAAACATAGAATCTGACTCTGAATCCTTGTTCAAGGACTCCCAATTCAATGTTTCATACTATGTTGTCTCTCTACAGACAGAATACTGAAAATATAGAACAGCAAACCTGGATCATATTCTGACAGCAACTATGGAAGGACACACTTTGGATATTTTCCTTCTCACTGATTTTTTGGGGGCAGTTTTACTTTTCAATGCATTTGCATATATTATGAGATGTTTTCCACCACTCATCTGTCATTTTGTTGTACTGTAGTGGCTTGTGTGTTGTTGTGAGGCTGGAAGATATGCCACCAGTAGTATTTGAAGTACCAACAGGGCCACCCATGGTGGACAGGTTTCAGTAGAGCTTCTAGACTAAGAGAGACTGGGAAGAAGGATAGAGCCATCCATTTCTGAAAAATATGGACACTAAAAACCTTATGAATAGCAGAGAAACACTGTCTGATATATTTCTGGAAAACTTTATGCATAGCAGTGCAATGTAGAAGGTCAGCAAAAAAGGTTTCCCTTTTTTTGACCCTCAATGAGATGGACTGACAAATGGCTGCAAAGATAGGCTCAAGCATAGCATAGATTATGAGGATGGTGCAGGACCAGGCAGTGTTTCATTCTGTTATATGTAGGGTTGCTACAAGTCGAAGCCAACTCGATTGGACCTGACATCAACAACAATATGTTTTCAACATTTGGCATGCTGTGATGAGAATGCTAGTATTAAGGTAAAGCATGTTTTCAGGTGGCCATTAACTTTATAAGTGGTCAGATAAGGAGTCAATATTTTCATTTTATGAAAGTTCAGACAATTACTGAAACTTTAATTTTTCTATATAATTATAGTAATTTAGATAACTGTGGAAAACTGTTAAAGATACTTGGATCTATTCTATGTTTATTATTCTGCTATTCTTATAAAAATCCTTTAGTTATTGTGGTTTAAATCTAGTTATAATATTATAGTTTAATATATCTAGTAGTCATGCTTCTATCTTTAGTTTTCTATTTTCCAAATATTTCTTAGATCCCATCACATTGTTTTTTCATCAGTTTTATTGAGGTATACTTTATATGCTATAAATATTCCTCTTTTAGGTATACAATTCTGAGTTTTGACAAGCATAAGCAGTGGTGTAATTCTACCATAATCAAGATACAGAATATTTTCATCATCCACAATTTTCCTTATGCCTCTTTGGAGTCAATTCCTTAAGCCTACCCTCAACCCATTAAGAACTGATTTGATTTCTGCCCTTATAGTTTTGTCTTTTCCAGAAAGTTACATAAATGAAAGCATAGAGTCTATAGTCTTTACGTCCAACTTCTTTCACTTAACATACTACTTTTGAGATTCATCCATGTGGTGGTGGTGGCGGTGGTGTTATTGGCTTCGACTCATAGTGACCACATTACAACAGAATGAAACACTGTCTGGTCCTGTGCCATCCTTAGAAATCCTTGCTACCTTTATTGCAGCCACTGTATCAATCCATCTCAATGAGGGTCTTCCCCTTTTTTGCTGACCCTCTACTTTACCAAGCATGATACCATTCTCCAAGGAATTGTCCCTTTTGACAACATGACCAAAGTATGTGAGATAAAGTCTGGCCATTCTCACTTCCAAGGAGTTTTCTGGCTGTACTTCTTATAAGACAGATTTGTTTGTTCTTCCAACAGTCCATGGTATTTTCAGTATTCTTTCTCAACACCACAATTAAAATGCATCAATTCTTCTTTGCTCTTCCTTATTCATCATCCACCCTTCACATGCATAGAAGGCTACTGAAAATACCATGCCTTGTGTCAGGAACATCTTACTTTCCAAAGTGTTATCTTTGCTCTTTAATACTTTAAAGAGGTCTCTTGCAGCAAGTTTGCCCAGTGCAATATGTCATCTGATTTCTTGACTTCTGCTTCCATGGTGCTGATTGTGGATCCAAGTAAAATGAAATCCCTGACAACTCCAATTTTTTCTTTCTTATTGTGATGTTGCTTACTGGTCCAGTTGTAAGGATTTTTGTTTCCTTTATGTTAAGGATGTCATCCATAGTGAGGGCTATAGCCACCACTTGTCTGTGACTTTGTCTTACTGTGGTGGCTTGCATGTTGCTGTGATGCTGGAAGCTATGCTACTGGTATTTCAAAAACCATCAGGGTCACCTATGGTAGACAGATTTCAGCAGAGCTTTCAGAATAACACAGACTGGGAAAAAGGATGGGGCCATCCACTTCTGAGAAAATTGGTCACTAAAAACCTTATGAACAACAATGAAATATTGCCTGATATATCTCTGAAAACCTTTATGAATAGCAGTGAAACATCCATGCGGTAGTATGTATCAATCAACACTTCATTACTTTTTATTAGCAGTATTCCAATGTATGGCTATACCACAGTTTGTTTATCCATTTGCCAGAGGATAGACATATGGGTCATTTCTAATTGTGGGCAATTATGAATTAAGCTATTATAAACAGTATATTTGTATGAACATATATACTTCCATTTCTCTTTGATAAATACCTAGAAGTGAGATTACTGGGTCATATGGGAAATTAATATATGCATAAGTTTATGAAGTTCCTAATAAATAACAGCCAAACTCTTTTCCCAAGACCATGTTGTTTTTTATTTTACCATGTTGCATATTACCATGTAAGGAATTCTGGTGGCACAGTGCTTAAGACATTTGCCTGCCAACCAGAAGGTTAGTGGTTCAAATCCACCACCAGCCACTCTGCGGAAGGAAGATGGGACGATCTACTTCTAAAGATTAACCCCCTTGGAAACACAATGGGGGTTTCTATGAGTCAGAATTGACTGGATGGCAGTGTTTTTTTTTTTTTTTTTAATTACTATTAGCAATGTATGAAAGTTCCAATAACTCCTTTCCTTAATATTTACTATTACCAAGTTCAACTTTTACCATCCTAAGAGTTCTGGTGGTGCGGTGCCTAAGGCATTTGACTGCTAACCAGAAGGTTGGCAGTTCAAACCCACCAGCCACTTCTCAGAAGGGAGATGGGACAATCTACTTCTTAAAGACTTACTGCCTCAGAAACCCAATGGGGGTCACTGTGAGTCATAATTGACTTGATGGAAGTGGGTTTGGTTTGGAAGATATGTAGTGGTAGCTCACTGTGATTTTAATATGCATTTCCTTAATGACTAATGATGTTGAACATCATCTTATGTGCTCATCTGTCATTTACATTTCTTCTTTGGTAAAGTGTTTTTTCATCTTTTGCCCATTTATTATTTGTTATTGTGTTCTAAGAGGTACTTACATATTCTATATACAAATCCTTTAACAGATATGTATTTTACAAATATTTTCTCCCAGTCTTTTTATATTCTTTTTGTAACTATCATTTGAAGAGAAGTTCTTAATTTTGAAGTATAATATGGTACATGTTTTTCACTTCCTATGGAAGAAATCTTCTAGTAACCCAAGGTCATATGGAATATCTGCTCTGATTTTTTTTTTTTTTCAAGAAACAATACTTTTAGGTTTATACTTGTATGTATTATTCATTTGAATTAATTGTCATATTTTGTGTGAGGTAGAGTCAAGGTTCATTTTGTTTTGCTTTAAACATGAGTATGAAATTATTCTAGCATTATTTGTTGAAAAGACAAATAATGCTAGTCTTTTTCCATTGACTTGCCTCTGTATCTTTGTTGAAAGTCAACTGACCATGTACATGTGGTTCTATTTCTGGACACTCTATTCTATTCATGTGTTGATGTATCTATTCTTTCACCAATATCACAGTGTTGAATACTGTAGGTTTTTATAGGTAAGTACAGAAATCAAGATATGAGAGTCCTCTATCTTCTTTAAAAGGATGTTTTGGTCATTCTGGGGCTTTACTTTTCTAGATATATATTTAAGAATCAGCTAGTCAATTTCTAAAACAAGCTGGCTGGGATTTTGATTGGGATTGTACTAGATCTATGTATCAATTTGGAGAGAATTGACATCTTGACAATATTGAGACTTCCAAAGAATTAACATTACTATATCTCTGTTTGGGAACATTTTAATTCTTGATTATGGACTTGAGAAATATTTTATCAGGTACCAATTATTATTTTTTCATTTATTGAACTTTTAACTGAAATGGCATTAAATATAAATTTATAAATCATGATAAACATATCTCCTCTTTTTCAATGACTATAAATTGTATTATGTTTCCAATGTAGAACTATTTCAGCATTTTTAAAATACATTATTGCTGTGAAGTGCTCTTTGGGAAAATGGCTTCTGGGGTTGAGTAACTCAGGATATATTTCATACTATATGCAGTCTTCAGAATTGCATTGGTCATTGGCCTTACACTGTTATTGGGTATTAAGAATACTGTGATATTATTTGCTTTGCTTTCCTATTATTTTATTTATACATTAAAAAGCTTCTTTCATAAAAGAAATTGATGTATACCACTTTCTTGTTATGTTTTTAGTGGGATGGTTATGCTGCTCAGGTAAAATAATTTGTAAAATAATAAGTTTTCCTCTTTTTTTCCCCCATGTTATGGGAAAATATACATTTTATAGTACATTATTTTTTATGGTATTTAACAAGATTTGTCATGTATGTGAATCACGCCATTTGAGATCAAGAGTAATAACAATGGCTTTTTCAGCATTCGTTACATTTTATCACTGTATTTAAATTAAAAAAAATATTTTCTGCTATTCAAGTATTTTTGACAAATAATTATAATCGGTAAGATTGAGTGTAAAATGGTATGTTCACTGACTACTTTGAGAAATCCTTAATTTTTTATATTAGTCACCCACTTTTTGCTCAAATTCCTAGCATTGAACTCCAATCCCTTGGAAGTCTGGCACACCGAAACAAGTAGGCCAACAATAGGAGTGCTGCTAGATAGTAGGTAAATATGAAGAGATGTACACATTCAGACCAATCAGACTTCCAGCTTGACAAACTACAGAGAACAACGAAAAGGTAATACTCACATCCGAGTTAAAGCGAAGCTGACAGACATTACAAGAAATAATTTGTTTCTTCTTGGGGGGAATGGACACTCCAAATGTATGGTTTATGACTGCTTTTTGCACAGGATCCATCTGAGGAGTAAATGATAGAACAGTCGATTTGTAACTTAAACATATAGACAATAACATGAGCAAGTAAAAGCAGATGTATTCTTCCTTATTGCTTTGTCTTTCAACTGATGGAAATAATGAATCTCAGTCAACAGTAACGTGCTTGTTCTTCTCCAGGAATTAAAAACAAAACAAAACAACTGGTCAGAAATCATAAAACAAAAAATGCAGGAGAATCACTGCATACAATGAAATCTTGTATCTATATAAAAAGCCTCAAAAAACCTGAAAAAAATAATAAAACAAGAAAACTTAACATTCAAAGTCAAGGTTAACTTTAACTTGTTAATAGTTTCTTTATATGAAGTGATAATACTTAAGATGTTCTCAAATGATCTCAGTAACAATCATTACATATTTAAAAAATATACTTAAGCTTCTTAGTTTTGATTTGTGGCAAAGTCATAAACGAAAGTCATATCATAGCACATAAAATGTCACTCTTTATTTTAAAATAAATTATTATCTTTCATATACTACAGATTGAAATTCATTCTACTGGAAATGCATATTGCAATGGTACACTCAAATACCCAGAGCATATTGGTTAATACACATCCGTTGTTTAAATATTGATCAAGTAAAGTGTTTACTTGTAACCTGTGATTTCCAATCCCCCCCCACCCCAACTGGTTTACATGTACCATACATATTCAGAGATATATACAGTGATTAAAGTACACCATAAAAAAAAAATATGGCACAAAGCCATTAAAATGCTTGGAGAAAGAAAGACCTCTATCCACGAAGCCTATAAAAAGAGAGACACAGCAGTGATTCTCTTGTGTACTCCAGATAATAATCTCCAGCATTAACATCAGACAACTGGCAGTTCAAAATACAATGCAGATGATGAACAAAGTGTAACTTATAAGCAGATGTAACATGAACAAAGATAGATTCACTAACACCATCATCTAGGAAATCTCCTGAAGTAAGAGTTTAGGATTGGATTAGTTGATGATATTAGATAGAGATGAGAAATGAATACCATCCCTGATCATAACTATAAATCAACAAAGTGCAAAATTAGCAATGAGAATTTAAAAATGTTACAAAGGAGGATGGACTGCAGAATTACTGAATAGTGAGGCAGCCTATTTTCTGCTACAGGTTTAAGAGACAATGTATTCCCACAGTTAAGGTGGTTTGGGACATTTACAACAGGAATGAAAAAAATGCAAGAGGGAAGTTTTTCTTGAGTGACAGAACTGACCTATACCTTTATTTTAGTGGTGGTTAGACAAATCTATTCATGTTACAATTCACAGAATTATACACAACCCACAAATGTTATATATGATGATTTTAAAAGAAAAAAAAATATTGTAAGAATATTGTTTTACTACTCAACATAAAATATCATTACTGGAAAATCTGGGGATCATTTGTTCAAGGCCATTAATTGATTGTATTAAATTTTATGAAATGAGAATACAGAAGAAAACCCCTCCATGGGGCAAAGGAAATCACAATGTGTCAGATTATAAAACTCTAGTTACTTTTTTATTTTACTCACAAGTGCATAAACTTAGATGCCATCTATCCATTTGGAAAACATGAAACTACATTTTCTGACAGTTAAAAGAGATGGCAAGTCAGTTAAGACAGCCTTAAAAATGAAATAGCCTAACTATAAGGAAAGAACTACATTGTTTTACAAAGCTGAAAAACCACAGGCATTTTACTGAGATATTTTCTGTTCTCAGGCTCTGAAATACACCTCATATCTGGTGGCATGTGAACTACACTAGCTATAACTATACAAATAATTAAAAAATGGTTGCAACAGAGCATCAACAGGACACTATTAGAAATCAAAGCTGGTTTCAGAAGAGATTATGGAACAAAGAATATCACTGCTGATGTCTGATGAATCATGAGTGAAAGCAAAGAATAGCACAAAGATGCCTACTTGTGTTTTATTGACTATTCAAAGGCATTCAACTGTGTGGATCAAACACTTAATTGTGCCCATAAGGAAACTATACATAGACCAAGAGTCAGATGTTCAAACAGAACAAGAGGGTACTGTGTGACTTAAAATCAGGACAGGTTTGTGTCAGGGTTGTATACTTTTACCACATTTATTCAATGTGTATGCTAAGAAAATAATGTAAGAAACTGGATTATGTGAAGACAAATGCAGCATCAGGATTGGAGAAAGACACATTAAAAACCTGCAATATGCAGATGACAAAACTTTACTTGCTGAAAGCAAAGAGACTTGAAGCACTTACAAATGAAGATCAAAGACTACAGCCTTCAGTATGAATTACACCTCAAGATAAAGAAAATAAAAATCTTCACAACTGGATCAACAAGTACCCTCATTATAATTATAAAAAAGATTGAAGTTGTCAAGGATTTCATTTACCTAAGATGCAAAATTAACACCAAAAGAAGCAGCAGTCAAGAAATCAAGTGACAGAGAGTTCTGGTAAGATGGTGGAATAGGCAGACAGGCTGCACAGACCCTCTTCAACAAAGAAAAGGGGAACCAATTAACACATATATAGAAGATAATTCTGGATCCCTGAGCCTTGAATGGGAGGATACAGAAGTGGACTAAACTCCAACCAGTGGAAGAACTTGAATGAAAACACCAAAAAAGGAGACATATGGAGCTGCAGTCTGTCAGTGATCCTGATGGCACAGACAGCTTGGATGTTGCTCAGTGGTGTTAAGACCTAAGAATTAACCTAAAAATCGGCCCTGCTAGGCAGGGGCTGCACAGAGGAATGCACTGGTGGCTGGTGAATAAAAGGAGAAGCAGCGAAGAGAAAGGCAGGCTGAGCTGTGGACTTTTGCCTGTCTGGAGGGTGCAATCATTTTGAACGTTACAAGTGGTTCGACCATTTTGGATATTTAAAGTGACAACGTCCTCCCAGATTCCAGGGATTTAAGAATAGGCTCCACTTGCTGGGAACCACAAGGACAATTCAGATGCAAATGACTGGATAGTTAACAGAGATCTGAATAAAACAATGTCACAATGTCTCAGAGACAAGAGACCATCATAGTCCATACAAACAAGCAAGATAAAGCAGTAGATAAAAGGGAGATGCATACAGATCCAGAAAACATCTCTGAGGAAGAAGCAGCATAGGAACTCCCTGATAAGGAATTCAAATGAACTATATTTAGGTATCTTCACCTGAGACATAGATCAAGGAAAACAATGACAAAATTAAGGAAAACACAGACAAAAACCTAGAACAATTTTGGGAGAAAATACAAGAACAAAATGACAAAATAAGTGAACGACTAGAAATGATACAAAATCTACAGATAGAAATACAGAAGATTAATACTAAATTTTCAGAAATAGATAATACATTGAAAGGGCAAAGGAGTAGAAATAATCAATGGAAGACAAAATTAATGAGACTGAAGACAAAAACCTGAATACTTCTTTGGAATACTTCTTTGGAAAGGGGTCAATCAGAAAAAAGATCAAAACAAAATGAAGAAAGCCTAAGGTTCATATGGGATACCATCAAAAGGGATAACCTACATGTAATCAGCATTCCAGAACAGGAAGAGAAAAAGAAGACCACTGAAAAAATTGTCCAAGATTTGTTGGAAGAGAACTTCCCTGATATGATGAAAGATGAAAATTATATCCATTCTGTATTCTGAATATCCAATTCAGGAAGTCTAATGAACCTCAAACAGGATAGACCCCAAAATAACCAAAGACATATCATCATCAAACTCATCTAAACCAAAGACAAAGAAAAAATCACGAAAGCAGCACAGAAGAAATGAAGTTACTTACAAAGGACAACCAGTAAGAACAAGCTCTGATTTCTCAGCAGAAACTATGCAAGTGAGAAGGCAATGGGGTGGTATGTATAAAACCCTGAAAGAGAGAAATTTCTAGCCAAATATTATATACCCAGCAAGACTGTCCCTCAAATATGATGGTGAAATTAGGACATTTCCAGATAAGCAGAAATTAAGGGAATTTGTTAAAACCAGACCAACTTTACAAGCGATACTAAAAGGAGTCCTTTGAACAGAGAACCAATAACAGCAAACAACAACCGACCATTAATATACAAGATGACATGACCTAGAAACCAACACAGCTATGGAAGTATCCAAAGTAAAATAAGCTTACAAGATTGTAAACAGGAAACCAGAGACATCAATTGGCAAATGAGGACAACTACAAACCAAAAAGAGGGAAAAACAGTGTAGTTACAGACCTACTAAATGGTGAGGAAGTCAAGAGAGTTGCAAGATACAATGGACTGTTCTAAATTCAGGCAGAAAATTATAAATCAAAGGAAACTTCAAAGAAAAATGATAAAGCTTCACATCATAATAAAAAAGAAGAGAAGCACAAATATTTAGCAAATACTAAAACAATAGCAACAAAGGAAATGATAATATGATTCATAATGAGCTCAGCACAGAAAATTATATGGAACAAAGAAACCAGGAACCAAGAAAAAACACATAACAAAATGACAGCAGTCAATTCATACTTGTTGATAATTACACTGAATGTTGATGGATTAAATACACCTCTCAAGAGACGGAGAGTTGCATACTGGAGAAGAAAACATAACCCATTAATATCCTGTCTACAAGAAACACACCCTAAAGACAAAGACAAAAATAGACTAAATATTAAAGGTTGGTAAAAGATATATCAAGCAAATGGCAACAGTAAAAGAGCAGGGAGGCAATATTAATTTCTGATCAAATTGACTTTAAGACAAAAACTACCATAAAAGACAAGGAAGGACATTATATAATGATTAAAGGATCACTTGAACATGAAGATATAACCATAGTAAATATCTATGGATCCACTGAAAGAGCCCCAAAATACATAAATCAGACTTTAAAAGAGTTGAAAAGGCAAATAGATGACTCCACAGTTGTAGTGGGAGACTTTAATACACCAATTTCAATGAAAGATAGAACAACTGGAAAGAAACTCAACAAAGATGCAGAAGAACTAAACAATACAATCCACCAGAACTAAACAATACCATCCACCAACTTGACCTTATAGACATCTACAGAGTGCTTCATCCAACAACAGCACAATATACATTCTTTTCCAGTGCACATGGAACATTCTCCAGGATAGACCAAATGTTAGGCCATAAAGCAAGCCTTAATACATTTGAAAACACTGAAATACTACAAAGCATCTTCTCAGATCACAGTGCTATCAAATTAGAAATCAACCATAGGAAAATCAACAGAAAAAGAACAAACACATGGAAACTGAACAGCACTCTCCTTAAGAAAGACTGGGTGAGAGAAGAAATAAAAAGTGAAATTGAAAAATGCCTTGAATCAAATGAGAATGAAAACACAACATACCAAAATCTTTGGGACATAGAAAAAGCAGTGATCAGAGGCCAATTTATAGCAGTAAATGTTGTTGTTGTTGTTGTTAGGTGCCGT
>NW_006921588.1:18950731-18954298 GCF_000298275.1 Orycteropus afer afer | reverse complement strand
AAGAAGTGAGAGTCAGGACAAGAACAGATATATGCACACCCATGTTCATCGCAGCACTTTTGACAAAAGCCAAAAGATGGAAACAACTTAGGTGTCCATCAACTGAAGAATGGATAACCAACTATGGTACATACACACAATGGAATACCATGCAACCCTAAAGAATAATGTAGAATCTGTAAAACACCACATAAGGTAGATAAACTTGGAGGACATTATGCTGAGTGAAATAAGTCAATCACAGAAGGACGAATATTGTGTTAGTCTGTTATTGTAAAACATCAAGGAAAGGTTTATCTATGGAAGGAAATTTTCTTTCTTGGGTACTTGGGGTGAGAGGGCAGAGTAGGGAACACTGTTAGATAGATAGAGACAAGTATTGATTTGAGTGAAGAGAAGGGCGATGCACCAAATGTGAGTGATCAACACGGTGGCACCAAGCAGGAGGAAGACATAGAGAAGTGTATGTGAGGTACAGACAACAAAGATGAACCCTTTTGCACATGTGTACTGTGTTGTCAGTGAAGGCATACATGGATATATGGGTGGACAGATGGGCTGAACTATTAGGTATGTCTATGAAGGGGGTAGTGTGCCCAAGACCACATACAGGGTTGGCAGACAATGTTTCTACAAGCATTTTGGTATATTCTATAAGAGTTCCCAGGTATATAGTAGAATTGACAAGGGACAGGATTATAGTTACTTCTTGGCCACAGCCAGATAGCCAGAGGGAGTGAGTAGTTGGATCTTTGGGTTCAGGACTATAGTCACAGGGGACATCACGTTCAATTGGCATAACATACTACACAAAAACATTGTTTCACATTTTGCTTTGGCAAGTAGCAACTGGGATCTTAAAAGCTTGCAAGCAGCCATCTAGATGCAACGATGGGTCTCTCCTCATCCAGAGCAAAGAAGAATGAAGAAAACCAAAGATTTATGGAAACTATTAGTCCAAGTGGCTGGTACACCATGCAATCCTCAGCCTATATGACTATGAGACCCGAAGAACTAGATGATACCCAGCTACCACTGTAAACCACTTGGAGGGGGATCTAAGCAAGAGATCCTGGTTAGAGGGGAGAACAATGTGGAACAAACCTCAAAATCAAAAAAAAAAAAAATGGGACCAAATTTGCTGGTCTGATAGCTGCCCTTCAGGTCTGGAATTGAATTCACTCCTGTGGCTTTCAGTCAAAGAAAAGACAGGCATACAAGGTGAACATTTATGTTAGGTAGATACACTCCTTGGAGAGAACAATCATGGGAGAGTAGGAGGACTGTTTGTCCACAGGAAGACAGCTTATGGGGCAGGAGCGCTTGGAGAGAAGGACATAGGGAAGAGGTCATTATGGGGAGGAAGTGGGAGGGGAGCTGTAGCATTGTACTAAACTGTAGTCAATGTTATGAAACAAAGTGTGTGTGAGCTGCTATATGGAAAGTGTTCACTCAAATCACAATTAAAAAAAAAAAGAAGAAGAAATCAAATGGGCAAACTGCTGCAAAAGACCTCTTAAAATGATAAAGAGTAAAGATGTCACTTTCAAGACTAAGGTACACCTGACTCAAGCCATGGTATTTTCAATAGCCATGTGGGAGCTCTGGAAGTGTAATGCCTAAGGCACTTGACTGCTAACCAGAAGGCTGTGGGTTCAAACCCACCAGCCACTCCTCAGAAGGAAAATGAGGCAATCTACTTCCGTAGTGATACTGCCTTGGAAACCCAAGGAGGGGTCGCTATGAGTCGAGTCCAACTCAACGGCATATAATAATAACAACAACAACATATGCACGTGAAAGCTGAACAATGATTTAGGAAGAGTGAAGAAGAATTGATGCATTTGAATTGTAGTGTTGGTGAAGAATATTGAAAATACCATGAACTGCCAGATGAACAAACAAATTTGTCTTGGAAGAAGTACAGCCGGAATACCTCTTAGAAGTGAGAATGGCCAAACTTCATCTGTTGTACTTTGGTCATGTTATCAGATGGGACCAGTCCCTGAGGAAGGATATCATGCTTGGTAAAGTACAGGGTTAGCAAAAAAGGGAAGACCTTCAAAGAGACAGATTGACACAGTGGCTGCAATGATGAACTCAAGTATAGCAAGGATTGTAAAGAGGTGCAAGACTGGAAGCTCTTTCGTTCTGTTGTATATAGGGTCACTATGAGTTGTAACTGACTCTATGGCACCTAACAATACCATTTTCCAAAACTGTAGTTTTCTGTGTATCACTTTCATTTTTGTCATATCTACATATTACTATATTATTACAATTAATTTAGTATTTTTTCTTTAAATCAAATTAAAATTGACCTTATAAAAACTTAAGCAATAATATTTATGAAATCTGTTTTAATATACTACTTACTTTCTTCCCTATTACTCTATTTAATAGATACATTTACAATTAACATTAAAAATGAAAACTTGCATCACCTAAAATAAATGCACACAATTGAGTTATTCCCACATGACAATATGAAACATTGAGACAAAAGATAAATGTAACAAAAATCTAGTCATAAATTTTTAGTGAATCAAGACACCTGTCGACAGTCCCAACACCACCCTTGATATAAACATTCCTTTAAAATTTTAGAAATCATTATGTGCCTTCATAATTTTAAAAATATTCTTCAATGTCACATTTGTGTCACATCAGTCTGAAAATATCCTTTCTGTGTTCCCAAGGCTGATAGTTCTCTGTCCTCTAAGGGGGACTGAGGCGGAGCTCTCCAAAAGTAAAGGCAGGCAAGTTCTCAGCTATTCCTCCCTGAAAAGTAAACTTTAGAAACTCAATCATTGGTTTTCCTAATTAATATTCATAAACCTAATCATCCTCAAAAAATGAGCCCTGGTGGTGCAATAAGGAGCTCTGCTTGTGTAGTGGTTAAAGCATTTGGCTGCTAACCAAAAGGTTGGTGGTTTGAACCCACCAGATGCTTTGCAGAAGAATGATGGGGCAGTCTTCCATAAAGATTTATAGCCTTGGAAACCCAGTGGGCATCACTGTGAGCAGAATCAACTTAACGGCATTGAGTTTGTTTTTTTCATTGGTGGTGTACTGATTAAATGCTTGTTTTTAGCCAAAAATGCTTGGCCGCTTGAACCTATCAGCCCATTCTGTAGTAGAAAAGATATGGCAGTCTGCATCCATAAACATTTACAGCCTTGGAAACCCAGTGGGCGTCACTGTGAGTCAGAATTGATTTAATGACCATGGGTCTGTTTTTGGATTTGTCCGCATAAAATCAACTAAATGAGTACAGCTCTCTTACCTTTTCTTTGTTACCTGTCATTAACTCTTTCATCTTTCCATCTTTTGAAATACTTACCACTAATTATATCAAAATTTTCTCCCTCCCCCAGAATTTGCCCTTGAAACCGACTTTCTTATTTGCCACCTGATTCTGTTTCCATACAGACATTCTGGGAAGAAATCCACTTTTGTTTTCCTGTCTAGACCTCCTTACCTCCCCTTGCTATTTATCTTTGTATTCTATATTTCCTATTGTAGTACTTTGTTGTTTTTATGTGCCATCGAGTCAGCCCTGACTCA
>NW_006921588.1:18921789-18950166 GCF_000298275.1 Orycteropus afer afer | reverse complement strand
TAAAGTCTTGCCATCCTCACCCCTAAGGACCCATCTGGCTGTACTCTTCTAGGACAGATTTGTTCATTCTTGTGGCAGTCCTTGCTGTATACAGTATTCTTTGCCAACATCACAGTATGAATGCATCCATTATTCTTCTGTCTTCTTTTTAATTGTCCAGCTTTTGCATGCATATGAGCTGCTTGAGAAGACCAGGGCTTGGGTCAGGTGCGCGTTAGTCATCAACGTGCTACCTGTGTCTTAGCTGAACTAAATCCCCAGTCTCAGTGAGAACAACCTCTGAGAACCTTCTCTGCTTCCTGTGTCCCCATAAATTAAACAAATATCTTATTACATAGTCATAATATTAGTTCATGTTAGTTCACACTGCATAAGGAAGCTGTGGATTGAAAAAATTGTAACTCATTGGTAAATAAAACAACTTATTGAGGCTTCTTTTATGGAAAAAAAAAAAAGCAACCCTCCTACCACACAGCTCTAGCTACCAATATTCCTTACCTGGCAGAATTTATTGGTCCCAAACAAGCCTCTTCTTTTCTAAAAAAGTAAAAGTTAGAAGTAGTCATCTGGAATTTTGAATCTAGCAAGCATATTTATATGATATTTACTTTAAAAAAAATCCATTTTCTTTGCTTATCTCTGATTAAAAACCTTGACATGCATACTATAAAAAGCAGCAAGTGTTAACACTTGTCACTTTTTCTAATGAAAATTATGTAGAAATGAAAGGAAAACCTATTACTGTAATTAACTGGTAGATAAAAAAAAAAAAAAAAAAAGAATGATGAGATTGCAGTTGTTACCAGGAATTGAGGAGGTAATTGAAGGCTACATCTGGACAAATTAATGATTATATTATAGTACTTGTAAAATGAATTAATGAAGCTGGTCTTATCACATCATCTATTATATTTTCAATATCAAAATAAGAACAAACATATCTCTTTGGAGTATCTACCTAAATTATGAGAACTACAAATCTGTACAAATTTTTTTAATGATTATTACTTTCAGTGAGCATACCAAAAAGAAATTTACATCCACACAGTATAAGCAACTGTGTAAAAATATGAAGCTGCAAATGAAACCTAGCCACGGGACAACAAGCACACTGGATCCCTTCATTAAAGGTGGAATGAGTGCTATCAGAGAAGAGAGTATCTAAGATATATGAACTATGTGACAAATGACCTGACCTGATACTAGATGACACCTAGATTCTAAATAATTTTGCTAGATGGAACTGGTAGGAAAAGAGAATCACAAACTTTTCAAGTATCCAAATAATTTTCAAGAGTCTTGAAATGTGACCTGTACTTTCATATGAGTTGTAAAATGATTCAACTAGCCATCAAGAGAAGCTTGGGAATGGGGTGAAACTGAGCACCACCCAAACAAAAAGCAAAAAAGACCACTCAAAAACGTCACCCTGGGATTCCGTGGGTGGTGTAAGCAGTTAACATCCTCAGCCACTAAGCAAAAGGCTGGAGCCAAGTGCACCCAGATACACCTCAGAAGAAAGGTCTGGCGATCCAATCTCCAAAAATCAGCCATTGACAATCCTACTACTATCACATGCATGTGGTCCCCCTGGAGTTTTTTTTTCTTTTCAGAGGTAAAATGGCTGGGTATCCATATTATTCTTAAAAGATAAGAAAATATCACCTTAAACTGAGCCATTTATTTTAATCAGTTTTCTAAAAAGTATTTGGTAAACACCTATTACTTATATATTAGGCAATGCTAGCTTTTCTACTAAACAGAAGTAGAGAACAGACTTTTGACTTTTAGCCATTCAAAAATCAGTCACCCAACAAACATTTCTGGAAGCCTAATATGTTTCAGAAGACGCTCTGGTGGTATAGTGCTTAAGGCATTTGGCTGCTAACCAAAAGGTCAGTGGTTTGAACCCACCAGCTACTCTGTGGAAGAAAGATGAAGCATTCAGCTTCTGTAAAGATTTATAGCCTTGGAAACCCAGTGGGGGTTGCTATGAGTCCAAATCAACTCAATGGCAGTGAGTTTGGCTTGGTTTTGGTAATATGTTTCAGATGCTGTCCTGGACTATATGGCTATATGAGTCAACTGCAAAAAAGTACATGGTTTTAGAAGTTAAAAATGTGAAAAAGATAGGACACACACTATTTAACTGGGGGCTTGGAAAAGAAATGTTCATTAAGCAAAATAATGAGGCATGAGAAGGTAGGTAAAGGTCTGTTTCCTCTGCTCCACCCCCTACACTTCAGTCCTTTTTCCCCTTTTCTGATTTTTCTTGCATTTTTAAAGTCCTCTCATTCACAGTGACACTACTGTGTTATCCTCTCAGGGCTATTGGCTTTTAAAGTCCCTTTTCTAGCCTTGTAGTAACACCAATAAACATCATCATAATAGCAGCTTATACTTACGAAGCTCTTACCATATATCGGCCAGGGACTGTATGTACAAAGGGATTATCTTGTGTTAGAGGCAGATACTGTTGTTGTTGTTGTTATGTGCCGTCGAGTCAGCCCTGACTCATAGCGACCCCTCCTTGGGTTTCCGAGGCAGTGTCACTACAGAAGTAGGATTGCCCAACCTTCCTTCCGAGGAGTGGCTGGTGGGTTTGAACTGCCAGCCTTCTGGTTAGCAGTCAAGTGCCTTAGCCACTATGCTACCAGAACTCCAGAGGCAGATACTAAGATACTATAATTTTCCTTCTTTTACAGATAAGGAATCCAAGGCTTTGAGAGGTTCAAAAACTTGTCACCTTGAGTCTGGGGATAATGGAGCCACAGTTCAAATTCAGGCAGGTATCTCAAGAGTCTAAGTCTTTAACTCAGCCCATACTGTCCCCTCCTAAAGGGACACACATAGAGATGATGGGGACCATGTGTGGCTCTGCTGTGTGGCACAGGGCTGGTGATGAAAGGATGGGTGTGTTCCTAGAACTTCTGCAAGAGGGAGGGTAGCTGCCAACTCAAATACGTTTATTTGGTGCTTAAGTAAAAGTTTCCTGGAGAAACAAGCCTCTGTTTTCTGGACTATTTATGTTATTCTTAGGATCAACCCACTTCTTGTGTTACTTCAGGAAAGGCATTAACAAAAACTTGGGCTGGCCTCCTCTCTTTCTCCATTGTACTGGTTAGTTTGCAAAGAGGGGAAAAAAAAAGTTCTGGGAATATTTAGAGAATACACTTTAGCAGGTGGCAGTTATCATGTGCACCTATCCTAGACTTACTGCAAAACAGTAAATTTTTTTTGGCTAGTAAATCCTGGTGACTTAGGGCTTTCTCAAAGTTTGGCAAATCATCAACTTTTTAATTGTAATATTATTGAATTACAGTAACTCATTAAAAATGACTATTTCTTATCCCTTTGTTTTTTCCATATTGTATTTACAGGAGAATGTGATGCAGGGCCTCATCAGAACTTCAGATATTCATGAAGTGACATGCTTTAAAGTAATAGCTGCATCACTGAAGATCAGTATTTCTAAAAATTTCCTTCAAAAAATTTTGTCTTTTATATTTAAATACTCTGACCACATGCCTATATTTTACTCTTTGCTTTTTTCAAATCTTTGAAAAATCAAATAGAAACAAAACAGATATAACTATTAAAAATATAAATTCTTCTCAAAGATCAAGAAATGTAAACAGTTACATATCATTGGCAAACTTATCTCAATCATACTACAACTTTTTATTGTTTTGGATATCAAATGAGAAAGCTGAATAAAAATAAACCATATGGGAAGGCAAGCTATCAGGAGATCCGTACTTTTGCAACTGGAATGTATAAAATCTGAGACTTCCCATGTCCACACTGCATTCTCCTACCCATTTCACTCTGACAGGGTCCACCTGAGCCATGATTACTGCTAAAAGGAAAACAAACGGCACATCCCTTTCTCTACAGACTACTGCCTAAACCAAGAGCCAACTATCTGGAAGGTGCTTCCCCTGAGAATCTCCAGTTCTCTGCTGAAGCGACATACTGACTGTACCTAGTAAACAACATCGACGGTGTCCCTCCTGCACTGGGATGCCATTACCCCCACCAAAAAGCTAAACCCTCACTCAGAACTGGTTGGTATCAATGTGAAAGTAACACAACACACACTTCAGAAAATAATACATAAATCATATTATATCTAAGTCCCAGACCTAATAAAGCTTTTATTATCGTTTGATCAAAATGTTGTAGGCTGCTAAATATTTTGAGAGTGGTTGACAATTGATTATATCTGATTGTTGCAGCAATCCAGTGTAACCCAGGATTTCATCTTTCCCCACTATTCCAGAGTCCCAACAGTGAAGGTCATCATTCCTTACAGAAAATATAAGTGAAGTTGGCCCAAAGATGAGGCAAAAAATCTGAGTGAAATATTGGGTCCTTTTGAATTTTGAAAGGATTTGAGCAGTGGTTTGTCAAGAAGACCCATTCTTAAGATCAGAAAGGCAGTAATTACACAGGGAAATAGCTCAGAGGGCAGGAATGCTCGAGAAAGGATGACATAGGGAAAAAATAACCACAGGAAGGAAGTGGGAAGAGAGCTATGACATTACGGGGATTTCATGTCATGAAATAAAATGTGTATGAATTGTTGTATGGAAAATGAATTTGCTCTGTAAACTCACCCAAATCACAATTAAAAAAAAAAAAAAAGATGACGATAATGATGAACAACTAAACTAGAGCTCTATTCAGCAGTTATGAGGATTTTTAAAACTTGATGGTAGTGGAACAATTTGTCCCTTTTTCTCTCCTGGGAGGAAGGTTGAACTAACCAATAATATTTCATTTTATTTATATTTATTGTTAATTTTTTAAATGCAACTATAAAGGTTGATATCTTTTATTCAAATTTTAGATTGTCAGGCCCTCTTGGAGAAGCTACGGGATTCATCAGACAAAAGTCAGACATTCTATTGACAAAGGGAATGACTACAGTTAGAATAAAACATTAGTGATCTATTTTGAAAGGTAAACTAGGACTGTATTTTCTAGTAGTTTTTTCTGGAGAAATTCCATTTTGGTTTTTTTTTTAAGAATAAAAAAGAAACATACACAGCATGTTAAGACTTAGTGTTTCTGCCACAAAATAATGACCTTTTTCTAGATCACTCTGATAGGAAAAGATGCAACCTTTTAGAAGTTGTGTTTTGTATCATTTTAATTATACAGTTTTGTCATTAGGAATTTTTGCTCCTTTCCAACACATCACAATTTTATGAATACAATTTCTGATTTGTTCATAATGCAACATAATGCAACACACTGCCATGGAGTCGGATCCAACTCATAGCGACCTCTCCTTGCATTTTCAAGGCGGCATCACTATGAAAGTAGATCGCTCAATCTTCCTTTGGAGGACTGGCTGATGGGTTTGAACTGCCAGCCTTCTGGTTAGCAGTCACATCGACATATTTTTTTTGAAAGCTAATTAACAAAAGTTCATTAAGTGCTTATCATGCATTGTTTTAAGAGCTGGAGATACAATGGAGAACAAGTCTTCAAAAATCCTAATTCTAGAATAAATAAGATATTTGCAGAGTGTGGTAAGTACCATGAAAAAATTAATACAAGAGAGTAGGAAAAAAATAGTATTTTAGCATGGATTACCCTAAAAATACATCATGGTCGCCTGATACTATGTGATACAGATAGTTCTCAATGTAAAGCCATTCCAAATATGCAAAAATAAGGATGTCATTCCACAATTTAGGGAAGTTGACACAGAATTAAAAATTGTACAATGAGCAAAGCCTGTAGACTAAGTAGCATGCTTCTCACCTTTCAAAGTGGTCTGTGGGACAGCTGCAGATGCTTTTCTTCAATTATGAAGCACCAAGAAAACAAATGAATCTCAGAGTCAACATTATGATCATATATATGCCCAAGAAGAAATATAATGAAAGTAATCTACATTAGAGAGATCTTCTCTATAGATGAGTTCCAAGTGCTAGACACATTCTCATGGGCAGCCCTTCCTAGTGGCTTTCTGTATTCACCCAGTGTGGCTGGCTTAGTACCTTGTTAGCAAACAGCAAAATGACCATGAGTTACAGCTTTTGTAGTACTTAGACAAAAATAGTATTTTCTCTAAGACCTAATAGTTGTTTGTGAAGAGATTACAACAAAATAGTATTTTCTATCCTTAATGCTTTTAGAAAATTAAAGAGGGGTGTTGTTTTCTCAGTTGTCATCATATTGATTCTGACTCATGGCAACCCAGTGTGTACAGAGTACAGCTGCTCCTTAGTGTTTTCAAGGCTATGACCTTTCGGAAGCTGATCGTCAGGCCCCTCTTCCAAGGTGCCTCTGGGTAAATTCAAACCACTAACCTTTTGGCTAGTAGTCTAGCACAAAGCAAATGGATTTGTAGTTTACCATCTCCCTCTCTTTAGGGGAAAGACAACAACATTTTTGACATGATTTTTTTAGACTATTCTGAGGTAAAATGATTTTAAAGTTCTTTTTCAGACAGTAGTTGTGTTAACGGGAGATACTGTAACATCAGATCTGTGTACTTAACTGCAGCCGCATATCCCACTCTGACAACAGACCCTTGCATGTAACGAATATGGTCAGTACAAATGTAAAATGTTCCATTTCCCTGTCTGGCTCCACATGCCTGGTGATTTTCCATGCTGCCAGGGATCAAGAATGAGGCAGCAAAGCTGTAGTTACGCCACTGGGTAATTTAAGAAGCCACATCAAAGAACATTTCAAAAAGTTCAGTTAACAAATAAGATTTTCACTTATGTCCACAGTGGGCAAAGAAGTTAACTGAAAAGTTCATTTGTTTCCATTGACACACATACACTCAACAATATTTTGAGTGTTAATGTTTCTATTCAAGCTTCAGATGAAGAAAGTAAAGAATTGAAATTCTCTTGCAAATACTGAAAATTCAGGTTAAAAATTACAGGTTGAAAGGTTTGACTAGCTACTCTAGATATTAGAAGTTACAGCCCACCCTCACCCTCAATTGCAACTGCTGCTTTCAACATAGGGAAAAAGCATTCAGGTAACTAGCTGAATTATATCTCCTAAGTAAAACCAGTGCTTTACTTTGTTTCCATTTTTGAACATGCAAATGCTTACATATGACTGGAAAAAATTAGGAAAGAGGTGTTTTTCCATCAGGATGCAAAGAAAATATTCTTGATGGCTTTTCATTTTATTGACAAAATTGAAGGTTTCATTCTTCCAAAATATAAAAATAATTTCTGGCCAATGCATACACACAGATTTTAAAGATGACAAGGTAAAAAATAGTTTATAAGAAATTGTGAGATGCACTTTTGAGGGAATTTAAGACAAAATACAGAATTTTCAAGGAAAATGAAAAGAATATTCTTAGGTAATTATTAAGAATTTAGCTTTATTGTGAATGTAAACAGCCAGAAGAAGAATAAATTTATGATAAATACTATTATTAGTGTTATCTTTTGTCTAGGTAAGTTGCTGCCTTCAAACAATCTCTGCTTTTCAATGAGCTACATTCACGTTTCAGAGCAACAAACAAACAAAAAGCCTGAGGCATATGCTGCTAGCAATGAATTATTTCGCCAAAAGATAAATATCAACAAAGTTGGTTAGATAAACAATTCAGAATGAGGAGAATAGGAACTGTATTCCCCAAAGAATCTAAAGTAAATTTGTTGGGCCTTTCCTATGTTAATATTGTGTTTCCTTAATGTGAAATAAAATAAGAAATACATTATTTTAAAAATATGAGTTGGATGTAATCCATCACATAAATAACAGAACTGCATGATCCTATCAATTGACACAGAAAAGGCACTTTATAAAATCCAACACCCATCTCTAATAAGAAAGCTGAAAAAAAAGATAGGAATAGAAGTGAAATTCCTCAACTTAAGTTAGGGGACATAAATGAAACCAATGGTCAGTATTATTATCCATGGAAAAGAAACTTAAAGCATTCCCCTAATAAATGGGTATTAGACAAAGATGCCCTTTGCCACCACTCCTATTCAATTTGTATTGGAAGTCCTAGCCAGAGCAGAAAGACAAAAAAGAGAAATAAAAGGCATCCAACTTGGCAAATAAGTAAAACTATCTCTATTCACAGATAATGTGTAGGATCCTATACACAGAAAATGCCAAAGACTCAGCAAGAAAATTACTAGAGCTAATTGAAAGTTTCAACAAAGTGGCAGGTTACAAGATTAACACACGAAAAAAGGTTGGCTATCTTTACGCTAATGAAGAGAATTCTGAAAAGGAAAACATTACCATTTACAATAACCACCCAAAAGATGATATACTTAGGAGTATTTCTAACCAGAGACACAGAAGATCTATACGATGAAAATTACAAAACACTACTACAAGAAGTCAAAAGAAACCTATATAAATAGAAGAATATACCGTACTCATGGATATGAAGACTTAACACCCTGAAAATGTCAGTAGTACCTAAAGCGATCTACAGATATAATGTAATCTCAATCTAGATTCCATCATCATTCTTTAAAGAGATGGAAAAAACAAGTCATCAACTTTATGTGGAAAGGAAAGAGATTCAGGATAAGTAAAGCACTACTAAAGAAGAAGAAGAAAGTAGGAAGCCTCACACTCCATGACCTCAAAACTACCACACAGGTACAGCTGTTAAAACTACCTGGTACTGGTACAACAGACACATGGACCAATGGGACACAATT
Source organism: Orycteropus afer afer (assembly GCF_000298275.1). Lineage (NCBI taxonomy): Eukaryota > Metazoa > Chordata > Mammalia > Tubulidentata > Orycteropodidae > Orycteropus > Orycteropus afer. The sequence continues at coordinate 18,941,488 of NW_006921588.1, read as the reverse complement.
AAGAACTCGGAAGTAAATTTATCCAGCTGATCTTTGACAAAGGGCTGAAACTCATTAAATAGGGAAGAAGCGGTCTCCTTAATAAATGATGCTAGCACAACTGAATATCCATTTGCAGAAAAAATGAAACAGGACTCATATCTCATACCATATATAAAAATGAAATCAAGCTGGATCAAAGACCTGAATGTAAAAACTAAGACTATAAAGACTATCAAAGAAAAAAACAGGGACAAACTTAGGGGCTTTAATACACTACCAAACATAACTAAAACCCTCAAACACAAGAAGACAAAATAGATGACTAGGGCCTTCTAAAAATGCGACACTTACGTGCATCAAAAGATTTTACCCAAAGAGTAAAAAGCGAATTCACATACTGGGGGAAAAGAAATTGGCAATGACATATTGGACAAGGGGCTCATCTCTAAAATTTGTAGAAAACTTCAACACCTTTGCAACAAAAAGACAAATGATTAAATTAAAAATGGGCAGAGGACATGAATATATACTTGACCAAAGATGACATTCAGACACCGAATAAAAACATGAAGAATTGCTCACAACCATTAACCATTACAGAGGTGTAAATCAAAACAATAATGGGATATCATCTCACATTAGCATTAATAGCAAAGTCCAACACGCTCCCCCCCCCAAAAAAAAACAATAGCAAACAAGAAATGCTGGTGAGGGTGTGGAGAGACTGGAACCCTCATACACTGCTAGTAGAACTATAAAATGGTACAACAACAACTGTGGAAAATCATATGGCACATCCTTAAAAAACTGGAAATAGAAATACCTTTAATCCAGCAATTCCACTACCAAATATATATCCTAGAGAAATAAAAGCCACAACATGAACAGATAAATTCACACCTATGTTCATCACAGCACCATTCACAATAGAAAAAAGATGGAAACAACCTAAATGCCCATCTCATATATATATATATATATATAAACTATGATACATACACACAATGAAATGCTACATAATATTAAAGAATGATGAATCTGCAAAACATCTCATAACATGGATGAACCTAGAGGACATTATGCTGAGTGAAATTAGTTAATCACAAAAGGATAAATATTGTATGACACCACTAATCTAAAAAGTCAAGTTTCACACAAAAATAAAATATTCTTTGATGGTTTTCAGGGTTGGGAGGGGAAGGGACGTTAAATCACTAACTAGAGAGTAGATACAGATTAACTTGGGTGAAGGGGAAGGCAATTAAAAAAAACCCAACAAAGTACAGTGCTGAACATAGTTATAAAAAATTAAAATAAATGGTAAGGAACTTTGCAAAACTCACAGATTTATGAGGGAAATTATAATGAATTATAATAAACAAAAAATTATGTGTTGAGGAAAAGTTTTTCAATAAACGTGCAAAATACAACATAAGTTAGAGATTAATTTGAGGGGTAGGTCATGAGAAGTGATTATTCTGTAGCATATTTGAAGAAGAGATCCAATCTGAAGTTTGAAAGAGATAGAAGATAGATCCCAGTTATTGCCCATTTGTTCTTTTCTAATAGTGACTTGAACACAATCCTTAAAACTTGTCCACATACTAAACCTCCATAACATAAAGTTCAGTGCCCAAAATAAGAGACAGAACTCTATCTATGCATATGTGTATGCATGTATGTATATACATACATATACATATACATATATATATATATATATGTATATATAAATTTTTTTTCCTTCCAACTAGTCTGAAATTTTCCCTCCCATCCCCAGTAACCAACAAAGTTAATTTCCTTTCTTGAGTAAACCTTTCCTTGACTTTTTTGCAATAATGGGCTCCATACAATATTTAAGGAGCTCTGGTGGTATAATGCCTAAGGGATTTGACTGCTAATCAGAAGGTTGGTGGTTCAAACCCATCAGCCACTCCTCAGAAGGAATACTGGGCAATCTACTTCTGTAAAGATTTACTGCCTCGAAAATCCAAAGGGGGTTATTATGAGTCAGAATCAACTCAATGGCAGTGAGTGTTTTTTATGTAATGTTTCTCCTTCTGTGATTGACTTATTTCACTCAGTATAATGTCCTCCACTATAGATACATGTAATTTTTAAAATGGAATTATTTTTAGGAGAAAAAGAAATGGTATCTAAGTAACCAAAGATTCCTTGCTAATACTTACAGGTATCATTTTAAAAAAAAAAAGTATTGGTGAAAAACCTTCAAATCCAAAAAAGGAAGGAAGGATGTGTTTGCCTGTTTCCTGGCACATGGGTTAGAAAAATCTTACAAGGGCTTTCTAGGAGACTTGGGAAGTAATGAGCTTTCTTGATTTAAAAATCAATACACCTCCTGCACAGCCAAATGCATTAACTGACGTCCTTTCAAAACCATTCTGTCAAAGCTAATTTTGAAAGGCTGTTCAGTAACTAATCAGACACATCCTAAAGCTGAGGCAAAACAGGTCTATGACACAAATTAAAAAGGTGTAAGACAGAAGTAAAGCCCCACCTGACAGAAACAAGTGCAAAAATGGAAATCTGGGCCTCTTTGGAACCACTCTTTATTCCACAAAGCAAAGTGGAAATAAAGCATATTTTCCTCAAATGGAAGACAATACATTTCTTATCCCTAAGGGGATAAGAACATTTGAGGGCAGGTGAAGCTCATTGCCACAGGCTGAATGCAAGGCAGCAAATCTGAAATGCTCCATTCCTAACCATCTCGGACTCTTAATCCTCAAAGCCACACTCTCATTACACAATGATAAAATGTCAGAGATACTCCACATTTTCAAACTTTTTAAAAAATACATATTTTTCAGTTTTAGCCCCAGAATCTCTCTCCCACCCTGTTTTGGTTACCTGGTGCTGTTGTGACAGGAATATACCACAAATGAGATGCTTTGAACAAACAAGAATTTATTCTCTTACAGTTTTGGAGACATCCAACTTCAAAGCGCCAGGCTCTAGGGGCTGGGTGAAAGCCCCCTGACCTCGGGCTTCAGCTCTGCCTCTTGTTCCTGGCCCTCTGAAGCTGGAGGCTTTCCTCATTCAGGCAGCTGCTGGCTGCTGAGGCTGACAAACCCAAGGTTGACAAGTAAAAAGGCATAGTCCCAATATTACCAAACCACATGGCAGGCCATTGATTCAAGTCTATTAAGAGTCCCAAGATCACCAGACAACTTGGCTACATGCAGGACTCAAGCACACCAAAAGCTAGATACCATTCCTAAAACTTCTCCTTATATATGGGAAGCAGACCACATCCTAAAGCAGCTACTCAGCTGCTTGCAGCAGATTTGCACCAGTCTCATCACAGGGAATAACTAACACCAGCTGCCCAACCACTCAAAACCAGTCCCAGCCAAGTTTACACATAACCTTAACTATTACACACTCCAAACTGGATTCTAACTCAGAATTTAACTGAGTTCTGGTTAAAGCAGATGAGTCAGGTCCTAGATATATTGCTGTGTGAACCACTATTTTTGTCCAACTCCATCACTTGAAAATTTTTGTGACTTGGTTCAGATTCCTCTGATAAGACTCAAACTCAGGTCTCCTGCTAGAGTTGCCAGATTTAGCAAATAAAAATGCAAGATACCTAGTCAAATATATTTGAATTTCAGATGAACAACAAGTATTTTTAAAAATCATTAGTATATGCCAAATATTGTATGGGATATGCTTATACTAAAAATAATTCATTGCTTATTTGAAATTCAACTTGTATTGGGCACCCCATATTGTACCTGTCTCTAACTCCTGAGTCTCATCCATGGGTGGACACAGCTGTATCAATGTTGATTTTGTTGGTTCTCCATCTCCTCATAGGCTCGACTTGGCACACTTAACATCTTAGAAGTTTAATTAGGAAAGTAATCCCTGGGTGATTTGATGGACAGGAGATGTAAAATATGTTTTACATCATATATTCATCTCTCTGTTGCCCTTTTCTATGTATGTATATGTGAATACGTATTAGCTCTTCTCAGAAGAAAGCATTTTTGGTTTAAGTTGGTCTCTGCATTTATGCAAAATATAGAATACTTGCAAAAGTAAAATAAAGAGTTTAAATAAAGTGCCTCTCTACAGTCATAATTACTTTATTGAATAAATCTCTCTTAATGGGTACAGTTTGACATTTAAATTTGTCCATTTTATTTATGATTATTTTTACAAGATTGCAAGGTAGCTATAGTTAACAGCAAAAGTAGATTAAACAACTTTTGTTTTGTTTTGTTTTGTAAGGAAATACACAGTCACTTCTAGGCAACGCTCAAAACTCTATTTAAGACACCAAATCATTTTTAAATACACACAACGCATTCTCTGTCACTGTATGCTCTGAATAGAGTAATACATATACCAGAGAAAAAGTAAGGCAGCAAATGAAATCACCCACTTAAAAATGTGTCAAGTTTGCTTATATTTTGGCCATGGATGTGGCATCAAGATTTCTCAATCAAGTAATGGAGAAAAAGCTACATGAACAACATAGAGGTTGTCACAAAACGTGCCAAATCCCTTAGTAATGTTCACACAAAGTTTTAATATTAGGAGGCAAAAATTATTTGCATTTATAATCTATCTACTCCTAGTAAAGAGATGCAGAAATCTTTCTGAATTATTCTTTCTATTCTGAAATTCAGCCTGTCAAGATGTGTGAGCCTCCCAAGTCTTGACAATATTCCTTTGAAATTTTTATTCACCCTTCTGCTTCCCCACAACCTCTACCACTTCCACTGAAGTCAGAAAAATACCTATATCTAGCAACATAAGAAGTTTACATATCACTTTATTTAAAAAACTTTAATTACTCAGGAACCACCAAATCTCTGCCTCACAACAGAATGATGTAACAATGTCAATTGTTGGTAGTTTTCAAATCACTGTAGTCCGAATGGTCCCCCTGAAGCTGGGGTTAAAAGCTGGCCTCTGGAAGTTAATCATGCTCTCGGCAGAGAAGAATATTTCACTGATATGAAAGTTGAAACGGAGGCTATAATCTTTTGTGATTACCCTCAAGGCTGAAGTAAACGCAAAAAAGAAAGTCTATGAATTGCTGATAATTTCCTGTGATGACCGACTCCCTGGAAATTCTGATATTACTCTTGCACTGTAACAAAATGATGGTTCCCCAGATGGGCAGCATCAATGAAGCCCACATCTAGGTGTCACAATGCTCTTTAGAAGCTACTTACCCATTAAAGGGGCCAGCCTGTGAGGCAGTGAAACCTCTCTCTGAACACAATGGAAGGTCTGATTGCACAAGGAGTGATGAGGTGTATGCTATAGCCTATCTTTCCAGAAAGTTCTTTTATAAAGGAACTAATTTAAAATATATCTGTTCTAAAATCCCCCCACTTCCTAAACTCAAGAGGTGTAAAGACTGTTACATTTCTCTGATGTTCCTAATAGCTATGGAGATATGAATATCATGTTGTTGTCGTTATGTGTCCTCGAGTGGGACCTGACTCACAGCGACCCCTCCATGGGTTTCCGAGGTGGTATCACTATGGAAGTAGATTGCCCAACCTTCCTTCCGAGGAATGGTTGGTGGGTTTGAACCACCAGCCTTCTGGTTAGCAGTCCAATGACTTAGGCACTATAGCTTGTGTAATTTTTAAAGTTTTATTTAGGCTGATATTTATATTCTGAGAAAAAAATAGCTTTCATATATGTATATACCATATGTAATCTTTTGGGGTAGAATATACAACTATTAATCCCTTCTGAGTAAACAGCAAATTTAGAAGTCACTGCTGAGGACTCAGGTCAAGTGGGTCCTTCTCAGATGATTGGTAATTTACATTCAGAAGAAGGGAAGGGTAGGAAAAATGGAGTATGTAACAATCAAAAATCCAAGGAATTTTTGGAATACATGTCTGTTATCAATATGAGGGATAATTCAAGATATTAACTATTATGATGGAACTTTAAAGTTTTGAAAAAAATTGCCATTTTTAATTAGTGGTAGTTTGATAAATGAATAATGTGGAAATACAGGTTATTTGAGTGAAAGTCAACAATATTTAAAATCTATGACAGAAAACTTAATCTTATGTTTTAGGACTCAGTGACAATATATCATAGGTAACAGGTTCTCAGGTGCCAAATACCTTTGCACATAGACTTTAAAGTCTAAATAGCATTGAAAGTAAACAGGAATACACATAAACAAACCAAACTATGTGTGGTTATCCGCAGCTTCCACTCAATATCTGTTCCCTGGCCTGCAACCCCTCTTCATTGCTTTCAGTCAAGTGATTCTGACTTTCAAGGATTTCTATCACAATCTCATTCGATTAACATTAATTGAGCACCTGTTAAGTACTGGACACCATCATTTCAGAACTGGAGTATAAGTTCCTTAAACTCAAGAACCAGGCCGTAAGCCATCTGTATCTTCTTGGCATCTACCTTAATTAGGATTGCTCTTAAGCACAAAGCCAGCCCCAGTGATAAAAATAACTTGAATTATTTAATGCAGTTAGTTAGAAAGAAGAGATCAAAAGGTATAGGAATATTAATAAAAAGATTAGTATTATGTATGGTAATAAACCTTTGTGGTTTTAAGATCCTTTAATAAATATGATCTCATTTAATATTTGTAGGCATTTTAAATTATTAAAATACCATGTGATATTATATGTTTATTATTTTTAACAGACTAACACTAAATAAACTTCAGAACTTTTATAAATATTCAGTTATACCTCAATTCTCCATAATTTAATAACCTCAAATTTTCATGATGTAATGACAGAGACTAAAACTTAAAAACCAAACCCACTGAGCCAATTCCAATGCATACTGACTCATGTAAGGTTTTCAAGGCCGTAAATCTTTATGGAAACAGACTGCCTCATCTTTCTCCCACAAAGTGGCTGGTGGGCCGATCTTTTGGTTGGCAGCTCAATGACTTAACCACAGTGCCACCAGAGCTCCTTATAATGATTTAGATACTGTTGTTGTCATTGTTATGTGCCATCGAGTTGTCTCAATGATATAGACTAGGAAGGTATTATCATACCTTAGTTTCAAAATGAGGAAAAGTGGAAGTAACTGAGTTTCTCAAGATCACAGAAAATGAGTGCAGATTTGGGTCTGCTAGACTAGTGCTTGTTCCCTATAATAGGGTATAATGAAGTATATTGTTCTCCCTTTTTCTCCCTTTTGTCCTTGTTCCTGCTGCCTGGGTGACATAAAGCAGTGTCAAGGCAAGTAGAGCTGTTACAGGCTTACTATGGAATAAATGAGTAGAGTTACTTTTTTGAGATCAGAGAGAACTCTTCAAGTGGTTTTCTGGGAGGAGATGGGATATAACTGATGAATGACTACATAAATGAAAGCTCCCACCATGTCCTTCAGAAAGCAAGTACTTCAGAAGTTCAAACTTAAGTATCTACTGTGTGATACAACTACTTACAATAATGTTAGTACTGATAGCTTCTATTCATTTTGGGAAGTGGAGACTTTGTGGGTTTCATTATATTGTTAGGACAATGTACCATCTTACATATGATGGAAGTTTGATGTTTAAACAAGGAAAACAAAAAATATTAGGCTCAGGCATATTTTAACTGTTGAAGAATGTCTATGCATAAGATTGTAAAAAAAAAGATCAGATAGATTTTCTACTGTACAGCTCTGATCTTTCTTGACTACAAAGAGAAACAGTAAGAGAAAATAAGCATGAGACTGACAAGACAAATCTATCTTCTAAATAGAACATACTACCAAAGGTGATTTTTTCAACCTGACTTGAGGAGACATGAGGATTTATTAGGTACTTTAAAAATATGTCCACGCAAATAACCTGGGAGTAGTGTTGTTGTTGTTGTAGTAGACACATTTAAATTTAGGAATGGTATGGTGGAGACTCCCACCTGTTTGACATTCAGGTATCTTTTGTTTTTCCCTTTTTAGTGGCAAAGCTGTCTACCTGATGAACTGAGAAGACTGGATTATACTCTTCAATCTTCTGGTACAACAATGGGGGTACATTGGGGTACAACAATGACACATGTAGCCTACTTCCTATGTGAGTATGTTAAAAGGTTTAATTGTAGAATGCCTTTCAAGTATGCTAAAGCTCTTAATAGTAGAATTCTATGGAAATAAGGTATCAGTTATATAATTTATTTTTTTCATCTTATTTCAAGCATTAGCACATAAACAGGAAGATAAGAAAACCTAAACTGAAAGCTAAATCTGTAAAAAACAAACAAACAAAACACAATTTTTTTCTCCTCCTAAGATTCCTAGTGACCCCTCCAAAGATGTTGAAACTTTACATATTGCTAAACAACACTTCAATTCATCTTTAGTATCCTGAATGGCAGCTATAAAGTTAACACCATTCCAAAGCACAGTGTTCTTCCTTCCTTACCCCCACCAGAAGAGACTTGAGATTTAATGACCACCAGAATCTAGTGGGAAGGGGAAAAATAAGGGTGCACACTATTGGATGGATTTCCAATCTTTGATAAACATTTTTCAGGGAACACCACCTTCAGTTAATGTTTATAGAGGAACTAATTTAGGAATACCTTTTCCATGCTAGAGGATTGTTTTGGACAATAATATTTTGTTACTTTTTTATCTTTATCGAGCTCTCCTACATCACCACAACCACATAATGTCCTGGTCACTGGAAGAGCTACGCACAGGATTGTTGTTGGTTTCTTCTTCTTTTTTAATTAACTGGAGATGTGTTCAGTATATTAGTTAAGAATAAGATGAAAATTTTAAAAAAAGGTCTTGACATAGTCACTTTTTCCAAGTTAATTCTACTGTTAAAAAATGCTGACCTGGGACAGGGCCAAGATTGAAGACCTGTCTTGCCAGAAAATCTGATGTCCCCTCCAAGTACACATAATCCTTGAAACTCTAGCACTAAAGAAGAGGCCCTGGAGCATGTGAGGTAGAGACTAGGATAATGAAAGGGACGCAAAAGGACATAGCATGGTGTGACTGTAGATGCCCCTTTTCACTGGCTCCTGAAACCTTGTGTTCCCTTACCCACATGGTTCATCGAGGTCTTAATCTGACTTTTATTGGCAGCTATTGTCAACTGAATTGATTACTTACTATGAACAGAATCTTCTATTATGTTGTGGTGAATTATACAAGAGGAGAAAGTAATTTCTATCAGACAGTATGCAACTTTTCACTCTAATTTTCCCTTAGCCCAATGGCTGGTACACACAGACATTCAGTAAGTGATTATTGAATGAATGAGTTTTTCTAGATGCTCTGAGGCAATAATTTAATTAGAGAGAGAGAGAGAGAATAAACATGACCACACATGGTGCAAACAAACATACATATATACAAAACATCACATTTGGATTATATTATCACTGGTAAAGTATTCTAAAACTGTATGCTACTTAAAAATATTAAATTAAGAGAAAAATACATATTCAAATACATATATATATATGGGAGTTCTGGTAGCATAGTGGCTAAGGCACTTGACTGCTAACCAGAAGGCTGGCGGTTCAAACCCACCAGCCACTCCTCGGAAGGAAGGTTGGGCAATCCTACTTCCGTAGTGATACTGCCTCGGAAACCCAAGGAGGGGTCACTATGAGTCAGGGCTGACTCGATGGCACATAACAACAACAACAACAACAATATATATATGTATATGTATATGTATATATATTTTAAAAAAGGACTTCAGTAGATTGATAAAGGTATTAAGGGCAAGTAAAAAGAATGAAATGTTTGAGCTTACTTCAGGTTTCCTTGCCACACCATCCCATGAGAAACATGACAGGAATTAACAACAAAGAAATGATGATTTTGACAGCCACTCAATGATGCTGTGATGCATGTCTATTCATTGCATACAACTGAGCACAGAACAGGCACCTCTTCTGTTTTGGAATTTCTGTCTTTTGTACCACTTTGATAAATATATTATTATTTTTACTATGAGAAAGAAAAATAATTCAAATATTCATTGATATTGCCAAACTATAAATGACCCAGAATCTCAAAGGGTATATGACAAAATAAATGGTAAACATGTAGGTCATTTCACAGCTTGTCAAGGATGATTCAAAGAATCATAAAATGATTCAGGACTTTAGAAACAGTCTCTATTCTGTTCCACACATATGTTCACGTGTCAGGAAAAAAATAATTTCAAGGTAGGTAATGAAAATCAGATTATTTTCCACAAAAGTAAGATTCCTGAGCCTTTTGCAATAAAGCAGCAGTGACCTTCATTGTACTTGTGCTTTTCTGGAGTGGTTGAAAAACATGGCAGAACTCACAGAGGCATTTCAAAGAAACAGGCACGTAAAGCACCTGTCAATCGGCAGAGAGACTGATAAGTGACTGTGGTCCCCAGGCTGGAGACTTACACAATTTCATCTGTGCAGGTGCACAATATTTGACTGTTAAAAAGAAGCTTTACCTACTGTCAACAAATACATCACCTAAATTGGTATGTATGAGGGTGTGTCTTCTAAATGTATTTATCTTATCAAATTAAGTTGGTATTATTCATTTTGGTAAGCACGCAATTTATTTCAATTCTAAAAAAGTCTCTTCTTAAGCAGAATAAAACAGTTGTTTGTGAACAAAGATAAAAACTGGATCCACAGTAAAGGAGCCTGATTATAATGGGAGAAAAAATTGGATATATTTTTTGTTAGCTCTCATAACATTATGTGCAATAATTAAAGGATGACCATAGAACACTTGGTAAATATAAAATGAATAACAAAATAATGGAAATAGCTTGACTCAGATTAAAAAATAAAACAAAACAAAAACACATTCTTTCTGGCCTTTCTTGACCGCTCTATTCAAAGTTCAGTAGCAATTAATTTTCACTTTGCCCGTGTTTTTTCATTTTTATTATCATGATGTTTTTGAGTATATTTATTCTATTTCTTAGAAGTTTCTTGGGCAAAAACATATTTTTATTTTATTTCTTTTGCTTATTCTCTCCTCCAGACCCAGTACTCTTTTGTGCACTTAATATATCTTCAGTAACTAAAAACTTTGATTCTCATCTCTTAAGACTAGGACCTAAGGCAAGGAATTTAGTAGCTACTTGCCACAGTCTCCACACCGACCACACAGAGAATGCTGGAAAAATCTATGCTAGAGAAAGCTTATAACTACCTATTGTGTCTTTAGATTAAAAAAAAGATGGCATTTCTCAGAAAATAAAAAGAAAACAAACACCTGTATTTGTTATCTGGTACTTAGAAGGGGGTCAGAAATATTAGTATTCCCTGTGCTGGATGAGGGAACTATGAACATCGCAAATCAAGGACCTGGGCCTTTTCTTCTCATTTCCTCTCTTCCTGTCTTTTATTGACCCAGCTACCAATGACAACCGCTCAGAAAGGGATCAAAATCGGATATCCTGGATAGAGTGGGAGGATAAAATGTGGGATGAAATTAAAAAAAAAAAAAAAAGTCAGTTTTACTGGTTGGATAGAGACTGGTGGAACCCCAAGACTATGGTCCTGAGTCATCCATGAGACCTGAAATTGAATTCACTCCTGTGACTTAACTCTCAACCAAACAGACAGGCCTATTAGCTGAGCTGAATCACTACACCAGGAAGATACACTCCTTAAAACCATCAACCATCAAAGATCAGAAGGACAGCATTTGCATTGGAAGAAAGGTAGGGGATTAGGAATGCACAGGCCAGGACACATGAAAAGGGCAACCACAGGGTAAGTGGGAGGAGAGTTGTTAGAATGTAGGGAATGTAATCAGTGTCACAAAACATGTATGAACGTAAAACGAATCTGCTTTGTAAAATTTCACACAAATCGTAATAAAAAGTTAAAGAAAAGAAAAAAGTTTTATTGGGCACCTGTGCTGGACACCAAGCATTCAAAAATAAACAAGATATAGTGCCTGTGCTCAGGATCTGTTATCAGAGGCACAGAGTGGATAAGAGGCACTCAGGGGGCAATTTGTAAGTTTGCACAAACCCCCTCTTCCCTTTGTGACCAGTAGTAGTGGAAGAGGGTGTAATCCTTCAGGCAGTCTCTTCTGGCACCCTCTTGGACTTACACCTAAGGGCAAGTGCTCCCCTCACTATGCCTCTGTCATCCTAGCAAAGAAGATAGATATTCAGTTAATTAGATTATGGTATGACAACTGCTATAATCTAGGTAAGATGAGGATACTTTGGAAACACAGAATACTGGCATTTAAATCATCCTCAGAGTCACAGATCCTAGTGAAGCCCTGAATTACAAATAATTGAAGTGGGGGGCAGTGATGGCAGCAGGGAGTCACTCAGGCTTCAGATATAAAGGCTAGATCTTTGAAAAATTATGTTTGAATTTGCAGAGTGTTTTAATTATAAGTGACCCAGAACTCCCCCTCCCTACAACTGCTGAAGTGCAGAGAAAACATCATTATTTTCTAGTCATGCTCCCTTGATGTATTAAAGAAAGAAACAACCCAACAAACCCATTGCTGCCCAGTCATTCCAACTCACAGTGACAGAGTAGAATTGCCCCATAGGGCTTCTAAGGGTATAAATCTTTATGGAAGCAGATTGCCACGTCTTTCTCCTGTGGTGTGGTTGGTGGGTTCAAACTGCTGACCTTTTGGTTAGCAGCTGAGCACTTAAACTACTGGGTCACCAGGATTTTTTTCCCTTGATATACAGCCCATCACAAATTATCAAGAATTCAAGCTCCATCTTTCCCATCACATCTCTTCATAACTCTACTTGGACAAGTAGAGTTATTTTCTTACTCTTCATTTAAGAATTGAGAGAGATTTTGTCAGTTGTGGAGTTTACGGCAAGACAACCACTAAATGAAAGCTGTGATGCATATGTCTTCATTGCATGTAACTTAGCACAGAGCAGTCACCTATTCTATTTTGGAATAATACAGAATCCCACTTCATTCTTGCTCTGTTACTCAAGCAACATGAGTATACTCTACTATAAAAAAAAAAAAAGTAGGAAACTATTTTTATATATTTTAAAAATTCACTTCAAACAGCAAAACTTTGAACTTTAAAACTTCCATCTATGGCCTCAGGGTACAGTATTTTTCATTCTTTTGATAATAAGATTAAAATAGACCTCATTCCTTATATTTATCAAAATTGGTCTTGATTAAAAATAAAATGATATGGTAGCATTCACTTTGGTTTTTCAAAGACCAAGTAGATTACTATTTTTATTATTTTAATTTTTTATTGTGATTTAGGTGAAAGTTCATTGGGAAAACTGGTTTTCCATTCAACACTCATACACATTTTATTTTGCGACATTCACTGCAATCCCCACAATTTAACAGCACTCTTCCTACTTCCTCCCTGTGTTTACCATTTCTTTTTGTCCTTCTTTCCAATCCCTTTCTGCCTTCTGGACTTTATCCCTGGACAAACATTGTTCTTTTGATCTTGTATGGTTAATTGATTTAAGGATTGCAACTCCCTGCAGATATGATATGTCAAAAGATAGACATATCTTGATAGTTTTCAGAAGAATCACTATGTATTTAGGTACTGTTCACCTTATAAGCCTGTCTATCTTTTGACTGAAGGTTGAGCCATGGGGGTGAGTTTAGTTTCAGGAATGAAGGATGTCTAAGGATCATAATCTTGGGAGTTCCACCAGTCCCTGTCAAACCAATAAGCCTGGCCTATTTTTTTTTTATTATTGAGTTTTATTCCACACTTTTTCTCCCACTATTGAGGACCTCCTGTTGTGATTCCTTTTAGAGTAAGACCTACTAGATTATTGAGTAGCATATACTTTTAAAATTTGTCAACAAGAAATTAGAGTAGTTTTAAAAAATACATTCTGCTTTACAGATATTGTTTACAGAGATCTATTTAAATATTCAAAAACTTCCTTCCTCTTTCTACTAAGTGATTCTTCTGAAAACTATCTAGCATGCTTCCAGAAAAGAACACAAAAGATTTCTAACTGAGCTTTGTTCACACTGAATGAGGTGGGAGGTAGCATGGGTCAAAATAGCCAAGGACATGTAAGAGCGGGAACATGAGTTTTGAAATTAGAAAACTCCAATTCCAACTTTCAATCTTCCTTTACTAATTTTCCTCCTCAAGACTATATGAAAGGAGCTTTGGTAGCATAGTGCCTAAGGCACTTGACTGCTAACCAGAAGGCTGGCAGTTCAAACCCACCAGCCGCTCCTTGGAAGGAAGATGGGGCAATCTACTTCCGTAGTGATACTGCCTCCAGAAACCCAAGTAGGGGTCACTATGAGTCGGTCCGACTCGACGGCACATAACAACAAACAAGACTATATGAATAATAATCAAGGACGACTAGAATGTTCTGAGGCCTGAGTCCTTTGAAGGATGTAAAACATCACACATATACAACTGCTGTTATTAGGTGCTGTCCAGTTGGCTCTGACGCATAGTGACCCTGTGTACAACATAATGAAACACTGCTCGGTTGTGCACCATCCTCACAATCCTTGCTATTCTTGAGCCCATCGTTGCAGCCACTGTGTCAATCCATCTTGTTGAGGGTCTTCCCCTTTTTCACTGGCCCTACAATAATGCACTATAATTATTAGTAGTGATATATGGTAATAATGTTTTCCTAGGAAAATATAGATAATGGGTTTTATGAAATGGCTCTAGGAAATCTATTGGGTGAGTTGGATATTCGAATGGAAAAGCCTACAACAAAAGGATCACAGTAATTCAAACTGTAATTCATAGTGAAAAATCCTAAGTAGCCACTCATCCTGTCCATTCATTTCTTTACATGATGGTAGAAGATCTTTCTTGAAATGACTTAATTTTAAAATATCTTACCAGTAGGAATATCTTTCTAGGAAATACCTGGGACATAATGAAGAGAGAATAAAACAAATATCTTTTATAAGTCTTTGTTAAATTCTTCACCTCAACAAAAGAGTATTTTCATCTGAAAATTAAAAGTTAATTTTCTTCCAAACAGGGAAAAAAATGAGCTTCTATTACTAGTATTATTTGTTGGGTTTTCTCAAATACGTGGTAAGGTTTATTGTTACATATTACAAATAAACAAACAAAAAAGGTGTATTAGTGAATCTCTAAGCTCTGCACAATATTAGTAATCTATTATGGAAACTTTATTTTTGTCTTAAAAATTTATGAATTATTGTTTCCATTTCTGACAGGCATTAAAATCAAAGAATCATAAGTGGACATTTTAATAACTGAAAAAGTGAATAGTGGTTATCATGTGATTGCAGTTGTGAAAGACAACCGTGATTGGTTACACAGGTAAGTGTATATATAAAATATCTCCTGAAGAGGGCTGGAAGGATATGTACGTACCAGCTGCTGACAGCACTTTCCTCTAAGGAAGAAAGTAAAAGTGTGTGCAGGGTCAGGGATGATGACTTTCTCATTCTGCTTTGAATGCTAATGTTTTATTTGAATCTCTGGAATAAATATTCATATATTACTTTTTTTTTTTAAGAACAAAGAAAAAATACACAGAGGTGACCACAGTATGAGT
The DNA here is from genome assembly GCF_000298275.1 of Orycteropus afer afer. Lineage (NCBI taxonomy): Eukaryota > Metazoa > Chordata > Mammalia > Tubulidentata > Orycteropodidae > Orycteropus > Orycteropus afer. The sequence goes on along the minus strand of NW_006921588.1, from coordinate 18,925,992 downwards.
CACTTATGCCTGTCACATCATCAATGATTCCTCCTAACAGTGACTGGACTTCTGTAATGGCCACAAATGCTGTCTTCCAAATGCACATGAATCAAAATATTAACACCTAGTAAATATTGTAAGAAATACAGCTTAATTCATTTATAGTTGGGATATATATACCACACATGCTTACAACAGGCATGCTTGATTTCAAGTTCTCTGAAATGGCATGATGTGGTGCTTTGGAAAGGTCACTCCTGGTGAATTAATGTGACCAGGGCAGGTGTGATTTATCTTACTGAGCTGCTCCATTGCACTAGAAATGATGATCACCTTTTTATCCCTCCTCTCCTCTCTTTTTTAACTGTTTGACTTATCTGTGAAAAATCCAAAGACAAAGACATTCAACTGTGTACTCTTAAGTCAAGGCCAGTGCCCTTTAAAAAGTTGGCTGATCTACTGCCCCTGATTACCTTACAATGCTAAGCCCCAGCAGAAGGCCTGTCAGCAGATTTTATTTACAGCCCTTGAGGAAAAGTCCTCTTGCTGTTTTCACTTCATACAAGAGGATGTTTGCGAAAGGAAACATTTGGCAGTACTTCAGATGCTCACTGTCTGGTAGTGTTGATAATGCAGTTCCTTTTGTATTATGGTAGCATCTATAATGCTGTATCACTCACATTTCACATCATGCCCAAATGGAACGTATTTTTTGACTGATCAGCCATAGCTCACACAATTGCCTGAACTGCTTAACCTTTTCCTTACTATCAGTTTAGACTCTGGCCACAGACTGATTTTATGTTGAATTCTATTGTAGAAAAAAGTCATGCTCCACTTGGCAAACCTATAAAATGTCCCTCACTCAAAAGGTCACATGAAGGAGATTAGTAATTATAAGCAATTCATAAATATTTAGCATGTGTTGTAAGGGAATGCCAAAATACCATGAAAACAAATAATATGCAGATTTAAAATGAATGTTTTCTTTTAACTAATAGTGTCAGATTCACATGATCTACAAAAGCCTCCAAGTAAAAACTCTATTTGTGTAAGAGTCACACTTGGTCTAAAAGAGCTCTCAAATAAAAATGTACTCAGGAGGACTAAAGCTATAGGTAGTTTTTTTTTGTTTTTCCCCCCCTTTCTAATAGTGGGGAAAAGTCTATTTGGCTTAATACCTATAAATTGTGTTCTTCAGCATGTAAATAGCATCCCGGAAATGATATAGGTTCTCAAGCTACTGAAAAGTTGTTCAAAACTGCACAGACCAAGAGATAACAAGTAATTTGAGGAAATACTTATAAAATCAATATGCTAGCTATTGTTTGGACTAATTCCCCCAGGTGAAGGACCATCTTCTGTTGCATAGCTGAGCAGTGTAACCAACATATGGTCAAAAGTGACACACTTTGGAAACAGGCTTATCTATTATCTATTTGGAACTGTAATGAAAGAAAGAGATTGAGGAGGGCACAAATGAAATTAAAAGGCATTTACTCACTGTGTTAAAATTTGGAAAGAGCCCAACAGCAGAATTACTGTCCACTGGGAAAGACATAAATGGTTTGATATCCAGTGAAGGTTGCATCATCAGGGTAGGTGTGCGCATAAGAGCAGGAAGGGTAGTAGTGTGGCATGTACTACCTGCCAAGAACAAAACAAAAATCAATTCAATATCTTGTTTACATCTATCTTCCTCCCAAACCTACAATGCCAACATAAGACCGCTGAGGCTCAAACTGCAAGCAAGAGAGTTACACTGAAAGTAAGCAAATGGTGCAGAAGGAGTAAATACAATTAAAAAGGATCTTCTTCCTCATTGCCTAAGACATTGGAGCAGAACATTTCCCTATGGTAAGGGTCAGGGCTGCTCAGACTTGGCTGAAACACAAAGTGGACGGATTCTGCAGTAGGTGGGGCAGCATGAAGACGTCCTGTTGTCTGACTTGTGGTCTTTCACCAGCCAAAAACTCAGGCGAGTGAAAGGGAACAGACTCTAGGAGCCAGATGTTCCTTCCTATTCAGTAACTGAATGGCTAGTAGGCATGCTTTATGCAAATCAGAGATAAGTATAGGGTTTTTATATGGGGAAAAACATTGGACTCTTATAGTTACTGTCTCTACTCCCAAGAAAGCCATGACTCAAACAATTTACTTTCTGTAAAAACAAACTGAAATTTGTCCTTACTTTGATGAAAACAGGCAGTCTAGACATCAGATAAAGTAAAGGGGATGATTATGGTCTGGTTTGGGGCAGGATATTAGGGAATAGGGAAGGGTTGAGATAGGAACTAAAAAATTTGTCTTCAACTTTTATTTCTAATGAATCTTATATTATTAAAAGAAACCATTCCTTTTAACAATTACATTAGCTGTCCCTTCTTTTGACACTTAGTTTAACTCATGTATAGGAGTGAAACACTTTACAATAATAAGAATTCTTTTTTAAACTATAGCCTCTGGGAGAGAGAGTCTGGCCTACCTTTATTATTATTATTATTTTAACAGTTTCACATCATACATTCCACCCATTTAAAATGTAAAATTCAATGATTTTTAGTACATTCACAGAGTTATGCAATCATCACCAACATAAATTTTAGAATATTTCACCACTCCTAAAAGAAACCATGTACCCAGGAGTAGTCACTCTTCACTTCCTCCTGACCTCCCTGGTCTCAGTTAACGACTAATATACTTTCTGTCTCTGTAGATTTGCCTATTCCAGACATTTCATTTAAACGGAATCATACAGCATGCAGTGTTTGGCTTCTTTCACTTACCATAATGCTTTTGAGGTTCATGTTGTAGTGTGTACTCTTTCATTTTTACGCTGAATAATATTCTGTTATATGGATACACCATGTTCTTTAATTCTGTTCATCAGTTGATGACCATTTGTGTTGCTTCTACTTTTTTGGCTATTATTGATAATGCTGGCATGAATACTGATGTACAAGTTTTGGTTTGAACATATTTTCAATTCTCCTGTGTTTAGACCGAAGACTGGAACTGTTGAGTTATATGGTGTCTTAGGCTGAGTTCTCCAGGGAAACAAAACCAGTGAAACTTGTATATACATAAACTCACTGCTATCAAGTCAATTCCACTTATAGTGACCCCTATTGGGTTTCCAAGACTTTAAATCTTTAATCTTTAAATACCTTATCTTTCTCTCTCAGAGTAGCTAGTAGGTTTGAATCACCCAACTTGGGGTTAGCAGCCAAATGCTTTGCCCACTATGTCACCAGAGCTCCTTTGTATATATGTGTAAAAAAAAAAAAAAAAAAATTCACTGCCGTTGAATCGGTCACAATTCATAGCAACCCTTCCTTGGGTTTCCGAGGCAGTATCTCTATAGAAGTAGATTGCCCAGTCTTCCTTTTGAGGAGTGGCTGGTGGGTTTGAACCACCAGCCTTCTGGTTAACAGTCAAATGCCTTAGGCACTACACCACCAGAGCTCCTTATCTCAAGGAAATAGCTCACACAGTTGTAGAGGCAGGAAAGTCCCAAATCTATCAGTCAGATGTCAGGCTGGAGGTTTTTCCTGACTCTTGTAGTTATAAGGATGGACAACCCAAGATCAGCAGGTCAGACAGCAGGCTGCTGGCTCACATCGCATGGAGGCAAACAAATCTAAGATTGGCAGGTAAAATGGCAGGCTGTTGGCTCACAGGCAGCTGAAGTTAACAAAGCCAAGATTGGCAATCAATATAGCAGTCCACTGGTTGAAGTCCAAAGAACTAGAAGTCAGATGATGAGAGCCAAATGTATGATCGAGATCAAGCAAAGAGCTAGAGAGCTTTGCTAGAATGTCCATATATATACTGGATGCAGGACACCCCTTCAAAAGGAAACTCTCTTCAAATGGTTGGGTGCTCAAAGAAGATCTCATTATGGAAGTGATTACATTAGATCAGATCTAATCATGGAGGATGACTACATCATAACTGCCAAACCAGTGAGAATCATGGCCAGGCTGAGCAAACACAACATTAACCATTACATATGGCGACTCTATGGTTTAATATTTTGATGAACTGCCAGACTGTTTTCTAAAGCAGTTGAACCATTTTATATTAACATCCACAGTATATGAGGATTTAAATTTTTCCTAATATGACTATATGTTGTTGTTGTTATGTGCCGTCGAGTCGGCCCCGACTCATAGCGACCCCTCCTTGGGTTTCCGAGGCAGTATCACTACGGAAGTAGGA
>NW_006921588.1:18919227-18921044 GCF_000298275.1 Orycteropus afer afer | reverse complement strand
GGATTGTTCGCTCATGGACAGTTGTAGGCAGCACAGCAGAATCCCAATTCAAAGAAGAATGTTTCTTTTCCCAGGATGTCCATAAATATACTGGAAGCAGGCCACACCCCTAGGGAAACTCCCTTTCAATGGATTGGCTACTCAAAACATATACATCTGATCCCATCATCAGAACAACCCACATCACAATTGCTTAACCCACACAGAATTGTGGTCCAGCCAAGTTGACACAGAGCTCCAACTGCCACAGTCCACCTCTTGTCAACTAGGCAATTGCACACATCTTCTTAACCATATGTTGTTGTTATGTGCCGTCAAGCCGGACCTGACTCATAGCGACCCCTCCTTGGGTTTCCGGAGTAGTATCACTATGGAAGTAGATTGTCTCATCTTCCTTCCGAGGAGTGGCTGGTGGGTTTGAACCGCCAGCCTTCTGGTTAGCAGTCAAGTGCATTAGGCACTATGCTACCAGAGCTCTGTCTGAACCATATATAATCTCTAAATAAGGACAATTATAAAGTTATATTTGCACCTGACATGATATGCTAACACACGTACAATCAAAATGCATTAACCTTATTTATACTTCACAGTTCATAACAGAAGGAAACAAAAATACTTGATGCACATATACAATGAAGAAATAGAACAATCACAGTCCTCATTTCTGCAGCTGGTCACATGGTTGTAGCTGATATTCAGAACTACCTTCTTCCACCACCCATTCTGTATTTCCCTGGCCCTCAGCAAGCACCTCAGCTGGTCATGGTTCTTTGCCTGGTGGGGTGACACGAACCTTCATTCCTGAAGGGTCTGGGCTATTAGCAGTCATATCAGAATTGGGTTGCTGTAATTTTCCACTGACTCTGATCACAGGGCATGGTAGTACTAAGAGACATCCTAAAGAATCTCCTGTATTCTAGACATATTCTTCCTTACCTCCATTATGTAATGTCAATCAAATTTCCCCTTGGTAATCAGGATCTATCACACCAGATAGTACAGTAAGGCCTTCTTTGTCTGTTGATCCAGACGCATGAGGAAGACAAATGGCTGGGTGGCATTCTTAATTTCCTGTTCAATGCAATCAGTATTGTGTCTACAGGTGGGAGTGTTCCTCCCTTTGGGACTAAGATCTCCAGACCCACAGAGCATATGGTAGCAGGGACAGGAAGCAAAAAATTTTGAGTGGGTCACTAGGGGTAACAGTGAGTGGTACAACTCCTGTTTCCACCCCTTGGTCCTTGGCCTGTAAATCCTGGCTATTGGAGAAAAAGCACCATATACTGGATGCTGGTTTAGAGCATATACCAGCCTCCTAGAGAACATTGCCTCAACTCTTCAAAGTATTGCCACCTAGCTGGTGCCATAATTGTTTGTTCAGCAGACCATTCCATCATTCTGTCAAGCCAGCTGCTTCAGGATGATGGGGAACATGGTAAGACCAATGAATTCCATGAGCACAGGCCCATTGCCACACATCATTTGCTATGAAGTGAATCCCTTGATTTGAAGCAATGCTGTGTGGGATACCATGACAGTGGATAAGGCATTCTGTAAGTCCACAGATGGTAGTTTTGGCAGAAGCATTGCATGCAGGGAGGTGAATCCCTATCCAGAGTAAGAATCTAGTAATAATCTAGTCTAGCAATAACAAAATGTTGTCTTTTCCATGATGGAAGTGGTCCAATGTAATCAACCTGCCACCAGGTTGCTGGCTGATCACCCCAAGGAATGGTTCCATATCACGGACTCAGTGCTGGTCTCTACTGCTGGCAGATTGGGCACTCAGCAGTGGCAGTAGCCAAATCAGCCTT
>NW_006921588.1:18917181-18918787 GCF_000298275.1 Orycteropus afer afer | reverse complement strand
GGTGGGCATTCACATGAGACACAAATATCTTTACTCCTTTGGCCCAGTCAGAGAGATCTATCCACCTATCTCTTCCCTATACAGCCTTGTCACCAATTTTCCAATCATGCTCCTTCCAAGTCCGAGACCATCCCACCAAGCCATTGGCTACAGCCCATGAATCCATATTCAATCATACATCTGGTCATTTCTTGTTCTATGCAAAGTGAACAGCCAGATGCATGGCTCAAAGTTCTGCCCGTTGGGAGGATTTCCCTTCACCACTGCCCTTCACGGAAGTCCCATAAAGGGCCTACAGTGCCACTGCTGTCCACTTTCGAGTGGTGCCTGAACATTGTACAGAACCATCTGTAAACCAGGCATGAATTTTCTCTTCCTCAGTCAACTGATCATAAGGAACTCCCCATGAGGCCACAGGTGCAGACTGGGAGAGGGAAGGTAATGTGACTGAGTGGAGACCATAGCCATTTGGGCCACTTCCTCATGCAACTTACTTGTGCCTTCAGGTCCTGCTTGAGCCCGATCTCTGATATACCACTTCCATTTAATGGAGTGCTGGTGTGTACATCCAACTTTATAACTGTGGGTCAGACAACACCCAGTTCATGATGGCCATCTCAGGCCTCATGGCAACTTGGTGGCCCATGGTTGGTAGCATAGTGGCTAAGACACTTGCCTGCTACCAGACGACTGGCGGTTCAAACCCACCAGCCACTCCTCGGAAGGAAGGTTGGGCAATCCTACTTCCATAGTGATACTGCCTCGGAAACCCAAGGAGGGGTCGCTATGAGTCGGGGCCGACTCAACGGCACATAACAACAACAACAACAACAAAGCCCAATAACAAACTAAAAGCTGTTTCTCAAAAGGAACGTAGTTATCTGCAGAGGATGGCTGGGCTTTGCTCCAAAATCCCAAGGGTCTGCATTGTTATTTACCAATAGTGAACTGCCAAGACTCCAAACAGCATCTCTATCTACCAAAGACACTTCAAGCACCATTGGATCAGCTGGATCACATGGCTCAAGTGGGAAAGCAGCCTGCATGGCAGCCTCAACCTGTTGCAGAGCCTTCTGTTGTTCTGGGCCCCACTCAAAACTAACAGCTTTCTGAGTCACTTGATAAATAGGCTGCAGCAACACACCCAAATAGGAGATATATTGTCTTCAAAATCCAAAGAGGCCCACTAGATGTTGTGGGGGAAGCCAGATACAATAACTTATGCTTCACTTTAGTAGAAATATCTTGACATGCCCCACATCATTGGACCCCTAGAAATTTCACTGAGGTGGAAGGTGCCTGAATTTTTGTTGGGTTTATTTCCCAACCTCTACTGCTCACCAATAAGTCTAGAGTCATTGATACTTCTTCCTTACTTGGTCCAATCCACATAATGTCATCAATATAACGGACCAGTGCGATGTCTTGTGGAAGGAAGGGAAAGGCGATCAAGATCCCTATGGACTAAATTATGACATAGTGTTGGGGAGTTGATATACCCCTGAGGAAGCACTGTGAAAGTATACTGTTGGCCTTGCCAGCTAAAGGTAAACTTTTTCTGATGGTCCTTTGAAATTGGTTTTGAGAAAAAGGCACTGGCCAGATC
>NW_006921588.1:18915042-18916436 GCF_000298275.1 Orycteropus afer afer | reverse complement strand
TTTCTCTGGTGAACAGTCACTCTTGTAAAAGGCCTCAGATACCTTTGGGGAAGGCTGGGAGAAAGATTGACATTATAGATTTTTGGCAATGTAGTGGGGTCCTTCTTCAAAGGGACCTGGCCTCCCCTTCATTCAAGGGGTTGTGGGTCTGTAAACTGACTCAAGTCATGGAATTGATGGAGAGGTCATGATTCTGTATTCTGGTGATTCAATCTAGGCTGCTATTCATGTGACCTAGAATTCTTCCATACGTATCAAGTAAACATTTAGTAGGTTTGCCATGTATTTTACTACTAGGAACACCATGAGCAAGTAGCCAATGCCATAATTCCACATGAGTCAAAATATTCTGATCACTGTTCTGACTCTGCTGTTCATTATGTAACCATGCCCACCTTGTCTTTTTTGATTAACTGCTGACACTTGGCCCCTACTACCATGGGGTCCAATCAGCCCCCTCGTAGTTAAGTGTCTTAGTTCAATTAGGGCAGTTCCCACTGTTAAATCCGGCTTACATAAAATAGCAATCACAGTAGTCTTCAAGGATGCTGGAGCTCCCTTCACAAATTTATTCCTCACAGTAATGGTGAAAGGCATGTCTTCTGGACTCTCTATTTCTGGCTCTAGGGGTCTAAACTGATAAATCCATTCTAACAGGCCAATTTCCCTCAGCCTCTGGATACCTTCTTCTACATTATACCAAGGCAGGTCTGGTACTTCAACTTGACTTAAGGTAGGTCACCACATAATCCATGCTTCAGTAAGCCAATCAAATAAACTTTCCTTTCCTAACTTCTCAGGCTGAAACACTGAATGAAGAATCTTTACTTAGTGGGCCTAAATCAATAAACTCAGACTGATCCAATGTTACATTCCTTGCACCATTATCTCACACCCTCAGTAGCCATTCCCATACATATTCTCTAGGTTTTTGTCCATACATGTTAGCAAAATCAAGTAGGTCTTTTCAGGTGTAGTGTACCACCTTTTTAGTCACACTTTGTATTTCACCTTTTGGGGCTCATTGGACTTAACTTTAGTTATAGCTCCAGCAACAACAATGGGTGGTTGGGGCAGTTTCTGAGAACATTCAGCAATGTCTTCCATGGGCTCTGATTCAGGCAATGACCCAGCAGGAACAGTTGGGTTAATCTCATCAAATTGAGGTGGAGTGGATAATGGTTTACAGGACTCCCTCCAGATGGGAGGGAGTCAACAGAATTTATAGGCTCCATATCCTGATCTTCCTGGCTATCTTCCCATATGTCCCCATTCTGTGTTTCAGGATCCCATTTTTTCCCAATCAATGCCCTCACTTTAATTTCAGACACCACTCTGGGTTGGTAATTTAATTGGCATTGTAATTCAGCCACCCTTACAATAAAACTCTGGGT
>NW_006921588.1:18912543-18913082 GCF_000298275.1 Orycteropus afer afer | reverse complement strand
CTGCTCAAAACATATACATCTGATCCCATCATTGGAACAACCCACATCACAATTGCTTAAACCACACAGAACTGTGGTCCAGCCAAGTTGACACAGAGCTCCAACTATCACAGGGCACCTGAAGCATCTGTAATGGCAAATCTTTAGGTCATCCCCATCCATTAGGGAATATGGAATAAGACTCAGCAAAAAGAGAATTGGCCATATATATAGATCAGAGTAATGCCTTTTTCCCCTTATGCCAAAGTCAACATTCTGATCACAGTCTGGCATTCACATAACCACCTTGTATTTAATTACACACTGCTCTCCTAAATAGGTAATGTTACATCCATTGCTAACTTCAGTGCCCACAGATCAAAGATGATGTATTATGTCAAATATTTGCAAAGCACTTACTAAAAATATTTATTTTAAAAGCTTGACTTTAAAAATCTTAGCTACACAACAGACCATCACAGCCCACACAAAGAAGCAGGATAAAGTGGTAGAAACAAGGGAGCAGGATACAGACCCAGAATACATCCCTGAGGAAGAAG
>NW_006921588.1:18902825-18906403 GCF_000298275.1 Orycteropus afer afer | reverse complement strand
AAAAAAAAAAAAAAAAATGTTAGCTACATTGGAAACCAAGTATTTCTCTTATCATACCAACTGCCTTTTGCAATCTATTATTACAATTATTAAAAGTCTAAAACAAAGTATGAAGAATTATTCTACCTAATAAACACACTTATAATTATTTTGCCACTGTAGGTATCCCAAAAGGAAGCAAAGTTTTCTCTAAGCCCATAATGGTAGCTCTGATAACACTGTGTAATACATGTTCCCCAAGGGCCTGGCAAGAGTCACTTTGTACAAACAAACTCAAATCAAACAGAAAGCAACATGGAACTTGACAAACAGATTGCTCCAACAACAAAGGTCGGAATGCAGGACGGTCCCTCCTTACCCAATCACATCTCTATGCTAATAGACAAGGCCTGAGAACTCCTTAGCTGCCACCATTCATTAGCATAAAAAGCTTAACAGCTGTTTACCATTTCATTAGCATTTTAATGACAGACAATTTGCCATGTTAAACACAGATTGTTTTAAAGTACTGGTAGATCTTCTGAATTTATATAAACTATCCTTTCATCAACTCCCTCAGTTCAACCTTACTGTTTTCACTTTTAAAACCTGCTTTTTAACATTGATTTAACAAGACTGATTGCTTCAATGGAGGCATTTGCAAATGAAAAATGGGGTTACAGTGTATTTTTTTGCACAGGTTATTTCTTGCTTTGATCCCTGAGACATCTTATTCCAGCTTTTGTTTCTGCTGTTGTTGTATGCCCTCCAGTCAATTTTGACTCTTACCAATAACATAAGACAGAGTAGAGTTTTCCCCTCCCCTCAGGTTGCCCTTAAGTTAATAGGAGACAGGAGCAGAAGCTTGGCCAAAAGCACTGAGCTTTGCAGGAAAATGGTTATTTTCTCTAACATTCAAGGACTTGTTGAGAAAAAAATGATTTGAAAAATATAACAAGCAGGTATTTGAATGTAAAGCGAGGCATGATGCATCCTTTACAATGCTGTGTTCTTATGGGACAGAATCAACATTTCCCTCTTGTATGAAGGATTTGGCAATGTCATAGAAGTCACCTCCTGCATGTAGTTCTGTTTCAGAGCGAAGGCCATAATTTGGTATATGACAAATTAATCAAATCGTTATAGAGTTCCATCTTATTTTACAATAAGGCTCTTTATACCACCTGACTGCTAACCAGAAGTTTGGCGATTCAAACCCACCAGCCACTCCTCGGAAGGAAGAAGGGGCAATCTACTTCCATAGTGATACTGCCTCGGAAACCCAAGGATGGGTCGCAATGAGTCGGGTCCAACTCTACGGCACATAACAACAACAACGACAATATCTCTGGTGACATAGTGCCTAAGGTATTTGACTGCTAACCTGAAGGCTGGCAGTTCAAACACACCAGCCACTCCACAGAAGGAAGGAAGGTTGGGCAATCTACTTCCGTAGTGATACTGCCTTGGAAACCCAAGGAGGGGTCGCTATGAGTCGGATCCGACTCCACGGCACTGGTTGCGTTGTAATCTCTCTCTCTCTCTCTCTCTCTCTCTGGATAGATAGATAGATCTCCAAAAAACCAAACTCACTGCTGTCGAGTCAGATCCGACTCATAGTGACCCCTCCTGCTTGGGTTTCTGAGGTGGTATTTCTATGTAAATAGATTGCCCAATCTTCCTTCCCAGGAGTGGCTGGTGGGTTTGAACCACCAGACTTCTGGTTAGCAGTCAAGTGCCTTAGGCACTATGCCACCAGAGCTCGTATATCTGTATCTATTTCTCAAACTCCTTTTATTAAAATTAAATATATACACACAAGGATGCACATTGTAATGATCTAACAGTCCCCCTTCTGTCCATGGAAATTCCACATATCCAGACACTCTGCCATGAGAATGCAATTAATCTCCTCCTACAAATTTCATTTTGTTGATAAAATACTAGCTGTATTCATCTAGAGCTATAAAACTAATACTATGTGAAAGATGTCTCATCACTATAAAGACAATTATTATTTCAGCCAACTGCCTCTGTAACATAGTAAGTCCCTTATTATGTCAGTGGATTATGTCGTAAAACCTTATTTGAGGGCTGGGTGATACTTGAAATTATTGCCTTAGTTTTTGACCTTTAGAAGTATGATCTTGAATGTCCATTTAGGTTCTGCATTTGAGGCTTCCTAGTGGCTCTTCTAGGAGCTCTGGTGGCACAGTGCCTAAGGCACTTGACTGTTAACCAGAAGGTTAGCAGTTTAAACCTACTAGCCTCTCTGCAGAAGGAAGATGGAGCAATCTACTTCCATAAAGATTTACTGCCTTGGAAACCCAATGAGGGCTGCTATGAGTTGGAATTAACTTGAAGGCAGTGAGTTTGGTGTCTTTTCCATATGGACTATAACAGAAACAAACAAAACACCTCATTTTTGAAGGGAGGGTACAGCAAAGTCACAGAAAATCTATTTGGAGAAGTATTTGCAGAATGAGATTAAATCTCTTCTGTATCTTGCAGAAGTAATTTCTTCTTCTGCCATTATCTCCTCTTCAGTGAATGCTGAAATAAAGTAACGTATTATAAAAATTGATCATTGGCAAGAATGGTTGTACAACTTGAAATGCAATCAATGCCACTGAATTGTACATACAGAAATTGTTGAATTGCTGTATGTTGATTTGTGCATATTTTTACAATTAAAAAATAAAACATTATGGGGAGGCAATGTTAGTTCTAAACTTAAACCAAAACCAAAACAAAAACCAAACCAAACCTGTTGCCTTTGAATTGGTTCTGACTCAAAGCGACATGAAAGGACAGAGTAGAAATGTTACATGGGGTTTCCAAGGCTGAAATCTTTATGGGAGCGACTGCCACCTCTTTTTCCCACTGAGTGGCTGGAATTCAAACTGCTTATGCTTGGTCAGCAGCCAAGTGCTTAACCACTGTGCCATCAGGGCTCCTTAAACGTCAATTATTGAACTCCCAAAATTTCTTTAAAGAAATAAAATGAATGGCATTTCAGATTTTCTGCTAAACTCGGTATTCCCTTTTCACTGCTTTCCCGGCTTTGTTGGTTCTGGTACTGCCTATCTTTCCACCTTACCGGGATGATCAGAAGCCGAGCTTCACCTCTGCTCCTTCACTAACAAATCACTTCCATTCTTTCATCAGTCTTTCATGAGACAAAAACAAATTTCCCAAGATACCATCAATCTTGGTCACTAGGGGATGTCTATGAGAATAGAGGATGTGACTGAATAAAGGTTTTACTTCTGAAAAGTAAAATAATAATGGCAAAGATAACATTTTTATAGCTCATACCATGCTCCAAGCACTACCATAAGCACATCACATGTGTATGTGTGTGTATACATACACTCACACACACATACATATCTAAGTATATATACATACATAAACCTATACAATTCTCAACCTGATAAGATTCAATAGCTTCATTTTACCAATGAGAAAACATATCACAAAGAGGTTAAGCAACTTATCCAATTTCATATAGCTTATACCCAGAGTCCCCAGAATTCAAATCCAGGCTGTTTGACTACTAATTTGCTCTTAACTACTAAAACCCAGTCACTAGTGCT
>NW_006921588.1:18875217-18898876 GCF_000298275.1 Orycteropus afer afer | reverse complement strand
CTATGAGTCGGAAACGACTCGACGGCACTTAACAACAACAACAGCAACTATGCTATGTCCACCAAATTGTATAGCTGGAAAAGTTCAGTTACATAGACACATTCTTCAGCTGTAGATAGGAGCATTTTATTATCAGACTAAAAGATTTAAAATGTTGAACCCTCTAAAAATTCCTTGCCATCAAGTCAATTCCAACTCACTGATCCTAAAGGACAGGGTAGAACTGCCGTACAGGGTTTCCAAGCCTATAGATATTTATTGGAGCAGGCTGTCACATGGTTCTCTAGAAGAGTGGCTGGTGAGTTCAAACCTCTGGCCTTGTCGTTAGCAGCTGAGGGCTTAACTATCATACCACCAGAGCACCTCTTCAAACCTTCTATCAGGTAGAATTTGCATCTGGGAATTAGTCTAAACATTTAATTGACATTAATATAGCATCTGATACTGAAATAACTAAAATATATGTTTTTAAAATGCTAAGAACTGTTTCTATATTTATCTAAAAATAATCTCTAAATAATAGAATTATTTAAGTCACTAAATACTTATGGGGGCCTGACAATTATAGGGATTACAAATTTAGTCAGACAGTATTTTACTTTTTAAGAGAAAATAATAAAAACAATAACTAATATTACTTAGTGAAAGTCCAGTCTATGCCAGGTACTCTATTAAATGATTTGTGCATCTTATTTTATAAAAGTGTAATGCAACTCTGTGAGGTTTGCATTATTATAGTCATTTTACAGGTAAGAAAGCTGAGACTTAGAGAGATTAAGATCATTAAGCATGTAGTAGGGCCCAGGTCCAAATTCTTATTTCTCTGACTCTAAAGCTCATGCCACCATTCCATAAAGTAGGATATGTATAAAGTTGTCACATGAAAAAGTCTGTCATCAAATACATTTAGAAAATGATGGCTTCAACAAAGTTTAAAAGAGTTTTTTTTTTTTTTTTTTTTCCTACAAGACATCTCAGTACTTTTAATATACTATAAGGCAGATAGAACTTCCTCAATTTTTTGAACACAGAAGCAATACTTTCTTTTGTCCCATCGGGACTCTGGGATGGCCAGGACTCTGTAGCACTCCCTATTTGGGCAACACTATTTTACGTGCATAGTGGCTAAAAGTACTACAACTCAAAAGACAGCCAATGACTCCATGGTCTATCACTTTCTTGTTGTACAACTTTAGACAAGTGATTTTACTTCTTTATGCCTCTTTTGTTTTCTGTAAAATGAGAGAAATATGAGTACCTACATCATAGAACTGTCAGGACTGAGACTTTTCAATGCAAAATGCTTAACTGTGTGCTTGACGTGCAGTAAGTATTCAATAAAATGCAATTACTGTGGTTACTAACTATGCCTACTCTTTTCACACTAGTCCATATCCCTGGAAAGCATAAATATTTAAATATATTAATATTTATCATAAAAGGCAAGGTATACCTGGTGGAACCCCTGAGACTATGGCCCCCATGTGCCCTTCAAGTCTGGAATTGAACCCACTCCTGTGGCTTCCAGCCTCAGCAAAAAATAGGGATGTGAGCTGAACATTTACATTAGGTAGATACACTCCTTGGAGAGATCAATCATGGGAGAATAGAAGGGCTGTGTATACACAGGGAGACAGCTTGGGAGCAGAAGTGCATGGGAGTGAACGACACAGGGAAGAGCTAACTATGGGGAGGAAGTGGGAAGAGAGCTCTTGCACTGTGGGAAATTGCAGTCAACGTCATGAGGCAAAGTGTATTGAACTGCTGTATGGAAATGAATTTGTTTTGTAAACTTTCACCCAAATCACAATAAAACATTTTTTAAAAAAAGAAGGCAGGGTATGTCAGGGCCATAAAAAAGGTATTAATACAATGTTAAGGAGGTTCAAGAGAGGAAGAAATTACATTTAGTTAGGATTTGGGTTCATAAATCATTTTTATAGAGGAATTTTCTCTTGAAATAAGCCTTGAAGAATGGTCAATGTGCTGCTAAGTGAAGACAGGAAATGGCATGCTGGGTAGAGGGAACTATATGAGCAAAAAGCATAGAGAAGATGGAATGCACCAAAATTCAAAACTTTTTTTAGGCACTCAAGTTATGCTCAAGGTTTCTTGATTAAATAATAGTCAATCAGTCCTTGTAGATCATTTGTTTCAACACAGAATTTAAATGTGGAAGGTAAACAACAAAGAGAAAAACAGAACAACTTTGTGACCTTGGAGTAGGCAGAGATTTCTTAAACAGGAAACAGAAGATGCTAATTATAAAAGAAAATAATTGATAAATATACTTCAGTAATAAGAAAGTAGGAATAAGATGCCGTTAAGGGAATAGAAGGATCTCTGTGGCACAGTGTTATGGCATTTGACTGTTAACCAGAAAGTCATCAGCTCAAACCCACCAACTGCTCCACAGAAGGGAGATGGGGCAATCTACTTCTGTAAAAATTTACCACCTCAGAAACCCAATGGGAGTCACGATGAGTTGGAATCAACTCAATGACAGTGTGTTTAAGGGAATGAAGTCAATTCACCGAGAGGAAGGTAACATTCACAATATATATACATACATACATACATATATATATATATATATGAATTTGAATCCAGAATAAAGAACTCATACAGGTAAAAAAAGACATACATGTAACAAGAAACTGAGCAAAATACTTGAATAAACACATCACAAAAGAGAATATATAAATGGCCAGTAAACATATCAAAAAAGGTTTAACTGCATTAGTTATCAGGGCTTTGCAGATGAGAACCACAATGAAATATCACCATACATTCACCAAACCAAACTCACTGCCATCAAGTCAATTCTGACTTACAGAAACCCCCACAGGGTTTCCAAGGCTGTAAAACTTTACAGAAGCAGACTACCTCATCTTTCTTCCAGGGAGCAGCTGGTGGGTTTGAATCACCAACCTTTTGGTTAGCAGCCAAACGCCTTAATCACTATACCACCAGAGCTCCTTACACAGACACTCGAAAGGCTAAAATGAAGAAAGTCAGACATTATTAAGTGTTACCAATGACATGGAGCAACTAGCACTCTCATACTAAAGTGTAAATTAATAAATTACTTTGAAAAACTATTTGGCCACAACTACTATTATATATAAAGCTGAATATATGCATAACCTATGACCCAATAACTCCACTTCTTGATATATAATTAACAGAATGATATGTTCTACAATATCATGACAATACTATTTATAATAGCCCTAAAGTGGAAATTACCCAATTACTTAGCAACAATAGAATGGATAATTAATAGTGCTACCTACACACAACAAACCATTCACACATGGGATACAGCTATGAGAACGAATGATATATAATTACATGCAACAACAAGTAGACCTTGCAAACATAATGTTGAGCAAAAGAAGTAGAATAAAGGAGCATATACTATATGATGACATTTATAAAAAATACAGAACCAGGTAAAGCTAATCTTTGTTAGGATAGTAGCTATCCTTGCAAAGGGGTGGTGGGGTAAAGGGCAGAATGACTGGAAGGGAATATAAGAGGGACTTCTAGGATGCTGAAATGGTTTTTTTTCTTGATCTGGTCGCCAATATCACAGTATGCTCAACTGGTGAACATTCATTCAACTGTACACTTATGTGCACTTTTCTGTATATTATACATGAATAGAAATTTTTAATAAGCAATGTGTTCCATTCTATTTAATTTCAGTAAACTTTATTAAAATTATAGACAAAATCCCTCAGTAAGAATAACATCTTCAAATACTGTCTAGTTTCTATATTTTTAAGAAAAATGTGATGTTTTTGTGAGTTCGTTTTTCCACTGCCAGCTTGATATTTCTCAAAATGATTTGTGAACAAATAAAAGTTCTTTTAATGCTGACTCTCCTTTGCTGAACTTAGGAAGTTGATGGAGAATACTGCCATAGCCCGGTGATGCCAGGGAGGAAAATGTGCATCTAGAACTCCGAGTCTATAAAATCTGAACAATTGGCAGTTCTGGGCTGCATCTCCCCTGGGGCAGCTCAGGGTTCTCTCTAAAGACCTCTAACAGCAGCCACCACAGCAGCATCCTGGCAAAATACTGCATTTAAAAATAAATCCTTCTGAGTCCCACACTGAAGTTTATAAGCAATAATGAAATGCTGCATCAAAAAACAGCAGTGAAGCCACATCATGATAGATTTTAAGCCACAGTATCCTTTGGGTTTAGTAGTAATATGCCAGCTTTTATACAAAAGATGAATCTTTCACGAAGATGCAATAAATGGCTTTTCAGATGCTATGGCAATAGAATACACACCGCCAAGTGGTGATTCATTTCTGCCTGGAGATCTTGTGTATGTACTGAGTTTCTTATATTTAAATGTAGAGAATAATGATTAAGATTTATTTACTTTATAGTACAAACTACAGTTTGGTTCAGCATGTGGCAAACTCCATTTGTTGAGTCTTTTTTAAAATTGTGGTAAAATATATATAAGGAAACTTGATGGCACAGTGGTTAAGCACTTGGTGTTAACTGAAAAGTTGGCAGTTTATGCCATTCTGTGGGAGAAAGATGTGGCATTCAGTTTTGGAAACCCTATGGGGCAGTTCCACTCTGTCCCATAGGGCTGCTATGAGTCGGAATCAACTAAATGACAGTAAGTTTTGTGGGTTTTTTTTTTTTTTTTTTTTTTTTTGTTGTTGTTGTTTAAAATACATATATAAAACAAACATCTGCCATTGTAACCATTCATAAATGTAGAATTCAGTGTTATTAATTACATTTACCATGTTGTGCAACCATCACCAACCACTAAACCAAAAACCAAACTATGAGTCGAACCCGACTCATAGTGACCCCTCCTTGGGTTTCTGAGGTGGTATCAGTATGGAAATAGATTGCTCAATCGTCCTTCTAAGGAGTGGTTGGTGGATTTGAACCACCAGCCTTCCAGTTAGCAGTCAAATGCCTTAGGCACTAAATGACCAGAGCTCCTATCCATTTTCAAATATTTTTCATCACCCTAGTTAGAAACTTAATTAAATTAAAACCCATTGCCATTGAGTCTATAAATCCATAGGACCCTATAAGTCAGAATAGAATTGCACTGTAGGGTTTCCAAGGCTGTAATCTTCACACAAGCAGACTGCCATATCTTTCTCCCATGAAATTGGTGGGTTCGAACTGCTGACTTTTTGGTTAGCAGCTGAGTGCTTAACCAGTGAACCACCTTGGCCCCTTAAAATGGAAACTTATTACCTATTATATAGTAATACCCCATCTTCCCATCTCCCCAGCCCCTGGAAATCACTAATAAACTTTTGTCTCTATGGTTTTACTTATTCTAAGTGTTTCATATAAGTGGGGTCATACATTATTTGTCCATTTGTGTCTGACTTATTTTTCTCAGGATAATGTTTTCAAGTTTCATCCATGTCATAGTAGATATTAGGATTTCACTTCTCTTTTATGGCTGAATTTCATTGTTTGGCTATACCACATTTTGTTTATCCATTCATCTCTTGATGGACATTTGGGTTGTTTCTACCTTTTAGCTCAACTTCCTTTTTAAAGCAGCATCAAACTATCTCTGAGAATTTCAGAATTCAAGTAAATTTAAATGGTGATAAAATGTCTTAACCAAATTTCTTCTTTCAGTTGAAGTTAAAACTTTTTGCCTTAAACATTGAGGGTGGATGGATGCGTGGACAGGCTGAACTATTAGGTATGCCTATGCAGGTGGGAGTGTGCCCATGACCATGTATAGGGACAGCAGACAATGTTTCTACAAGTGTATTGGTATGTTCTGTAAGAATTCTCAGGTATATAGTAGAGCTGACAAGGGACAAGTTTGTGGTCACTTCTTGGCCTGGAGGGAACAAATAGTTGGACCTCTGGGCTCAGGACCATGGTTGCAGGGGACATCAAGCTCAATTGGCATAATATACTATACAAAAACATTGTTCCACGTCCTACTTTGGGGAATAGCAACTGGGATCTTAAAACCTTGCAAATGGCCATCTCAATGCAACACTGGGTCTATCCTTGTCCAGAGCAAAGAAGAATGAAGAAAACCAAAGATTCATGGAAACAATTAATCCAAGTGACTGGTATACCAAGTGATCCTCAGCCTATATGACTATGAGACCAGAAGAACTAGATGGCTCCTGGCTACCACTGTCAACCACTTGGAGGTAGATGTACATAGGAGATCCTACACACAGTGGAAGAACAATGTGGAACCAAACTCAAAATCACTAAAAAAAAAAATAGACCAACCAGGTTTGCTGGTCTGATAGAGCCTGGTGGAACACCTGAGACTATGACCCCTAGCTGCCCTTCAGGTCTGGAGTTGAAACCACTCTCGTGGCTTCCAGCCAAAAAAAGACAAGCATGTGAGCTGAACATTTACATTAGGTAGATACTCTCCTTTGAGAGATCAATCGTGGGAGAACAGAAGGGTTGCTTATGCATAGGGAGATAGCTCAGGGGCAGGAGTGCATGGGTAGGAGACACAGAGAAGAGGTAACTATGGGGAGGAAGAGGGAGAGGAACTGTTGCATTGGGGGAAATTACAGTCAATGTCATGAGACAAAGTGTATGTGAGCTGCTGTACGGAAAGTGAACTTGCATTGTAAACTTTTAACCAAATCACAATAAAAATTAAAAAATAAAACATTTTGCCTTGTTACAGTTTCTTAACTTTTAACCAAATAGTATGAAGCATTATTATTGTGTTGTTAAGTTTGTGTGTCAACTTGGCTGGGACTGGTTGAGTGGCTGGGCACCTGGAGGTAGTATCCCCATGATGAGACTGGTAATCAACTCCATGGTGGTATCTACTGTGAGCAGCTGAGTAGCTGCCTTAGGGATGTGGTCTGCTTCCCGTATATAAGAAGTCTTGGGGAATGGTCTCTAGCTTATGGCACTCTTGAACCCCATATGTAGCTGCATCGTTGTCCAGGAGCCTGCCATGCTCTGCCAATCTTGGGACTTTCAATGGACTTGAATGAATGGCCTGCCGTGTAGTTTGGTAACTGAACCTTTTTATTTGTCAACCTTGGGCTTATCAGCCTCAGCAGCCAACAGCTGAGTGAAGAAAACCCTCCAGCTTCAGTGGGCCGGGAGCAGGAGGCAGAGCTGAAGCCCAAGGTTGAGGGGCTTTCACTTAGCCCCTGGTGCCTGACACTTTGAACTCAGACTTAAAGCCTCCAAACTGTAAGACAATAAACTCCTGTTTTCCTGTTTCTTCAAGTCATCCCATTTGTGGTAGATTCCTGTCAGAGTGGCACTAGGTAACCAAAACAACTATTCAAGAAAGAAGATTCAGAGAAGGGAAAACAGGAAAATATTTTCTCAAGTTTTTCAAAATAGTTCAGTGCACCTAACTTACCAAAAGGCAATGTCATGTGCTTAGTTCCTAAATTACTAAATCTTTAGAGAAGCCAAAATTATCTCCAGACAGGCTTTACCAAAACTGTCTGAGGCTGAGAATGGTCATCGCAGCCAGAAGAAATATTCTGGCAAATGGCCCTGGGGGGATGGTCCTGAGCTACGTTTGCCCAGTGACTCCACTCTACCGGATCAAGATGCTTTCATGAGGGTCTGAAGCCTCTTTCTACTAAGAACAGAGCTGCACTCCCTTTACAGCATGCTGTGGACCTCGTGGGACGGTAGAACTATGACTTAGTTATTTTAGGAATCCCTCTAAAGATACAGATTTTCCTAGGAAGGGCAATGACCCTATTTCTCAAATCACTGAATATATCTGGAGGAATTATATTTTATAAACTTTTAGAGGAAACAAAATTTAAGAATCTATAAAATCTCCTTGATTGTACACAAGAAAAATGAGATTAAGAGAGCTTAATCAACCACACTTCCTGACAAATGGTGGAACCAAACCTAACCCTCATTGCCCAGGGATACTGTTTAGAATAGTTAGGTCTGTACCAAGACATACAAGAAGCATACATTGTGATCATCGTCCTTTTAAAAAATTTCAGTAGATTAGTATTTGGTCTGTTCTCTTCCTTATTTTGACTGGAATCTAGAAGAAAGTACTCATTTTTTAAATAAGATTTTAATTTTAATGTGTTATCCATATGAATAATGGAAGAAATGAAAGAAAAGCCAGTACAGGCCAAGAGCCAATATTTCTCTCCATTTTAGTGACTGGCAGAAGATTGATCATAACACCTTATTTTAAAGAATTTTTCATATTTCCAATGGGAGAAAAGGAGAACAACAAAGCCCATTAAAACTTTTGATCATTCTGTTTAGGTCAATATAACTAATTCAAATGGCTTCATCGTAGGTGGCACATTCACAGTGTGGTAGTTGTCATAGTGAAGTACTGTCAGAATTGAAACCAATAAACCAATATGCTATCTGAAAAGATACACTTTTTTTTTTTTTTTTCTACAAGAAATAGCAACTGACTTTCCACTAGAGCAGAGCAAAGTGCAAGGGCCTTTGAGACCTCTGGCTGTCTTTAGCCCTCTCCTCTGCAGTTCATATGAAGGGGCCAGTGGGAGGAGGCTGGATACAGCGACTCAGGAGGTGAGTGTTCCAAACCACTGCTATAAATTCTACTTCCCAGGCCACAAAATGTTTCTTCCCCAAAGTCAGAGATTTTCAGTATCTAGGCTACTTGCATTTAAGAATCAAAAGGGGGTTTGGGGACAAGAAAGAGTGGTTTACTTAAATTTTCTTTTAAAATGATATTTTTCCCCCAGAAGTTTGCTCAATTTAAAGAGACTGTTAATATTTGCTCATCTAGTATCTCTACTTCTGAGTAAAGTGAAAAAGCTTCTTTAGCTTAAATATTAACCAAACAGTATAAAGCTATTCAAAAGCTGTTGCCTTAAATACTAGAAAACAAAAATGGTAATGGGCTTCTACAAGTCACAATTTGGCAATAAAAATGGACAATTAAAACTGCTGAAATCATTTTTGCACGCATATCCCATGGTCAGTCGCCATGATTACAATGTACTATAGAGCATTCAGCTACACAGCAACTGGTAACTAGTAATAGAGCATTCAGGAAAACTCTCAGTGGAGTATTATAATGGCCATTGTAGAAGGGGCCATTCTGGGTTCCCCACCAATGAAGAAGCCATCTTCACTCAAGAGCAGCAAAAATGGGACTCAGTGTGGCTCTGCAAGCGTCATGAAACCCTGTTCTATTCTGATAAAACCTGGCATGGGGGAGCAGAGATTGTAATGTCAGACAGTGGGCTGAAGATAGGAAAACTGGTGGGGAAAAGTCTGGAGAGGGGGAAAGAGGAATGGTCAAAAGATGGCTCTGTTTTGCAGAATGGACAAGAATTAGCACCAATTCCTTATTTGGAATTTCCTAATATCTCACTCCTAAAAGAATTTCCTTCCTTTTCATCTTTTGACCGTCTAACAGAAATCTGTATAATATGATGTAGAGCAGAGCAAAAGCTGTCTGAGCAGGGAACAACCCAATTAAGCAGAGCATCTGACTCCTTCAAAACCAAAGCGCTGGGCAACTAGGAGACAATGTGGTATCACCCCTACCCTTTCCTGAAAAACATGGTGTGTCCTGTGACTCAGGGGATGTTTATACACCAAAGGGTCTTTAGTGGGCATTTATCAGAATGGGCTAATCCCTGGCCTGCTTCTTGGAACTCTGCCATTATCCTGACATCCTAGAAATTGATGCTATTAGCTTCGGTCATGTCGGCAGCTCCTGGAGCACTGCTGACATGCACAACAGCAACAGATTCGGCTCTTGAGTGAATGTCTAAGAATATTCCTCAATGGAGGTGATTCATCATAAATGATTGCCCCTGTCCCTGTGTATCATGTTTAGTATTCTTGAACCATTGTACTGGCTTGTATTGGTTTTTCTTATATTGGGATTTCTTTCTGGCTTCCCAAATGACTCCCTCTCACCTCCTGAAACAATATCAAAAGTCAAAGACATAATGATTTCTTAATAAGGGGACCCATAGAAAGAAGATAATTGAACCATAGCATTTCTCGTTTTCCTTTGCAATAATTTGCTTTATAATGCAACAAAGGGATGAGAATAGCTCCTTTCAGAACATTTGTTTTGACTTTGGATCTTTTCTTGACTTGAAACAGCCTTTTAAGCTCCTTTTGTTTTAAAGGACAAATGGAAAGTAAATAATTCATTAAAATAGACCTGGTGTTCAATGTATTTAATTTGACAAAGCAGGTTTCTGTTAAAGAAAATACAAAAAGAATTCAAAGTTCCAAAATTGCACAACCTGCACACATTTCCAAACTTTGATTGACTTATCTCTGTATTGTTTTCTCAAATATTCCATCTCTTTTATCCCCTTTCTCTGTCTCTCTAGTCTCCCTCTCTCACCTGTCTATCTTTTCTGTCTCTCTCTCATCTGTCTCTGGTATCTTCTCTGTCTCTGTATGTGTGTGTGTGTTTCTCTTTCTCTGATGTATTGTTTTTCTTTGTGTATGTCTCTCTCTGTCTCTGTGTGTAACTGTCTTTTTGTTTGTCTCCGTATCTGTTTCTCTCTCTCCCTCTTCCTCTACAATATTGCTAGGGAACTGGAAAGCATTCATAAAATATGCCATTTGCCTGGTTTCCTAGCTATATTGCACTAATTTCTTTTTCAATATTTGCTTCTATAAATCAAAAGATTAATTGTAAAACTATGCTAGTATCAGGACAAGTTTATCCCTGTGACAATACGTAATAATTAAATTAGGTCATATCTCTGGTCTCAAGTAGTCAGATGCAGTGGCAGAGGATCATTGTCATATGTGCTGACATGATGGTATCTACCGTATGTGTGACAGAGTGGGACAGGTTAGGAACTTAAATCTGCAATAGAATTTAATGGTTTATTTTCATAGAAATTCATCATTAATATCCTGGGTCATAAACATACTATGTGTATATACTGTATTTCTTTTCATTGGAGAACACAGTGTGCTTATATATATATATAATAGAGTTTGAAATTGTTAAATGGTTTACCACGATCATCTCATTTTTTTTCTGATGAAGAAAATGACACTCAGGGATAAATAACTCTATGACAAAGCAAATACACAAAATGAAGCCAATAAAGGATTAGGGGCTAGAAATTTTTTTTTTCAAAAATCAGTTAGTAGCCTATTGTGTTAGTTACATTGAGCAATATTGTCTGCTAAAGAGGTCAACACAAATCCCAGAGTTTCTAGGATCTTGGAAGAATTAATGCACACTAGTTTTAACCTTTTTTTTTTTTTTACAAGAGTCCACAGAACTCTGTGTTTATACTTAATCTACCAATAAAGTAGAATAAAAGAAGTTTACGTTCTTTCAGTATTTTCCAAACCACCTGAAATCCCACTAGGGACCACTAGATAAAAACATCCTCATGGTGCCAAGACTTTTTAAGCCTTTTACAAACAGTAATATTTATTCATGTTTTACAAACCACAAACATTGAAAGAAAAAGGATTTCTTAGGTGGGGAAAAACAAAGTGGTAACATTAAAACAGCAATGAAAATTTCACAAACACCTATTGTATGCATACAAAATACACCTACAATCATTAACAGACAATATTCCCTCTTGAGAAGCTAAACTTACCTGGTTTCCAGAGAGATTTCTAAGCCCAAGGGTATAGGTAAACATGAAGCTATTGAGTTTTGGTTTAAACTAGATAGAACAGTAAAAGCTTGAAACGTGCCTATCGTAAAAATCATAAGACAGGAGTGCAAATCACCCTTGTCACATGTCACTCAGTTTTATTATAGGCTACCAGCTACCATTCTGCTAATCTGACTGTGGATTCCTGAACATGTGTCATCATCAGCTTAAATATACATTCTGAAAAGAAGAGAAACAGGAGAGAGTTCTAATATACTTGGATTAAACATAAAACCCATTTTTTCACCTCGTAGCTATTCTGAGACAAACTTTGAAAGAAAAAGGTGCTGTAGTTCATAAAGATTAGGGAAATTAATCATATCTTCATTATATTTAGCAAAATGACCCAGTATTGCAATATAAATCAAGATAGGTTAGGAAAATCAAGATGATATTGGATAGAGGATTCATGAAATTAGAGAATTCTATGTCCTAATTCTGAAACTTTTCTCTCATTATGAAACTGATTTGAACTGTTTTATATTCTTGTCACATACCTCATGGAAAAGTTCCCTGAGGTGTAAAATGTTGATCAGTCGGCAATGCTTACCTTCGTTTTTTAAGGTTACAGTCCACGTTCACTTCTGTAGTTGAGCACAGTACTCAGAGAGGTATTACATTTAGAGATAAATAATTCCATCATTTGAAGCTGGTGCTTCTGTGAAATGTGGTGCTAGGAAACAGCCGACAGGCAACGCGTCTGAACAAATCATATGTCCTGTAATTGCCGCTTAGCTCTAATTACTACTGAGGATAGTGTTTGCAACTTGATTCCAGTGAGAGGGCAGGCTACCTTCTGACGACACTGAACCAAATATATCCTAAAAGACTGACAAGTTACTTTTTTTCATTTAATTTTTCTGTATATCACCCAGCTACTCAGAAACAACCACACTGCCATGGAAAAAAATGAAATCTGATGCCCAACAAAGCAATTCAATTCTCACATTTATGACAACAATTTCAAATGTCCAGTATCACTTAGATTTAAAGGGATTGTTTTTTTCTAGGTGGGCAACTAAGTCATTATTTTAAAATTGTTTTTAATTTCAAAAAGGAATCTGTTCTCAAAACATGAACTTTATTTATCAGTAGTACAGACAAATTATTTGCATAGCATTAGGCCAGCAGAATTTGTTTCTCTTTCTGTAGATTTTTAGGTTTTACATAAAGATTCATAGCATATAATTATAAAAGAGGAAAGCAGGCGACAATTTGAGGTTACTAACATTAATAGGGATGTTTATGCATCTCAATGCAAAAATCTAATTTCAGTTATATGGGGGAATTATCACTGTGAAATTAGCAGCTGTGTAGGCTTGGAAATAAAATTATATATTATTTACACTCATGTATCTAGCTAATTTCACTCTCCATCTAGTGGTATCTGACCATGTGATTAGAGTTAAGTCCTCTGATACATCTGTTACACAGTGTGGCTATGGCTGCACTGTTGTTTTACTTATTATGCTAAGCTGATTGTCATTGATACTGATGAGTTAGCTTAGTGGGCATTTAATTGAAAGAAAGGAACTTGAAGTGCCTGATGTTTGTAAATGTCAGTTAGGATTTTGCACCTTTGGTTGTACAATTCAGCACACGTGCCAATGACAGTCAGTAATAACTTTACTGATATACAGAACAGATTATACCAAATTCAGACATTTGGTACATATCTGCTTATATCACATTAACACAGGTAACTATCAGGGACAGGTAAACCTAAGGGAATAATTTGATGCAGAATTCATAATGGTAATTTTAAAAACAGCACTTAGAAATGATGCATTTGTCCAGGCCCAGTGGCCTCAATTACGTTATAAATAACAACAAAGTAACATTCTAAAGAGCACATGGTATGTTAACTCTATTTATTTTCCCCAAAATAACAACTTTGAACTTCTTGCTCGCATCCTATTTAGTTCTTGATGATTAAAACAAAATTATAGTCAAGGCTGCGGTTTCCACATACGCCCCTCCCCCAAAATATCCTATAGAACAGAGTAGAATTTCCCTATAGGTTTCCCAGGCTGGAATCCAGACTGCCACCTCTTTCTCCTGCAGAGCCATTCTGGGTGCGAACCACTGACTTTTCAGTTAGTAGTCTGGTGATTAACCACTGTACCACCAGGGCTCCTTTTTCACTCTTGATAGCCTCCCATAAGAAACCTCTTTGTTGAGTAGGGATTGTGTTGCTACCTCTTTTGAAGTATTTTTCTATCCTGGAGCTAGGCAAAATATTCTAGAACTAGGCATTCTTTTTTTACCTGCTCTTAAATCATGCCTGATTCTTGGAGTATTTTTTCTAGAACATTTCTAGGTCCAGCCAGTAATCCAGCCTCAAACTCCCAAACTTTCTTTCTTTGTACCTCTTTGTATGGCCTTAGTTCCCTTCAGTGGCTCTCAAAGTGTGGTCCCCAGACCAGTAGCATCAGCATCACTCAAGAGCTTGTTAGAAATGGAAATTCGAAGGTCCCACCACAGACCTACAGAATCATAAAGACTAGGGCTGGGGCTGGCAATCAATATCTTAACCAGTCCTCCAGGTGATTTTGAGGCCAATGTTGATGTTTGAAAATCACTGGTCCGTGCTGCATGTATGTATAAGAACAGGAGAACGTAATAACAACAGTTAAGCCTCTGTAGGAGAAACTAGGAGAGAGAGAAACCTCAAAAGAGAGGTGGCATTTGAGTGGTACCTGAAGAATGGGTAAGACTTTTGGTGGATCTGAAGGAGGCACTAGGCAGCTCTCACCCAGGCTCACTTGTTGCCTGTTATCTTAATTCATCTCCATCCAATCTAAGACCTCAATCCATCAATCACCCCATCTTTCTTGATCATTTCATTTTTAAAGAAAATAAATTATCTTCATTTCTGCTGGCCTCTTAGTCTACCAACTACTCTAACCTTTCCCTTGGACTTTCAGAGCAGTATGCCCTTCCTTTCTCATTTTTTACTAACCCATAACTTCATAAACTCTAACATCCAGCTTTTGATTTCTCTGGGATAGTAAACCTATGAACCTGAAGACCTTATTAGTCCCCTTTGTCCTCTGGACCAGCGGAAGACTATGTTTCCACATCTAACTGGCTTCTTTTCTAAATCCAATATTTGCATTTCCAACTACTTGCTGGACCCCCTCCACCTGTATATCACATTGGCCCCTCAACTTCAACTTGGACAAAATAAGTCATCTTAACCTTCCCAGTTCAAGGGATGTTCTTACTCCAGTGGTCCATATTTAAATGCCTAGTAACACATGTCTTTCAGTTACACAGACTATAAAACCTAAAGCTGTATTTGACTTCTCCTTTTACCAGCCTCTGAATCAGCTAGTTATAGACATCCATCACATCCATCCCCTTTTCACACCCTTCATTTAGGTCCTAGTTAGTTGTTCACTAGAATAATCTTTTGGGAGCTCTGGTGGTGTAGTTCCTAAGGCATTTGACTGCTAACCAGAAGGCTGGCAGTTCAAACCCACCAGCCACTCTTTGGAAGGCAGATCAGGCAATCTATTTCCTTAGATATACCACCTTCAAAATGCAAGGAGGGGTTCACTTGATGGCAGTGAGTTTGGTTTTTTTAAATAGCATAATTCTTTAAACATTGTATTCTCCTTGCAGTCAAACAAATTCTTAAGAAGTACAGCTTGCTGGTCTGATAGAGGCTGGTGAGACCCCTGAGACTATGGCCCCTATTTACCCTTCAAGTCTGAAACTGAACTCACTCCTGTGGCTGCCAGCCAAACAATAGACAGGCATACAGGGTGAACATTTATATCAGGTAGATACAATTCTTGTAGCAATCAATTGAGCAATCATAAGAGAACAGAAGGACAATGTTTACACAGGGAGATAGTTGGGAAGTTGGGGGGAGTCCATGGGAGGGAAGGACACAGGGAAAAGGTAACTATGGGAAGGAAGTGGGAAGAGAGCTGTTACACTGTGGTGAATTGAAGTCAATGTCATGAAACAAAATGTGTATGCAATGCTGTATGGAAAATGAATTTGCTCTGTAAACTTTCACCCAAATCACAATAAAAATTTTAACAATAAAAAGAAGCAGCACAGCTTGAATCAGTCATTTTCCTATTCAAATGTCTTCCACTGATCTTCTTAGTGAGCTGCAGACTTTGAAATCCAATATACCTGCTCTAATCTCCAGGCTGCTACTTACCAGCTGGGCAACATTAAATGAATTAATTAACTTGTTATGCCCGTTTTCTCAGCTGCAAAGTAGGAATCAAGCAGTAATCATATATCATGGGGGTTCTGAAGGAAATAATGCATGTAAATTCTTATCATGGTGCCTAGAACATTTAAAGATTTAGTAGATAATAAGCATGAATAACACTACCAAAGCCATTGCCACAGAACACAAATAAAACACCTCAGTTCACCATCTATAACAGTCCAAAAACATAACTGAAAACATTTCCTCATTCACATGTTCTAAGATCTACTAAACTGAATTATTCCTTAAAGGGAATAACATTTTTCTGTCTGTCTCTGATCCTTTAGGCAGTACCTCACACTCAGTTCTGGTTGCTCCAGAAATGTTCACTGGGAGAAGTAGCTGGTCTCCATACATACACACTCTCTTAATTCTACCACTGTGTTCATGACCCACATTGTGTTCACTTGACCCTCAGGATGCCCTGCATTTCTGTCCCTTTCAGATTCTCTCTATTTTAAGTGGCATTTTAAATGTCATCTCCTCCAGGAGATGTTCCTGTTCCTGTTCCTGTTCCCTCAGAGCAAAGTATCCCTCTCCTCTGAACCTGAATACATTTAATTTATACCTCTTTTTCAGTACTTAAGATATTCTATTGTTTATTATTTTTGTATATGTCTTCTTCCCCAAAGAGCTAGTGCCCCTGGGTTAGAGAGCAGACTAGCTTTACTGCCATTTGCCTATAAACTCTAACTCAGTGCCCTGCCCAGAGAAGACACCCAATGAATATGTATTAATGAATTAATGAGGTAAAGGAGAATGGCATCTACATTCTTATTATAAGAACTGTGATACTGTATACTACCTGAGTGAAGACCTTCTTTCCAATTGGTAATTATGATGATCTACAAAGAATAAACACATTGCGAGAATCACAGAGCCAGCTATAAGAGGATACCTTATAAAGGCCTTGTATTCCAAATATTGGTTTTATAGTCATTATTCTAGAACTCAGAAGCATTTTCCATAGAAGCATAGTCATAAATGGTCATTGGGTTCTGGAATAGTCCTCAAAAGTTTAATTAACCCACAGGATGGCTGTATTAGGTAAAGTCCTACGGTAGCATTAATGCCAAAATGTCAACATTATTATAAGAGGTCTTGAAAAGGATTCAATATCTTATGAGTGTTTCTGAAAATTATCAATCTTTCTTCAAAATATAAAACCATGGCTTTTGTTTCCTTCTGCATATTTTAAGACAGTGCAAAAAATCATAGTCAGAAGTCAATTTTATTGTATATTCAAATGCTTTTCATTTTCAGGATGCAGGTGATTTAGTTGAAAAACCAATTTATAATTGTCAATTACAGACTGCAAATTTAGAAAATAGAAGTTTTCTAGAAAGTTGTCTACATATTTGAATTTTTATAAATCAGAACTTCCTTTTTTTTTTTTTACTTAAAATTCTAAATTTTAGCTCTTTTGTCTTCATTTTGCATTAATTTAAAATTAATTATGGCCTCTGATATATTAGCTTCAATTACTATACCCATACCACTTGACAAATAATAATGACCTGCTAATAAACTTGTAATTATATTCATTGGTGGATGGGGTGGCATTATTTTAAAGTTACACCTCAGTGAGTAAATAATCCTTTTTTAATGGGAATATGATTGTCCTTCCATTATCTGAATTGCAATTTTGGATTTTCACAAACTTACTTCTTTAAAGTAGGCAAGCTTATAAATAAGACAACGTGGTGGTTATGTTTGTGTGTCAACTTGGCTAGGCCTGGTCGAGTGGCTGGGCAGCTGGATATAGTGTTCCCCACGAGACTGGTAATCAACTCCATGGTGGAATCTACTGTGAGCAGCTGAGTAGCTGCCTTTGGGTGTGTGGTCTGCTTCCTGTATGTAAGGAGAAGCTTTGAGAATGGTCTCTAGCCTATGGCATGCTTGGACCTTGCATGTAGCTGTGTTGTTGTTCAGCAGCCTGCCATGCTCTGCCGACCTTGGGACTTAAAATGGACTTAAGTTAATGGCCTGCCATGTGGTTTGGTCACATCGAGACTGTGCCTTTTTACTTGTCAACCTTGGGCTTCTCAGCTTCAGCAGCCAGCAGCTGTCTGAGTGAAGAAACACCTCTAGCTCCAGTGGGCCAGGAGCAGGAGGCAGAGCTGGACCCCAAGGTTGAGGCTTTCACCCAGCCCCTAGAGCCTGACACTTTGAACTTGGACTTAAAGCCTCCAAATTGTGAGAATAAACTCCTGTTTGTTAAGGCCATCCCATTTGTGGTTTGTTTCCTGTCAGAGAGGCACTAGGTAACCAGAACAGACAATATCTATGAAATACAGGCATATTTCCAATGTCACCTATGCTTCACTGTGGTGTGGTAAATTACATGGTATGGCTTTTCTAGCCATAGTCTTTTTAACTCCCACCAGATTACTGGGTGGTACCAAGCAATTTAAACTCCTGATTGTTAAAGTATCCACCTGGGTATTTCTGTTGGTGCAGCAGGAAGTTCACTTTCTCTCAGGTATGTAGAATTCTCATGTTGGGCTTGCTAAGTTTTGTCAGTCTGCCAGGCTTAAAAGGAGCCCTCCTAGAGGCAGAAAAGAATCTTTCTCACTGCTGACTGAGAGAGAGACGTGCTGCTGAAAGACAGCAGCAGTGGAACCAAAAGGCACAAGACAGAGTGGCAGGCTTACCTGGCCCACAGAAGCAGAGGCCAGGCCAAGAGGCCAAGGCCAGACAGGTGTGTCCAAGGGCACAGCAGAGGGCAGAACGTGGTGACCAAACAACTATATGCTGAGTCCGTTTCTGAATTTGAATTGTAGCTTGTTGCTTCTCTAATAAACCCCATAACCTGTGAGTTCTGTGTAGCCACTGTAGTGAATTATCAAATCGAGCAGAAAGATGGTTGGTGCTGCAAGAAGGACAGGTAGTGTCAAGGTTGGTAAGAGGCTAGAGGATGGCAGCAAGTCTGGCCTCATAAGAACAGGCCTTGGGCTGCTGATGGTGATTGTCTTCCTCTTCTGGAGTCAGAGGAGATCAGAAGACGCTGCTTCCATGCCTCTTTAGCATTCATCTAAAACCAAGTTAGACATTATACTAAACTGAAAGGTAAGAAAACAAAGTTCCTGGTCCTTAAGAAGGTGACTATCTGTTCAGAAAACAAAAAAGCAGTAAGTCTGAAACAAAGAGTTACTCAAGGCCACATAAAATTTAGTGTAAGCTATAAAGTGCAGTTACAGCAGTTTTGTTAGAAAGAATATAAAGTCCACAAGGGCTAAGATCTTTGTTTTGTTCACTAATGTATCCTAAACACCTGGAGCTGTGCCTTGCACATATTACTAGTTCAATAAACAATTGCTGCACCTAAAGACAAATGTGGGTTAGAATGGCTGTAGAAAGTTGCACTACGAAGGCAAGGCTTGAGGCTTAAAGTATACAATTCCTTGATTTCCCCTTTTGCTCACACCTACATCCAGACTATCAGCAAGTCCTACTGTTTCTACCTTCAACATATATTGTGAATCTTTCCACTTCTCTTCACGTCACTGCCACATTCTAGTCCAGGCCACCAGCATATAAGTGAAACTTAATGACTCTTAACTGATCTTTCTGGGATCACTTATGTTCCTTCACACTTCTTCCTCTACAAAGCAGCCAAGCAAAGTGTTTGAGAATATAAATATAATCATGTCACTCGAGCACTTAATGGCTGTCTACTGCACTTAGAATAAAACCAAACTGCCTTTCAGGACCTACAAGTACCACATGAATAAATCTCTGTGTACTTCCAAAAGGAGTCCTGTCAGTGCTGTGGTTAAATCTTTGGGTTGCTAATCAAAAGTTTGGCGCTTTGAACTCATCAGATGCTCTAAGGTAGAAAGATGAGGCAGTCTGCTTCCATAAAGATTTACAGCCTCCAAAACCCTATGGGGCAGTTCTACTCTGTCCCATAGGGTCACTATGAGTCAGAATCGACTTGATGGCAGTGGGTTTTTGTTTGGTTTGGTACTTCTAAAACCTCAAGTTTTACCACTTCCCCTTTTCCTTCAAGGTCCAAGCTTCTTTCTTTCTTGCCAATTCATGGCTTTTGCTTTGGCTGTTCCCTTAGCTTGGAACTTCCTTTCCTCATTTAGTGGTGTCTCAGTTCAATTAACACCTCTTCAATAAGGCCTTTCTTCTGTTATATTACTCGTTTACTTCATGACACTTACCTAAAATGATCTTTGTTCACTTATCTATTATCATTTCTCACTAGAAGATAATCTCCATGGGGTTTCTAGAATAGTATCAGGTGTATGGCAGGCATACAATACATATTTTTCAAGTTCTCCAGCCTTGTGAAGTATGTTGTTGTTGTTGTTGTTATGTGCCGTTGAGTCGGACCGACTCATAGCGACCTCTCCTTGGGTTTCCGAGGCAGTATCACTATGGAAGTAGATTGCCCCATCTTCCTTCCGAGGAGTGGTTGGTGGGTTTGAACCACCAGCCTTCTGGTTAGCAGTCAAGTGCCTTTAGCCACTATGCTACCAGAGCTCCCAAAAGTATACAGATACCTTTTTCAGCATCAACTGGTTTCAAGGACTCCTCTCATATTATTATTATTATTATTTTTAGTATTTATTGATTATATACAAAGCTATTATGAAATCAGTAACATTTAAAGTAAACTGGTATTTCCATTAATCACAGTAGGACTGATGTACATTTGAGTATGTACGGTGTGTGTGATATACATTATTTACTCAATCTACCAGATGTGTGGTGTGCATTTCCATTTATAGGTACATGAGGAACCTCAGCCCATGGATGTTATGGGACCTATTGACTGACACACAGGCTTGAGGTAAGAGGAAAGAAGTAATGGCAGCTGTTCAAGTTTGAAGTTTCTTAAGACAAAGAATAAACCTGATTTAAAGCCTTATTTTAAATGAAGCATACATTAACTTACTTTTAAACCCTCTAATACCTAAAGTAAAGAGCTCTGGTGGCATAGTGTCTAAGGCATTTGACTGCTAACCAGAAGGTTGGCAGTTCAAACCCACCAGCCACTCTGCAGAAGGAAGACTGAGCAATCAAGTTCTGTAAAGATTTACCACCTCGGAAACCCAAAGGGGGTCGCAATGAGTTGGAATTGACTTAATGACAGTGAGTTTGGTTTTTTTTTGGTTTGGAATACCTAAAGTTTCTGTACCCATTACCACCAAGTCGATTATGACTCATAGTGACCCTATAGAACAGGGTAGATCATAGGGTGCTTTTACAGAAGCAGACTGCCACGTCTTTCTCCTGCAGAGTGGCTGGTGGCTTTGAATAGTCTGCCTTTCATTTAGCAGCTAAACTCTTAACCATGGTGACACCAGTGCTCCTTTAACACCTGTCTTTTTATATTTGCATAATAATAGCCAGTGTTTACATAACATTCATTTCGTGCCCCCAATCTTCACAATACCCTAAGTTTCCCACTCTTCACAATAACATTAAGTAAAGGATTTGCTATCATATGCATTTTATAGATGAGTAAAGGGGGCACGAAAAGATACCTTGCCACAAAGCAAGTAAGTGGCAGAGCTGGGGTTCAAACCCATGATCTAGCTCTAGAGTGCATGGTCTAAGGAGCTCTGGTGGTATAGTGTCTAAGGCATTTGACTGCTAACCAGAAGGCTGGTGGTTCAAACCCACCAGCCACTCCTCAGAAGGAAAGTTGGGCAATCTACTTCCGCAGTGATCCACCTCAGAAACCCAAAGACAGGTCACTATGAGTTGGATCTGACTTAACAGCCGTGAGTTTGTTTTGGTATGCTACTTTATTAGCATAGGAAGAAAAGTGGAACATCTCTCATACTATCCACAGCACAAGATAAGTTAAATATCAGATATCAGCTGCTCTTAAATCTGTATGTTTCACCCCAAACGTTCTCAAGAAGGTGCTTTCCTCATTACTGAGAAATAAAGGTCGGAAATGCTTAACAGCAAGAGACTTTGTGAAGCAGTTTTATATCATGTGGGAAATCATGAGGAAAAGCTAAATCAAATACCAAATCTCACTGTGCCTTTAATATCACTGTGAAAACAGCATGCTTTTCTAGGACACACTGTGAAGTCTGAGATAATAAGATAGCATATCTTAAAATGACTTGAAACCAAAAATGGATTTGTGAGTATATTCCTCACTAACCAAGAATGTTTTATTTCAATGGGTTAGAACATAAGGACACAGACCTCCCTTAATATATAAGGTCAAGATAGAAAGTCTTAAAGTGTGCAAACCTCAGTATTTCCACCCTAGTGGGTCAGCCTGTTTATGAAAAAAGGTCAATATTGGCTCCTGTAGCTTATAGTACCCAAGGCAGAATTCCAATAAAGCTCAGGTTGTTCTGTCTTTCAGTATAATGCCCTTCACTTATTCTCTGATCTACTCCTTCCTTTTAAAAAAGATTAATTAGCTACCTTGTGAGATGTGAATGAATCAAGGAGAAGTCTAGTCTACTGAACACAGCACATGTTGTGCAACATGACCCTTAGGTAATAAATCTTTCGGAAGCAGGTCTTCCTTTCCAAATGGGGCCTGTCTTCACTTTTCTCATGTGAGACTTGGCAAATGCAACAGCCTGAGTCTGACAGGTCACTTCTCTGCTCCTCAGCTGACAACTATCTTACACAGATGTCAGCCAGAAACCTCTACTGGAGCACATAAGGAATCAGAACTTTTGAATGACTTCCAGCCAAGAGAGTCCATCATCCCTCAGCTTTCTGCCTGCCCCTAATCCCACCCCAACAGCAATATATCAGTCCCACAATCAGCCCAGCTCCAATTAGACAGTGCAGAACATGGGAGAAGGGAAGGATTGGCTGTCAGCATGAAGCTGATTTAGTAAGTTCCTCTGTGAGAAACTCAGTCTTCAGGAGGAAGAGAAATCTCTGCATTTCTGTGATGTATTCATTTATAATGATTTGGGAGCCTGGGAAGTGATATGAAAGGATTTAGAGCTTTTATCATAGTGTAGTTACCTTTAGAGTCAGATCTCAGTTCAAATTTCAGTTCTCACACTTGTTACCCATCTAACTTTGGAGACAGGCCCACTCCTGAGAAGGAAGACGGGCCATCTACTTCCATAGAGATATCGTCTTGGAAACCCAAGGAGGGGTCGCTATGAGTCAGACTCGACTCCACAGCAGTTGAGTTTGGTTTTTTTGTGGTTTACTCCCTCAGCCTCAATTTTCTCATCACAACTAGTACCTATCATTTTTGAGTTTGGAATGGTGAAAACAATACAATGTACATAAAATGTTTGGCATATATATATATATCTCCTATCCCTGGGAAAATTTTCTTCCATATATAAATCTTCAAAGAAAATTTTCTTCCATATATAAATCTTCACTTGACTTTTTACAATAGTGGACTAATACAGTTTTGCCCTTCTATGACTGACTAAGGAGGAGAGACAACGCAGGGACGCCAGAGTAGCAGGCCAGAAGATCAGGGAAGGGGACAAAAGCCTTGAGCCCCAGGCTTACAGGTGAGGAGAGACAACGCAGGGACGCCAGAGTAGCAGACCGGAAGAGCAGGGAAGGGGATAAAAGCCTTGAGCCCCAGGCTTACAGGTGAGGAGAGACAAGGCAGGGATGCCAGAGTAGCAGGCCGGAAGAGCAAGGAAGGGGATAAAAGCCTTGAGCCCCAGGCTTACAGGTGAGGAGAGACAGCTCAAGGACGCCAGAGTAGCAGGCTGGAAGAGCAGGGAAGGGGATAAAAGCCTTCAGCCCCAGGCTTACAGGTGAGGAGAGACAAGGCAGGGATGCCAGAGTAGCA
>NW_006921588.1:18869515-18872068 GCF_000298275.1 Orycteropus afer afer | reverse complement strand
AAAGAACTAACAGATCTGTCCTGGAAGAAGTGCAGCCAGAATGCTCCTTGGAAGCAAGAATGGCCAGACTTTGTCTCACCTATTTTGGTCATGTTGTAAGGAGGGACCATTCCCTGGAGAAGGATGTCATGCTTGGCAGGGTGGAGGGTCAACGAAAGAGGCGGAGGCCTTCAACGAGATGGATTGATACGGTGGCTGCAATGATGAGCTCAAGTATAGCAGGGATTGTGGGGCTGGCACGGGATAGGGCAGTGTTTCGTTCTGCTGTGCATGGGGTCGCTTTGAGTTGGAAATGACTTGACGGCACTTAACAACAACAAATGACTGACTTATTTCACTCAGCACAATGTTCTCCAGGTTCAGCGATGGTGTTTTCTGGACTTATATTATTCTTTAGTGTTGCATAGTATTCCACTGTGTATATGTACCACAGTTTGGTTATCCATTCCTCCACTGAAGGGTACTTAGGTTGTTTCTATCCCTTTGCCATTGTGAATAGTGCTGTGATGAACATGGGTGTGCATATAACTATTTGTGTCTGGCTCTCACTTCTTTAGGATATATAGCTAGTAATGGGCTGCTGGATCAAATCCACACTAATTTCCATGGTGGTTGTACCATTTTACATTTATAGTATAAGTCCCAATCTTTCTACCTCCTCACCACCATTTATAATTTTCTGTCTTGTTGAACTTTGCTATTAGTACTGGGGTGAGATGATATCTCATTGTTGTTTTGATTTGTATTTCTCTAATGGCTAATGGGGGAGCTCTGGTAGCATAGTGCCTAAGGCACTTGACTGCTAACCAGAAGGCTGGCGGTTCAAACCCACTTCTCGGAAGGAAGGTTGGGCACTCCTACTTCCATAGTGATACTGCCTCGGAAACCCAAGGAGGGGTCGCTATGAGTCGGGGCCGACTAGACGGCATATAACAGCAACAACAACAATGGCTAATGGGGGAGCTCTGGTAGCATAGTGCCTAAGGTACTTGACTGCTAACCAGAAGGCTGGTGTTCAAACCCACCAGCCACTCCTCAGAAGGAAGATTGGACAATCTACTTCCATAGAGATACGGTATCGCAAACCCAAGGAGGGGTCACTATGAGTTGGATCTGACTCCATGGCAGTGAGTTTAGTTTCTGGTTTTGGTAATGGCTAATGGATAATATCCACACACCTACAAGATGATCAGTTAATACAACTATTATTCAAATTCATACTAAACACCAAAGCCAAATATGAGGAAATTTATCAACTTCTGAAATCTGAAATTGACCAAACATGCAATCAAGATGTATTTATTCCTAGTGATTAGAAGGTGAAAGTTAGAAATACAGAAGAATTACTGGTAGTCAGGAAACATGGCCTTGGTGATTGAAATGATGCCAGAGATTGCATGATAGAATTTTGCAAGAGTAATGACTTATTCATTGTAAATACCTTTTTGCAATGAAATAAACAGTGGCTATACACGTGGACCTCACCAGATGGAAGACACCAGAACCAGACTGACTACTTCTGTGGAAAGAGGTGATGGAGAAGTTCAATATCTTTGGCCAAAACAAGGCCAGGAGCTGACTGAGGAACAGACCATCAATTGCTCACATGCTATAGTCTGTAGTATGGATTACACTAAAACATAAAGAAAATAAAAATCCTCATAACTGGACCAATAAGTAGCAAAACGATAAACAGAGAAAAGATTGAAGTTGTCAAAGATCTCATATTGCTTGGTTCCACAATCAACACCAATGGAAGCAGCAGTCAAGAAATCAGATGACATATTGCACTAGGCAAAATGCCTCTTTTAAGTGCTGAAGAGCCAAGATGTTTCTTTGAAGAAGGTGCACCTAACCCAACCCATGGTATTTCCAATCACCTCATATGCATGTGAAAGCTGGACAATGAATAAGGAATACTGAAGAAGAGTTGATGCTTTTGAGTCGTGATGCTGGTGAAAAATACTTCAAGTACCACAGACTGCCAGAAAAATGGGCAAATCTGTCCTGGAGGAAGTGCAGCCAGAATACTCCTTGGAAGCAAGAATGGCCAGACTTCATCTCACCCACTTTGGTCATGTTGTCAGAAGGGATCATTCCCTAGAGAAGGATCTCATGCTCGGTAAAGTGGAGTCAGTGAAAAAGGGGAAGACCCTCAATGAGATGGATGGACACAGTGGCTGCAACAATGGGCTCAGGTATAGCAAGAACTGTGAGGCTGGCACAGGACTGGGCAGTGTTTCATTCTGTTGTACATAAGGTCATTATGAGTTGGAGCCAACTTGAAAGTACTTGATGACGATGACAACAACAACAATGGGTAATGACTGCAAACATTTCTTCATGTGTTTTTTGGCTGCCTGCCTAACTTTGGTGAAGTGTCTATTCACATCTCCCCATTTTTTAATTAGATTGTCTTTTTGTTGTTGAGGTGTTGGAGTTTTCTATAATTTTTAGAGATTATTCTGTTCCACTGGTCTATGTGTCTGTCTTTGTACAAATACCAGGCAGTTTTTACTACTGTGGCTACAGCAAGTAGGTTTTGAGATCCAG
>NW_006921588.1:18867338-18869095 GCF_000298275.1 Orycteropus afer afer | reverse complement strand
GGGTTTGAACTGACAGCCTTCTGGTTAGCAGTCAAGTGCTTTAGCCACTATGCTACAAGAGCTCCCCCGTATGAAATTAGTGATTGTTTTTTCCACATTCTTAAAGAATGCGGAAGGAATCTGGATTGGGATTGCACTGAATGTATAGAATGTTTAGGGTAGTACTGACATTTTCACAGTGTTCAGTCTTCCTATCTATGAGCATGGTATTTTCTTCCATTGATGTAGATCTCTTATAGTTTCTTGAAATAGCGTTTTGTAGTTTTCTTTGTATAGGTCTTTGTGTTCCTGGTAAGATTTATTGCCATATGTTTTATCTTTCTGGTAGTTTTGTAAATGGTATTGATTTCCTTATTTCCTTTTCAGAAACCTCTTTGCTGTTGTAGAGGAACCCAACTGATTTTATATGATGATCTTATGCCAAGGATCCATAAATTAGGATCTATGGACCCCTCTTCCCCAGAATTGTAGGCAGATAATTTCAACTATGTTCATTTTGGGGAGAAAGGAATCCATTGCTTTAATCAGATTCTCTAAGGATTCTGTGATTTGAAAGAGATTTAACATGTCTGCATGTGTTTTTGAAAAGTTACCATCCAACTCTCTTTTTGTAAATCAAATTTGAGTTTTAATTTACTAGAAGAGTCTGTGGACTCTTGTGGCACAGTGGTTAAAAGCATTTGGCTGCTAACCAAAAGTTGGTGGTTCAAACCTTCAAACCCACCAGCTGCTTTGAGGGAGAAAGATGAGGAAGTCTGCTTTCATAAAAATTACAGCCTTGGAAACCATATGGACCAGTTCTACTCTGCCCTATAGGGTCACTATAAATCAGAATCATTTCAATGGTAATGGGAGAAGAGCCTGTGAGTAAAATAATTCTATAATGTATCTTTCTGTAAGGCAAATACTTATATAAACTGCATACTTAATTCAGAGTGTTTCACTCTTTACAAAAGATTTAGATTTTCATATACCAGGTTTGCTTAAAATAGACCATGTAGTGCTATTATATGCATAGTAGCTAACTTTCACTAACAATTTACAACATTGCCTGGGGTTCAAGTTCAAGTTCAATGTAAACTGAAAAAGAAGGAACTCTGGAAAGTCCCTCCTCTTAACTCCACAGAATTTTAGTTATCTTCTTCTCCATAAACCTCATTACATGGATGAAGAAACTTAGGCTCTGAAAGGACAGGTGACTTGCCCAAGGTCATTGTAATAGATACGGACAATGAGGAATAACAACAGTAAAAATAATGACAGTGATCATGAAGATGATGACAGCAGGATGATCCACTGAGCATTTACTTGGGCTAAAAAAGCCTTTTGAAGACTTTAACTCACATGCTTTCACAACCCTAGAGGAAGATTTTATTACCTCCATTCAGCACGAAGCACTGTGCCTGGGGCTCCACAGCCAGTAAATGGCCAAAGCAGAACTCAAACTCTGTTTTAGCTTGAATGACTTTGCTCTCAAGGACTACTTTAAGCTGCTTCCCGAAATACAACAGAATGGAGAGTCACATGGTCTCCAAGTATAAAAAAAATTAACGGGTTGGTTAGAAAGATATACAGACAGTCCTGACTTAGAACACGCTCAAGTTACCATGACCAACCTTAAAAACATTCTTTTTTTTTTTTTTTGTACATTTTATAGTTAGTACTATGTACCATATACAATGTTATGGCATATAATTTGCTGATGTAATCATTCTCATGCCAACCCCCAAAGACAAATAAAGATTGAATTTATAGAT
>NW_006921588.1:18857218-18860423 GCF_000298275.1 Orycteropus afer afer | reverse complement strand
GATGGGCTCAAGTATAGCAGGGATTGTGGGGCTGGTGCGGGATCGGGCAGTGTTTCGTTCTGCTGTGCATGGGGTCGCTATGAGTCGGAAATGACTCAACAGCACTTAACAACAACAACAACATAGTCATATAGGCTGAGAATCACATGGTGTACCAGTCTCATGGGTTAATTGTTTCCATGCATTTTTGGTTTTCGTCATTCTTCTTTGCTCTTGATGAGGAGAGATCCATCGCTGCATCTAGATGGATGCTTGCAAGCTTTTAAGATCTGAGTCGCTATCCCCCAAAGTAGGATGTGGAACAATGTTTTTGTGTAGTATGTTATGCCAATTGAGCTTGATGTCTCCTGCAACCATGGTCTGAGTGCGCATGGGCTCATTTTTAAAGTAAAAGTTGAAATAAATTTAAGTTCCAATATGTTTGCAGAAAAACCCTAAATTTGCTTCTTCCCCTAAGATAGCTCCTCTCTTTTTTTTTTTTTTTTAAGTTAAATGATGGCAACTCTGTCATAGCACTTGCCTCTGATCTCTCTTTTTCTTCTCACAGCTACACAATCACAAGTTCCTAGATATTTAACCCTCCAATGTCTCAAACACATCTGCAACCATGACTGACCCTTGTCCTAGTTCAGACTTCCATTTCTTCACATCATTACTTTTTTTTTTTTTTTGCCTCTGGTTTTATTCTCTTCAGATTCATCTTTCATGCTGCTGCCAGAATGATAGATCTGAAATCAAAATTGAACCATATCATGCTTCCACTTACCATCCTTTCTTCATTCATGCATTTACCAAGTATTTGCTGATGGTCAAACCACATGTGCTGGATTTAAGCACAACTTTGGGAATGTAGTGCGATTAAGACAGACATGATCCCATTGTCCATGGAGCTTTGCCTTTGCCATGTTGTTTATGCTAACACAGCTTATATGTTCCTCCATGCCTATCACCTGAGCTTCAACTCTCACATCCCTGTCTAAAACATTGCATCAACAACATACCTCTGCTAATAGTTCTCTGTGTACATCATGCTCTTTCTCACCTCTGTTGTTTTCTCCAACTGACCATTTGTTCCCCTCTTCCATTTTCATCTGCCTAATTCCTAACCATAATTTAAGACAGGAAGTCTCTCTGATCTACCCAGGCTGGGTGAAGTATCCATTTAATGTGTTCCTGCTATACTTGTATTCCACATCACCATATCTACCACATTGAATTGTAATTTTCTGTATAGATGAACACATTTTAGATATACCTGGTTCTAGACAAACATTTATTTAATAAATGTCCCACATGAACATAATTATTCATACATTCAGTATATTTCATAATGATTTCCCCAGTCATATTTCGAGTGCCTTCCAACCCAAGGGACTCATCTTCTGGCACTATATTAGACAATGTTTCACTGTTATTCATAAAGTTTTCAGTGGCCACATCCTTTTTCCTAGTCTGTCTTAGTTTGGAAGCTCTGCTAAAACCTGTTCACCATGGGTAACCCAGCTGGAATTTGAAATACCAGTGACATCGTTGCTAGCATCACAGTAACACACAGCCATCACAGTACAACAAACTGACAGATGGAGTCCCTAGTGGGCACAAACAGTCAAGCCCTCAACTACTAGCTGAATGGTTGGTGGTTCAAAATGCACAGAGGAGCCTTAGAAGACAGGCCTGGTGATCTATTCTGAAAGGTCAAGGCCCTGAAAACCCAGTTCTGCTCCACAGACATAGGGTCGCCATGAGTCAGACTCAACTTGGCAGCAACTAACAACAACAACATAATGATTTCAGAGAAAACTGGAGGCAAAGAGATTCTAATATTAAATAAAGTCATAATTCAGAGAAGTGAGCAGGAGGTGTTTAGAGCCCATGTCCTCCATGGGCTTAAAGACTTCAGGCAATTCAACAAATGTAGAGTAAATCTAACTTGCCCTCTTGTTTCAATAATTTCTGCTGTACTCTTATGCCTGCCTTCCTGATAAAGTGTTAATTAACTGTGGTGTGATACAGGCAAGTGCTTTTGCTAAAGGACAGGGTTTGAGAAAACTCTGAACAGATGGCTTCAAGTATTCCTCATTTGGGATACAAAGAATCCAGGAAGAAAACTGGATTTAAAATATACTGAGATATAAAGTATATAATTACCTGCAAATCGGCATTTACAATATGGAGAAGAAGCCCTATACACCATTGGGCTAGTAGTGTAAAAACTAAGACTCTCCATGAGGCCCTCAAAATACTCTGTAAGACAAGAAGCAGACTACTCAGGTCCTGCTGGATTGAAGGGATCTTTTTTCAAGGCTAAGATTAATGGGGAATATGCCAAAGCTACATCCTGAGATGAGATTTAGAATAATGAATTTTTTTCCATGCTAACTTATTTCTAGTTCTAACTAGAATAGATAATATAAAATTGATTATATATATATATATATATATATATATATATCCATCCTCATGTGAAATATAAAAGTTTATAACATATGCCAAAAAGTATAAATGAAAATAGTTCCT
The DNA here is from genome assembly GCF_000298275.1 of Orycteropus afer afer. Lineage (NCBI taxonomy): Eukaryota > Metazoa > Chordata > Mammalia > Tubulidentata > Orycteropodidae > Orycteropus > Orycteropus afer. The sequence goes on along the minus strand of NW_006921588.1, from coordinate 18,857,906 downwards.
TTTCATCTGTAAGACCTCTTACTGTAATTCTCTAATTACATAAAGCTGGTATCTACTTTAAATAGAAACTTTGGCTGTGCATGTCAGGATATTTCTAGTAGAAAATGTGGCAACTGGAACTGTGCTCTTTCATAATTACTAACTTGGGGGAGTGATCAGGTTAATTTAAGGGTTTACTAAAACCTTATAAACTGTGTAACTTATTATTCTCATAAAAATATAATTGATTTTTATATAAAACTTGGAATAATTATGTTTCAGTAATTTTAGTAAATTACTAAGATCAACCCTACCTATGGCCACAATAAGGAAGGTCACTGAATAAAACAACTGTTTAATGGTTTATAATGATAGTATGTCTTTGTTTAGAAAAATAAACTGGTGGCCATGAATAAATGACAATGCTTGAATTTCAGTTTTCTTGTGCTGATATATTTAATTCTCATAATGTTTTTAACCTAACATGTCATTTTTCACAATAAGAATTCCATAAGTTTTTGCATTGCTTCAATTACTTATTATTTAATTACATATTTATATGCTATTTATATGCTATTATTGTTGGAGGAGCTCTGGTAGCATAGTGCCTAAGGCACTTGACTGCTAATCACAAGTCTGGCGGTTCAAACCCACCAGCCACTCCTTGGAAGGAAGGTTGTGCAATCTACTTCCGTAGTGATACTGCCTC
>NW_006921588.1:18851684-18857118 GCF_000298275.1 Orycteropus afer afer | reverse complement strand
AAAAAAAAAAAAAAGAGGAATTTAAGTTGTATCAGAACAATGGAGTCCCTGGAACTCATAAACTGGGGACCATGTACCTGTATCTACAAACTTCAAGGCATATTTTTTTATAAATACAATATTAGTCCTTGCTGTGTTAATGCTATGCCCTCAGAAACATGCACTGGATGTACACTTGGCATACAAATTCTGGAATATATCCATAACATCTCCTCCGTTCACCCTTAGACATATCTCTCTGTGGCACACTTCCCCCTGAACTGTGGGTCAAGATCAGCCCAAATGGAGTCAATCTCCCCACTATGACCTACTTTCTAGATCTTATTCAGGGGACCTGGGATCCCAAAAGCCCAAGCCCAAATGCCACCTCCAGGACCTTCATAGCTCTCTTTTTCCAATTTCTCACTCTATGGGTGGGCAACACCTCTGTGGTCCCAGGTTTCTATGAATGTATATTTATCAAGATAGGAGGACAAGATATACTTTACATAATAGCTTATTGGCTTGATTTTTAACTGAGGGCAGTCAGACATTCCAAAAAAACAAACACACTTCCTTGGAATTGGCTCCAACTCATAGCAACCCCTCCTTGGGTTTCTGAGGCAGTATCACTACAGAAGTAGATTGCACAACCTTCCTTCCAGGAGTGGCTGGTGGGTTTGAACCGCCAGCCTTCTGGTTAGCAGTCAAGTGCCTTAGGCACTATGCTACCAGAGCCTCCCCCATATTAGATGTTAGGGTTATTAATAATGGAGAAGAAAAACCTTCATTCCTGCCCTCATGGAGCAAACTGCCTTATCAATGGTCCATTTGAATAAACAAGTATTTAAATACAGACTGATAAACGTAACAATAGGAGTAACGCTAGGTGAGTATACTGAGGGAATAAAACTGATGTTCCAGGAGGCATTTGAGTGAGGTCTAAAGTGATAATCTGAAGAACAGGATTTACTTTTAGAATAAAGGGATACTCCTGGTATGTCTGAAGTAAAAGGAAGCATTTATAAGGCCAGGAAGCAGAGCAAGCATGGTGTCCTGAACTGAAAAAAAAAAAAATCAGTTTTGGACTAAAGTGTGTCTCCATGGTAAGAAAAGGAATACTGGTGGGACAACAGTTAATGTCTCAAATGCTAACTGAAAGGTTGGTGGCTCTAACCCATACAGCAGCTCTGCAGGAGAAAGACCTGGTGATCTGCTCCTAGAAATGCTATGGGGCAGTTCTACTCTGTCTCATCGGGTCACTGTTGTTGTTATGTGCTGCTGAGTCAGACCCGACTCAGGGACCCCTCCTTGTGTTTCTGAGACAGTATCACTATGGATTGCCCAACCTTCCTTCTGAGGGGTGGCTGGTAGGTTTGAGCTGCCAGCCTTCTGGTTAGCAGTCAAGTGCCTTAGGCACTATGCTACCAGAGCTCCTCATGGGGTCCTAGGAGTCGAAGAAAATCTACTCAGCGGTACCTAAAACAACAACAGGATGAGAAACAGGCCTGGAAAAGAAAGCTGGGACTGTAATAGTGCACACGTTAAAAGTAATGTTAACATGTTCAGACTTGACCTAAAGGCAGTGCAGAGTCAAAGATGGTTTTAAACAAGGACATGGCATGATGAAACTTTCACTTTAGAAACATTAAACATTGAAGAGTGGATTATGTCTTATGCAAGAGAATTCTGGTGAGAAAAGAGTGGGTGGAAGAGAGGCTGGTGAAGATAATAAATCCGATTAGAAATCATTACAATAGCCCAGGTCAAAGGCAAGTAAGGCAGTGGGGATGGAGGAAAGATATTAGGAGGTGGAATCAATGGGACATGGTTGCTGATAGGATAATGGGTTGCTATCCAGTAGACTAAAGCAAAGCCCCCAGTCTGGGTCGATGGTAGGGTCAGTCACAGAGAAGAAGCACAGAGGAAGGAAACCTCATGGGGAAGTTAGTTTCTGATCTTTGATCTCAGTGACTCCTCCAAGTCATAGGTTTTGTTTTTTATCTTTCAATATCAATGAGACTGAGTCCAGAGCTGTAGGGGCCTCCCCTTCCTACTCTGCTCTGCTTCTTCTCCACTTCCTAGGAGGAAGGATAGACAAATAGCAGACATGAATACAGGCAATCGTCTAATAAGGACATCATTTATGTTTTATCAAAGATAATAATTTGTTTAAAATATTTGGTCATCATAAAAGTTACCAGGACCACACAATGTTCACAATTATATTAGATGTTCACATGTCTCAAAAATTATAGCAAGGATTCAAGTTTAGTCACTATTTCAAGGTTCTGCTCTCAAGTATTTGAGACTAACTTAATAAATGTTTATCATTTAAAGAGGAAGGAAATTAATTAGAGAATGGACAATTTATACCCCTTCCTAATATATCTCCTAAAACTTTACATATGCATTTTATAGTATCATCAGTTAATCTTTATCAATATACCTGAGTTAAAGTCTCTTTCCTTAATCATCAAGAATTTCAGCTATTAATACCAGAAGGAAAGTTTTAATAGCATTTTGCCTTTGATAAAAAGAATAGTATAATTTTTCTTTTGTAAGACTAAACAGAAACTGATATTCTACCATACTTTGTGAAGCCCACTGCTACCAGAAAAACGAACAGTGAAAGCCAAGACACCAAAAGATACAAACAAGCTAAGGGATAGATTCAGTTCTTTATGAAAGCAAACTTTTCAACTAGAACATTTAGCTCAATAAGGATGAATATTTGTATAGTTGGGCCTTTAAAAAGAAATCTAAAATTTAAGTTGAAAGCCATATATAAGAAAATAAATTTTCCATTTACTATTTATTGTACTATGTAAATTTTTGAAGTTCAAAAAAATAGAAATCAATACCACAAAAGGAAAGAAAAGAAAGAAACATGGGTAAGAAAGTTTCAAGGGTTCTATCAATATTTTAAGCAAGCTGAGAGGAAAAAGTTAATTTGTGTTAGTAATACCAAGGTTTACTAAGATTCAAGTCCTACATGGTTTTGGATAAAATGCTTATTTCTTTATATTTCAGTTTCTTCATACATAAGAGAATTGGAATCAGAACAAGCTGACCAAAATGCCATATAAAATAAAGCTCATGGTGAGTTCTGATACTCACTTGATACAAAGTATCACATTACTATTAAATTCATTTTATTTTCTAGTTACAGAGACCTATATTCCTATGAACGAAAAGGAATAATTTTTACGAAAACATTACTCCTTTACTCTAATGCATTTGAAGATCAACATCAAAATCTTTCCCACGAGGAATGGAGAAAGTGAAAATTGACAAAATAAGAATGTTTTATTAGAATAGAATCTAACCATGCCTAGATTAAGGGGTTTGAATCCTATACAAGAACTGCTTTTTATGGTGGGGCAAATATAGTAAATTCACAGTGTATTCAGGGAAAAGCATATATGCACCTTTCAGTAGATAAAATACACCTCAGAACTGATACTATCAGACAGGGAAAATTATCTTGGCTCCGAACACCGTACTATATACAATGAATGTTTCTGACGTTCCTTCTGAAAATTGTTGGCAGTCATTTCAGTACAAACAACCAAGTAGAAACTCCATGGAAGTAGAATCTAAACTCTTTCTCTTTGGCTCAGAGCAAGGTATTTATTTGCTTCATCCTGAACAAGGAGCAAAGTGAGCTAAAAGAATATCCCTGAGTAAACAATGGTAAAACCTGCTGTGTAACCACTAAAATAATGAATATTGAAACACTCACATTACAGTCAAATTAATTGTAGCTACTTACAAGAAAAGACCATTAAAAGCCACAAAGCCTATTAACAAACTAGGTGGGAGGGATACTAAAAGAAACTAAAGTCATAGTTACACACAGAGGAGATGATATTTGTCACATGCCATGAATCATTAACATTTATAAGTGTGGAAAAAATGACAATTAATGTCACCATTCCTTGTAGCTCAGAAGAGTTAGGTAAGGATGGTAGGCAATCAGGTTAGGCAGCAGGAATGAGAGGAGGATTGTACCTGAGCTGTTTCTTGCTTCACTTTCTCGTTCCTTCCCTCCTGATCTCTCTGTTAGCTCTGACTCCTTGAGATTGATCTTCCTCTTCTGGTTCTGTGTGTGTTGATGTTGCTAACCAGCACTGGCCTTTTGCTCATGGCCCTCTTCTCTCCCTGGACGACCTGGCTCTCAGGGTGCTGCCTCTCTGCTCAGGATTGCTATTCAGAGTCCAGGCCTCTGTTGCGAGTCTCAGCTCTATATATCTAGACACCTGGTAGGTATTGCACACTGGATGTCCCAGAAACACTTCTAAAACCAAACTAATGTGGGCTGAAAGATGTCACTCTGAAATGTGACAAAACAAAATGACTCAACCTAGAGGAATATACTGAGTTAATAATAATAATAATAATAATAATTATTATTATTATTCAGAAGAGTAAGAAAGCCACTGCCAAAAAGTGAGGAAAGAAAAACAAGATTCCTTGTAAATCTTCAGTGTACCAGAATTAGATATTTTAACAATATTTCTAATGATCTGAATACAAATTAAATTTAACATTATTTGAACTTTAAGTTCAAATGAAGGATGGCCACTTGTTCTGTTGTGTTTGTTTTGTCTCTCACCAAATGTTAAAACCAGATTGAAAAGCAGAAATAGAAATGCTGTTTATTGGAATTATCCTTGGCCTCCGAGCATTGCTCGTTTCTTATGCAAAATGGAGATGCTCTCACAGGCCACAATCTGGGAATGAGGCTTCCCGTGGTAGTTGATTCTGCCTCTCCTTCAGTGTAGAAAGCTAGACCTGGTGGAAGAATAGCAAGAAGAAAAGGAAAGTGATAGAGAAGAAAGAATTAAAATGTTTCTCTCCGCACCAATATTCCTGTGTGAAGAATAAATGGTGATTAGTTATGCCAAAATGCTTTTGTGTCATTGAAATAAGAAGGACTATTTGAAAGGAAGAGATGCCGACGTTTTCAGAACATGTTCTTAAACTAATGCTGATGCAATGGCCAGAGGATATTTAAAAAATTTGAAGTGCTAAAAGATTTTCACTGATTAGAATTTCTTCATGGGCTCATTTTATTTTATTATTTTTTTTAAATATTTATTGTGATTTGGGTGAAAGTTCACAGAGCAAATTCATCTTCCATACAGCAGTTCACTTACACTTTGTCTCATGACATTGTAATTTCCCACAAGGCAACAGCTCTCTTCTCCCTTCCTCCCCACAAATACCTCTTCCCCTATGTCCTTCTCTCCCATGCACTCCTGCCCACCGAGCTGTCTCCCTGTGCAAACACAGCCCTTCTATTCTCCCATGATTGATCTCTCCAAGAAGTGCATCTAGGAGCTCTGGTGGCATAAATATTCAGCTCATATGCCGGTCTTTTGTTTGGCTGGAAGCCACAGGAGTGGGTTCAATTCCAGACCTGAAAGGCAAGCAGGGGCCATAGTCTCAG
>NW_006921588.1:18814153-18846611 GCF_000298275.1 Orycteropus afer afer | reverse complement strand
CACATAACAACAACAACAACAACATTATTGTTGGTTAGGAGCTCTGGTGGCCTAGTGCCTAAGGCATTTAACTGCTAACCAGAAGGCTGGCAGTTCAAACCCAGCAGCCACTCTTCAGAACGAAGGTTGAACAATCTACTTCTGTAGAGATACCGCCTTGGAAACCAAAGAGGGGTCACATGAGTTGTATCTGACTCCATGGCAGTGAGTTTGGTTTTTGGTGTTTTTTATTATGTTGGTTAGACACCTTAGACATTCTTTTCCTTAACTAGTGACCAAACTCTAAATGTAGTATACGTGTGTGTGTCTAGACATACACAAACTAGTAGATTCTTCATGTAATGTTTATGTAGTACGTTTAAGTACTATAGCTTTCCATTAAAAAAAAACCCTGAAATCCATTTATTACTTCACTTAAATGTATTAAGCATCTACTATGAGCCAGGCCCTGTGTTCATCCAGAGAAAGATACAGTCCTTACTTTCAAGAAGCTCAAACCACCAAATCAAACCCATTGCCAATGAATTGATTCCAACTCAGTAACCATACTGGACAGAGTAGAACTGTCCCATAGGGTTTCCAAGGCTGTAAATCATTACAGAAGCAGACTGGGTCATCTTTCTCCCATGGAGCAACTGGTGGGTTCCAATTGCCAACCTTTTTTGGTTAGCAGCTGAATGTGTTAACCACTATACCACCAGAACTCTTTCCTCAAGAAGCCAGTAGGGGGAAGAAAACAAAACAAAACACAAACACACATATGTGACAAGGGCAATGAGTGAGTTACGTACAAAGCAAGGTGTAACTCTCCTTTCTGAGTACATAGCACAAGCTAAAACATATCATCACACTGCAACAATTATACACAAAACAAACTAATATAGCAGGCATATTCAGCTCATCCTCCCAATTCCAAACCATTACAGGGTGTGTGTGGGTGTCTGTCAATGTGTTTACAGACATACACATGTGAGGCATAGAAAGAAAATAATTTTATGCTATAACCTACCTCAAACTTCTGTGTGTTCAAAGTTGCTCTGCCCCAAAACTGAGAACTATTTAGGATCAAGTCAAGTACAGTATCATAATTTCCAAACAAGATGACTAACCTGCATACCTAGTGGGAAGCAGCTCTTTTGCCTTCCAAAGTCATTAGATTCTGTTCCCGAAGGCTGAAAGTCACAGTGGCCCTTCACTGTTTATTCAACAGATCACAAATCAGAGGTAATGACATTGACATTGTTAACAGACTTCATTCCAAGTGTGCTAACTCTTGGCTTGGTGTCATTTCTTCTACCTGAAACAAAACTTATCTGACCTTCAATAGGAAAGTTTAAGTAGAACCAATTTCCTGAACAACAACATTCCCTTACTTGTACATCCATAAACATGCACACATATTAAATCTACAAATGTATGAAATTATCTACCCATACAAGAATCAGGACTGATGTGCAAACAAATTAAAGTATGTTATTAACTTACTTATACACACTAAATTACCCAACAAATTTGGGCACATTAGGAAAGTACCTCTTAATCATTGCAGTTGACATAATGCGGCAATGACCTCTTATGCTTGGCTCGTAAATATTACACTAATAGAAAAATATGTATTTCAATGGAGATTAAACTTTGGCTAATGTGGAGAAAATTGCAAATCAATTAATTTGCCTTTTCTGAATACCACATTTCAAACAGCTAAATCTTTGCTACGTTAATGTTTCTTTGATCACAAATATTAGCATATGTTGACTGGTCTTAGCATACTGGTGTGAAATGAAAAATGAGAATTCCAAAGTCAGTTTTTTTAATTAATGATTAAGTATCTTAAACTAAAGCCAGGTGACTGAAATAAAAAACAAAAACAAAGCATGCACACACACACACACACACACACTTTGATTTGCTTAAAGTACAACTGGGAATGATTTAAAATATCTACTAATTATTTTAATCTGTTCCTTGACCAGGCATGTATATGTGTATACATACAGAGAAAGATAATGGGTGACAACTAAGATGCTTACATCTTAATAAATGCATATTTTGAATTTTATAATACTTATACACTTGTAAAATATTTAAGATTAACTGAAAGCTTACATAATTAGAAAAATATTTTATGCTAAATTACAATAAAATGTATAAATTTGGTGTCACAGTTCAATTCAGTGCAATAGGATTTGATATGTCCTTAAAAATAATAACCAACAGATTGAACAATTTTCTTTGTAGCAGGTGTTAGGCTAAGTGATTTCTATGTATTATATAATTTAATTTTCATTGGAATCCTATGAGGTGAACTCCATTATTTGCATGTCACAGAGAAGACTGAACATTTTAGTGAGTTAAGTAACTTGCCCATTTACTGTTAATAAGCAACAAAACTTGGATTAAAACCAAACCTTTGTGACTCTAGAGCCAACTTCCAGCTCAGATAGCCTAATGTGGATTAAAAATTAGAAGGCCTGGAATGGAGTGTCAATGTCAATCAACTATTAGTTCTGAAACCTTAGGGAAATCACTGAACTTCTCCAAACTTCCAATTTTTTAATATACAAAACAGAGCCAATAAAACATCCCAGACATACCGTAAGGATTCAATAGACAATGTAAACAAACAAAAAACTATAGAATACTCCACAAATATCGTTTTATTACATAATAATATTTTAATATTTTAAAATTCCCAAGGTATTTTTAGGAGCAAAACAACAACATTAAACCAAGGATCTCATTAGAGAAGGAGTTTAGGAAGCCAGTGGAAGAATCTCCTTCTATTACAGGAAATTTTAGGCAGGGTGCCCAGGATGGCACAGGACAAATTTCAGAAAAAACATCCACCCTTTGTGGGTACCGTGATAAATGAAAGGGAGATGAGTGTCATGTTAACCTCTCATATTGCCAATGTCACCCACAAAGCAGGATCAACTGAGCACTGCCCTGTGCCAGCTGGGGAGAAGTGTGGTCTGAGAGAACACATGAAGGATGACAGTTTGGGATTAGGGCCCATGGAATGTAAGAATGTCCTAGGCAAGCTTAGTATGAATGGGGCTCAGAATAAACCATCTTCCTTGGAACAAAACTGTCTAAGTTCATCAGGTTACTGTAAATATTATCAGGAAAGCAAGTAAATCAAACCAAGAAAAATAAGGTAGCTAAATCATTACATATAAAAACAATTATACTTCAATAAATTAATTCTGCAGCTCATTTTCCTTAAACTCACTGCCGTTGAGTCAGATCCGACTCACAGTGACCCCTCTTTGGATTTCTGAGGTGCTATCACTGGAAGTAGATTGCCCAATCTTCCTTCCGAGGAGTGGCTGGTGGGTTTGAACCACCAGCCTTCTGGTTAGCAGTCAAGTGCCTTAGGCACTATGCCACCAGAGATGCTAAAAGAAAGACTTCCCTGAGGAGAAATATTAATGTTATTTCTTAGAAGCTGTGTTTTAATTTACAAGAAGATACGCAAGTTTTCAAACTCAAACATAACTTCTCAACAACAAACATTCTAAGTTCATAGTAATTAAAAATGGTACATACCTTCTTGCCTCACACTAATCATCTTTCAGATGATTTAATGAGAATATCATTTGGTGAGTATTTATTCTGTCTGAGGTGCTAGCTACTCCACGTGTTTATGGCAGGCATTGAAAATTGTCTTGCCAATATCAACTTTCTCCTTCTTCTGTGATCCCAGAAGTACTGGCTTAGCAAATTGCTTCCCAGCTAAAGACAACATTTCCCAGCTTCTTTTGCAGCTAGCTGGGGCTACGTGACTAAGTCTGGCTAATGAGATATGAATGAATGTAATAACATCCAAGTAATGTCCTTAGAAGGAAAGGTGTGTTTCCTCCACATTTCCTACTTCCCTTGGCCTGGAATATGAAAGTAGTGGTGAGTTGAACATGCAGAAAGGGAATATAGACCAGAGATTGCTAAGTAATAAGATGGGGTAGCCTGTGCTCCCAAAGGGCTGTTATATCATCCCTTGAGGGGTAGATGAGAAAGAAACAAGCCTTGTGAGAACCACTGTATTTTTGGACCGTTGTTACAGTAATCTGCCCTCTATGCTTATTAAGAGACAACTGTATGCAGGACAAACTACTGTTTTGTTCTGTTGTACAAAGGGTCACTATGAATTGGAACTGACTCCATGACACCTAACAACAACAACAAAACATATATATACTTTGTAAGTTATTACTACCCCAATGCTTTTTAGAGTAGTTAGACTGAAAGAAATTCCTGAAAATCACTCTGGTCATGATGCTGGAATTTTAGTCAAGTCCTTTTTCCATCACATTTTTAATACTAATACAAAATGACTAACAAAAAAATTAGCACTGTACATCTTTTTAATACCAAATGAATCGATCTCATGGTATCATAAAAAGGCTTCACTTTCCTGGATTAGGACCCTGTTTTCCAAATTAGAAATCTGACAATTGGTGATCAGCAACTCCGGGACATATTCTTCATAAAATGTTCCACTGAAAATTATGGAGAAAAAGTATGCTGATTCTCCTGGGCTATGAAATGGAGGGCAAGTCAGGATGCCCTGATAATTTGCAAAATAGTATGCTCGAAAATCACAATAACTCAGAAACAGATCAGAGAGATCAGAAGTTTTTTTTTTTTTTTTTTTTCCTATGCATGTGTATTTTCTTACCATGTATTATCCTTAGGTTAATTAACACATAAATTTGTTCTCAGAAAGCAACATATGTCAATTTGCATTAATTCAACATTTAACAAACATTTAATGAAGCCTATTCTACATCAGGTGGGATATACTTAAGATCATACTCTGGCTCTCATGGACTTATTTAATTTTCTTCAGCTTCAACTTGGACATACATATGAGCAATCGATGGTCTGTTCCACAGTTGGCCCCTGGCCTTATTCTGACTGATGAAATTGTGCTTCTCCATTGTCTCTTTATACCCATGTAGTTTATTTGATTCCTGTGTATTCCATCTGGTAAGATTAATGTGTACAGTCATTGTTTATATTGTCGAAAAAGGGTATTGGCAATGAATAAGTCATTGGTCTTACAAAATTATAGCATGGAATCTTAAGTGCCGTTTCTATCATTAAGGCCATATTTTCCAACTACTGATCCTTCCTCTTTGTTCCCAACAATCACAACTAGTTATCCATGCATCTTGATTGCAGAAGTTGGTAAAAATCTTCAATTTATCTATCTTTGGCATTAGTGGTTGGTGTGTAAATTTGAATTTTAGTCATATTAACTGGTCTTCCTTGTAGACATATTATCCTATCACTGCCAGTGTTGTATTTCAGGATAGATCTTGAAATGTTCTTTTTGATCATGAATGAGACTTTGTTCCTCTTCAATTTGTCATTCCCAGCATAGTAGAGCATATGATTGTCTGATTAAAAATGGCCAACACTAGTCCATTTCAGCTCACTAATGTTTATGATTTTGATCTTAAAGTGTTCTATTTCATTTTGGACAGCTTCTAGTTGTCCTTGATTTGTACATTCCACGATGGTTTAGAGACCATCTCAATAATAGATTTTACACAGTAAACACTAATGACCAAAGACCACACAAGTTGTGGAATGACATCAAGGACATCAGACATGAAAAGCAAAATGTCATTAAAAAAATGAAAATGATAACAGAATAGACTCTGAAATTTGCTCTTGAATGTAGAATAGCCAAACTGAATGGAAAAAATGATGAAGTAAATGAGCTAAAGATATCAAAGGGTAAGAAGATAAAATACTATAATGAAACATGCAAAGACCTGCAGTTGGAAAAACAAAAGGGAAGAACACACTTGACATTTCTCTAACTGAAAGAAAAACATCAATCTCAAGTTGCAATACTGAAAGATCTATGGGCAAACAAGTGAATAATACAGGAAGCATCAAAAGGAGATGACAGGGATACACAGAGTTACTACTGTAGTCCCCCCCCCCCCCAAAAGAAAAAAAACTTGTCAATGTTCAAACATTTCAGAAGGTAGGATATGATTAAGAGCTGGTAACACTGAAGGAAGAAGTCTAAGCTGCAGTGAAAGCACGGTAAGAAACAAGTCTCCAGGAATTGATGCATTATCAATTGAGAAGTTTCAACAAAAGGATGCAAAGCTGGAAGTCCTCACTGGTCTATGCCAAGAAACGTGGAAGAAAGCTACCTGGCTGACTAGAAGAGATTCAATGCAACACAACACACTGCCATCAAGACAGATCTGACTCATAGCAACCCCTCCTTGGGTTTCTGAGGGGGTATCACTACGGAAGTAGATTGCCCAACCTTCCTTCTAAGGAGTGGCTGGTGGGTTTGAACCACCAGCCTTCTGTTAGCAGTCAAATGCCTTAGGCACTGTACCACCAGAGCGCTCACACACACACACACACACACACACACACACACACCAGCTAACAGAATCATGTAATGTTCAGAATGTAGCATATTTTAGTTACTCAATAAGTTATCAGTGAATGAATAAAGATAAAAATCAATGCAACAGCTCCCCTCCTGCTTCCTCCCAATAGTTACCTCTTCTCTGTGTCCATCCCTCCATGTACTCCTGCCCCCTGAACTGTCTCCCTGTGCATAAACAGCCCTTCTTTCTCCCATGATTGTTCTCTCTCAGGAGTTTATCTGCCTCAGGTAAATGTTCAACTCATATGTCTGTCTTTTGTTTGGCTGGAAGTCACAGGTGTGGGTTCACTTCCAGATCTGAAAGGCAGCAAGGGGCCATAGTCTCAGTGGTTTCACCAGACCAGCAAACCAGACACTATCAGACCAGCAAACCTGGTCCCTTCCCCCCCCACCTTGTCTTTTTCCCAAATGATTTTGAGTTTTGTTCCACATTGTTCTCCCTCTCTATCCAGGATCTCCTACATACATCCTCCTCTGAGGGGTTAACAGTGATAGCCAGGCACCATCTAGTTCTGGTCTCATAGTCGTATAGGCTGCAGATCGCATGGTGTACCAGTCACTAGGACTAATTGTTTCCATGAATCTTTGGTTTTCTTTATTCTTCTTTGCTTTGGATGAGGAGAGACTCGTCGTTGCATCTAGATGGCTTCTTGCAAGCTTTTAAGATCCCAGTCACTACTTGCCAAAGTAGAAGGTGGAACAATGTTTTATGTAGTATGTTCTGCCAATTGAACTTGATGTCCCCTGTGACTATGGTCCTGAGCCTACCAGTTCAACTACTCAGTCCCTCTTGGTAGCTGGCTGTGACCAAGAAGTCACTACAACCTTGTCCCTTGTCAGCTCTACTATACCCCTGGGAATTCTTACAGATCATACATATATACTTATAGGACCATTGGCTGCCAACCCTACACAGGGTCTTAGGTACACTCCCTGCTTCACAGACATACCTAATAGTTCAGCCTGTCTACCCATCTATCCACCCATACACCCATGTTTGTCTTCACTGGCAACGTAGAACTGTATGTGCAAAAGAGTATATCTTTGCTGCCCGTACCTCCCACGTACCTCTCTGTATCTTCCTCTTCTTCAATGCTACCATGTTGATCACTCACATTTGGTATACTGCTCTTCTCTTCACCCAAATCAATACTTATCTCTACCTATCTAACAGTGTTCCCTCCCCTCCCCTAGTAACCAACAAAGAAAACTTCTTTCATAGATAAACCTTTACTTGATGTTTACAATAACAGACTAATACACCTTCGTCATCTTCCCCATGTGCCTCTGCAATAGTCTTCTAACTAGTTTCCTTGCCTCTAGTCTTCAACCTCTCCAAGGCTTTGCATTACTTTGAAGAGTGATCTTTTTAGAATGCATATATGAACAGTTAACAAACTAGTTTAGAGCTGTGTCATGGCTTGTTATAAAATTCAGAAGCCTTATGTCATATAAATCCTTTTTTATTTGATCCAGTCATCTCTTGCATATGTCATCTTATACTTATACCCCCACCATTCATCTTTCAGTTTGTTATACTATGGTGGCTTGTGTGTTGCTGTGATTCTAGAAGTGATGCCACCAATATTTCAAATACCAGCAAAAGAAAATAGAAGGAATACACAAAGTCACTGTACCAAAAAGAATTGGTTGATGTTCAGCTATTTCAGGAGAGAATACATGATCAAGAACCAATGGTACTGAAGGAAGAAGTCAAAGCTGCACTGAAGGAATTAGCAAAAATAGGGCTCCAGGAATTGATGGAATATCCACTGAGATGGTTTAACAAATGGATGTAGCACTAGAGATACACACTTGTTTATGCCAATAAATTTGGAAGGCACCTACCTGGCCAACCAAGTGGAAGAGATCCATATAAGTGCCCATTCCAAAGAAAGTGATCCAATAGAATGTGGAAATTATCGAGCAATATAATTAATACCACGTGCAAGTAAAATTTGGCTGAAGATCATTTAAAAACTGTTACAATAGTACATTTACAGGGAACTGCCAGAAATTCAAGCTAGACTGAGAAGAGGAGGTGAAACAAGGGATATCATTGGTGATGTTGGATGGATCTTGGTGGAAAGGAAAGAATATCAGAAAGATGTTTACTTGTGTTTTACTGAATATGCAAAGACACTCAATTGTGTGGATAATAACAAATTATGGATAATATTGAGAATAACAGGAATTCCATAACACTTACTTGTGCTTATGAGAAGACTTTACATAGACCAAGAGGCAGTCATTCAAACAGAACTGCATGGTTGAAAATCAGGAAAGGCATGCATCAGGGTTGTATCCATTCACCATGCTTACTCAATCTGTATGCTGAGCAGATAATTACAGAAGCTGGATTCTATGAAGAAGAATGAGGCATCAGGACCAAAGGAAGTTTTATTAACAACCTGCAATATACAGATGATACAACCTTGCTTACTGAAAACGAAGATGACTTGAAGCACTTATTGATGAAGATCAAACACTAGAGTCTTCAGTATGGATTATACTTCAACAGAAAGAAAATAGAAATCCTCACAACTGGACCACTAAGCAACATTTTGATAAATGGGGAAAAGATTGACATTGTCAAGGATTTTATTTTACTTGGATCCACACTCAACATCCATGGAAGCAGCAATCAAGAAATCAAATGGGCAAATCTGTTGCAGGATACCTCTTCAAAGTGTTTAAGAGCAGGGCTGTCACATTGAAAGGTAGCTGACCTAAGCCATATTTTCAATAGCTTCATATGCATATGAGAGCTGGAGAGTAAATAAGAAAGATCACAGAAGAATTAAAGCTTTTGAATTGTGGTGTTGGCAAACAATACTGAAGGTAGCATAGACTGCTAGAAGAGTGAATAAATCTGTCTTGGAGGAAGTGCTGCCAGGATGTTCTTTAGAAGCAAGAATGGCCAGATTTTGTTTCTCATACTTTGGTCATGTTGTCAGAAGTGACCAGTCCTTGGAGAAGGATATCATGCTGGCTAAAGTAGAGAGCAAAAAAGTGGAAGACCCTCAATGAGCCAGATTTACACAGTGGCTATAACTATAGGCTCAAGCACGGCAAGCATTATGAGAAATGGACATTGTTTTCTGTTGTACACGGGGTTGTTATGAATTAGCGCTGACTTGTCGGTACCAGTCACAGGGAATACTATCAGGTCCTGAGTCTTTATTCTGCCTTACTTCTATTAGCATATATTCTTACACCTTCCATCCCCTGTTCATCTGGAAAATGGTGTTCAAAGTCAGTTCAAGCATCTTCTTTGTCAATTGCTTTGGTCAATCTCTTCTCTACTTACACTGAGATAGGATTAACCATTCCTCTTTTGGTGTTCCCAATGTACCTCATAGACATTTCTGTAACAGTTTCCAAATCACTTCATTGTATGTATTACATTTTACAAGTCTACTAAGTTTCAGTTCCTTGAAGTTAGGGATGGCTTTCTATTTTGTATGTCCCCCTAATTCATGGCACAGTGATTGGCACATATCAGGAGCTCAGTAGATATCTGTTGAATGAGTCTAATCTAAGCCTCTATCATTTCCAGTGAGGAACTAAGGCCTAGAGAGTTAAATGACTTGCGCAAGGTCATCCATCTAATGTGTGGCAGAGTGGGGAATAGAAACTATAAATGTTTCCTGACTTTTAAACTTGTGGTCTTAACTGTACACCATGCTACCAACCCATCTACTTGAAAAGTGAGCATCCAGGGCCCAGATCCTTAAGTTGCTAACTTGGTCCAACAGAGTTTTAATGTCTATTATCCTTTTCTGGTAGAGAGAAAAAGTGGGCTAGATAATATAAAAATAATTATTTTATTTTATTTTACTTTATTTTCACTCTATTCCCAATTCCTCTCTGCTTTCTACCTGGCTGACCTCACCAATTAGCCTTTACTTAAGTATTTTTGAAGAAGTTCAAAATCCCTAAGCACATAGGAGCTGAAGATAAACAAATGTGTTATCACACTCTTCTCATTAGCAGAACAAAAACCACTATAGGATTAAAAATTTACTATAAGTATTTCATATCTAAATAATTGTAGGTTGGAATTGGTTCTGTTCATTTTTTTAAGCTATTTAAGCATAAAAATCACAGAGAAAAAGTAATAAACTCTAGGACTTCCCTGGAATTATGTGTCTGAGTTATCTTACATAAGTAGACTGTATCTTAGTATTACTCAATAAATTTAATGCCGTCAAGTCAATTTGACTCATAGCAACCCCTCCTTGGGTTTCCGAGGCAGTATCACTACAGAAGTAGATGGCCCAGTCTTCCTTCTGAGGAGTGACTGGTGGGTTTGAACTGCTAAGCCTTCTGGTTAGCAGTCAAATGCCTTAGGCACTATGCCATCAGCGCTCCTATCTTACTATTGGGTTATAATTTAAAAAGCTAAAAAAAAAAAATAAAAAGACCATGAAGATAACTAGCTTGTCCTTTACATTCATGACCACAAATTAAAAAGAGCACTTAAGTTATGAATAGGAGCTCTGGTGGCACGGTGCCTAAGGTATTTGACTGCTAATCAGAAGGCTGGCGGTTCAAACTCACTAGCCACTCCTCAGAAGGAAGATTGGGCAATCTACTCCCGTAGATGTTGTTGTTGTTGTTATTTGCCGTGGAGTCAGCCCCGACTCATAGCGACCCCTCCTTGGGTTTCCAAGGCAGTATCACTATGGAAGTAGGATTGCCCAACCTTCCTTCCGAGGAGTGGCTGGTGGGTTTGAACCACCAGTCTTCTGGTTAGCAGTCAAGTGCCTCAGGCACTATGCTACCAGAGCCCGTAGATATACTGCCTTGGAAATCCAAGGAGGTGTTGCTATGCGCCGAATCAACTCCATGGCAGTAGTTTTTTTTTTTTTTTTAAGTTATGAATATATTTTATTTGGGATGTTTTAATAGTTCTTAGCACATAACATTAATATGTAAAGGCTCTAAAGAGCTCATTAAGGCTTGAGCAACAAACTGCATTTTAATAATGCAGAGACTATGTGAGAGGGAACCCAATTGCTGTCGTTTAGGTAATATTAGCAAAAAATCAATTTCCTGAAAGAGCTGAAGCTTGTAAGTTAAAAAGGTTTAAAACGCACATGTCCTACTGATGGCAGAAACTTAACCAAACCCTCAAAAGCACAGGAAAAAGATTTAAAAAATTCCCTCCAAGCCCTGCCTTCTTTCAAGTCCTCTGCAAGATCAAGTGTACTAATGAATATTCAACTTCTATTCTCTAACAATAAATTTTATTTTTAAATCTATGAAGAAAAACAAACTTTTCCCATGTGTGGATTGTCGCAAAAGATAAAGTAGTCTTTCATAGTTTTTCAGGAGTTAATAGGGCTTGAATATGAAAAGCTTTGACACACCAAGGTGATTTGAAAAACTGAGTGCCATTGGCACACTGGGTAAGTGCTCAGCTGCTAACTGAAAGGTTGGCAGTTCAAACTTACCTACTAGCATCATGGGAGAAAAGACCTAGTGATCTATCTGCTCCTGTAATGATTACAGCCTAGGAATCCCTATGGGGCAGTTCTACTTTATCAAATAGGACCACTATGAGTCAGAATCAACTTGATGGCACTCAAGAAAACATTTTGTCAACATCAGTTTTGAACCTCCATTAGAAAGGTGAGCATCTCATAGGTCATTCTCTCTGGATAAGCAAACTTATGATATAAAGAAATCCTGTTAAGCTTGGACAAATTTTCACTTTAAAGAAAGGGATGACTAGGGAAACTTAGTTTCTCATCTTTATATTGAACACCACACAAGTCAAGACCTAGTCCTGTTGTTCTTCATGCAAACAGGGAGGTAGGGGTGATATTTGAGTTCTGTCATACTTGCCCACTATCACTGCTAAATCATCTTCCAACTTTCCCTTTCTCTAAGAAGCCTGAGGCCATGAAAGGCACTAATTCATCACATGCCACACTGTAGTGATTCTGTGAGCAGACATTCTGTGCTGGCATAATTTGCTTGACAGCCCTGAGGTCGACCTGCCTAGTGAATGAATAATCTTGTCCTTCTTTAAAATTTTACAATGCACTGTCCTTTGTGTACATGGATGATATTCCTGACCCACCATCAATGGTGGTGAATCTGAAAAGCAAAATGTGATGATACAGTAGGACTAAGTTTGAATGCTACATACAGAAGGAAAATGTCACAAAATGACAGAACTCTAAAAAAAACTGCTAAGTGCTGGGAGGGAAGGGTACACAAAAATGACCCAATGCTAGTTCTGTATCAGTCTGCTTCTTAGGCTTTCAGAAACTGCTCCTGTCCAACCCTACAACCCCAGCTTCTCTAGTAGTCTTCACATTTTGGTCTTATTCTTCAGCCAGATTTCTATTAGGAACAATTTCATATATTGACTGGTACTCCATATATTTACAGTGACAAAGAAGCATTAAATAATAATCATACTCAACCACCTTGGGAAGCATTAAGGAAAGTGTGTCAGCTTTAATTTTGATTTTTCTTGTTGCTTGTCAGTTTGCTTCTCAGAATAAATGCCAGAAGGGAATAAAATTCATCATTACTCTCTAGCTGCTCAATCGCATACATGAAATGAATAGAGGGCTTAACTCTGGTCTAACTGGCTCAACTTCCGCTTGTAAGAGCAGACAGCCAAACACTAAATGATCCAGCTTCTTGCCCATTCTTCCATCAAATCCAAACCAGACAGGGTTGCTCAGATGCACACATTTCATAGGGAGTAGCAAAAAAAAAGAACAAAACACGGTTGGGGAAAGGGAGTTGTTGTTTCGTCACTGTCAGATCAATTCTGATTCATTGTAATTCCATATGTTTCAGAGTAGAGCTGTGCTTCCTAGAGTTTTCATGGTTGTAATCATGATGGAAACAAATCACCAGCATTTTTCTTCCATAGCACTGCTGGGTGGGTTCTAACTGCCAACATTTAAGTTAGTGGTTGAGCACAAATATTTTGTGCCAGGTAGGGAGTGAACAGGTTGGAGAGCAGTATTGCCATTTCTTTAATCCACAGGTCTTCCCTGTCCCCTAGGGAAGGGTAAGAAATGGAAGTTCTCTCTGATCCCGCTCAAAGCCCAGTTCCACGTAGTTTTTTCCCACTGACACTGAATATGATACAAGAAGAGTATTTTTTTTGGAGGGTCCTAGAATTCAGAAATAATTAACCACACCTTACTCTGCATTACTAGCTTCATGATTCAATGATGTCATTGAGGTACCACCGTCTTAGTCACTGGAATAAAAAACAAAACTGACTCATAGCGAACCCTCCTTGGAGGGAAGTAGATTGTCCTATCTTCCTGTGAGGAGTGGCTGGTGGGTTTGAACTACCAGCCTTCTGGTTAGCAGTCAAATGCCTTAGGCATTATGCCACCAGAGCTTCTACTGGAATCAAAGTAGGTTTATAATTGTGAAACTGCCTCACTTCTCCAACAGGCATATAATCTGGACAGAAAACTGCAACAGGCCAACATGAAAATACGTTACTGTAACAGGAATGCATATTACTAGTCTGACTGAGACCTAGTGTTGATATATCCACTGATTTTCTTTTTGTGAGGCAGATCTAGTTATAGTCAGAAATCCAATTTGATGCTTATTAAACTGTCACCCAATGACAAAAATTTTAATGGGGAACCATTTAGTATGGTATAGCAGGAAGTACATGTATAAAAGGCCTGCGTTCACATCCCTGTGATCATAGGGCTTGTCTGTAAACTAGGGGAAGTCACCTCATCTCTCTAACCCTCCACCACTATCACTCTGCAATGGAGAGGCCATCATCTGCATAGAGCATGATACCCGACGTACAGGACTGGATGAAAGAGGGACAGACTCTGGAGCCAGACTACCAGGGTGTGAACTCACACTCCACAACTTCAGAGACCTTAGGCAAGTAAGTGAATCCCTGTGTTTCAGTTCTGTCTTATGCAAAATGGGAATTACATCAGAACTTTTTTCACAGAATTACAGGAGACAATGTGAATATGGGGCTTAAGCTTGATGCCTGGCATCTGGTATTTTATCTTTACCATTTGAATGTTGTAGTACCTAAAGAATATTTATTTATTCCTTTTAAATTTTCTTTCTCCAACTCTTTCTGAGAATTTTACATGTTTAATACTATACAAATATTATTCGATTATTTCAGCTTTCCCTTTCCCTGGCTTATGTGTACTTATTATAACTAATGGTAGCAACAGTACTGGAAAGTTACGGTTTAATAAGACCTTAGAGATTCTGTAATTATCCAGCTACTTATTACAAAGATAAAATATTTCAGACCCACAGTAGCTCATTCCCTCCAAGAAAAAATACATAAACATATACAACACACACACATTTATACTCATAGCGACCCTTCCTTAGGTTTCTGAGGTGGTATCATTATGGAAGTAGATTGCCCAATCTTCCTTCTGAGGAGTGGCTGCTGGGTTTGAAGCACCAGCCTTCTGGTTAGCAGTCAAATGCTTTAGGCACTATGCCACCAGAGCACCTATAAACAATATATATACATGTATATATGCATAATATATACACATACACACTCATACTTACATCTCTATCTGATCTAATTCTTGGAAAATTTCTTTGCAACCATATGAAATTCTTTTATGCAATTTTAAAAATTCTTTTTCATTGAGTATTTCCTATTTGTTCCACTTGATTAAAAATGCTCTTTCAGTCCTTTCTGTATTACTTTCATACTTTGGTTTCAAAATGAAATTTCAACTTGAATTTCTTAGCTTTTGTAATAGTTCTTAGATTAAGGAAAAGCATGACTATCTTTGTTAGAACATATTTTGCTTTGGGACGGAATATAGCCTTTGTTGACTAGGCAGCAATTAAAGGGCTTTGGGGAATAGGACTCCCAAACAAACAGTTAGAACCCAGGAAAGAGGCAATAGGTTGACTTGCCGAATCCTATGTGGTCTTACTTGGCCTGGCTTTTCCTACATATTTCTTGAAAGACTTTGCATAATATCATCCTTTGATAGTATTTCTCCCCTAGTGAAATTTTAACTTAATCCCTTCTAATTAGCATGGTTAATTGCAAAAGCACCTCAAGACTGTTCTTGCCGAAAAGGGAAGTCAGCATATGGGAAGGATTTAGGGTGAAGAGTAAATGACCCTTCTCTTTCTACTTGGCCTTGTACTTAGTTCTGCCCATTTAACATTAAGAATCTGTTTCTCCCTGAGGTTTCCTATAGATTTCCTCATAAATTGGACATGCTGGAATGGGTAAACTGTCCTCGTTAATAGAGAAACTGAGGCAAAGACAGAGGCTTTAAGTGACAGAGCTGGGGCCTGAATCTCAG
The DNA here is from genome assembly GCF_000298275.1 of Orycteropus afer afer. NCBI lineage: Eukaryota > Metazoa > Chordata > Mammalia > Tubulidentata > Orycteropodidae > Orycteropus > Orycteropus afer. The sequence goes on along the minus strand of NW_006921588.1, from coordinate 18,830,861 downwards.
GTCACTTAACTGTTTCATAGGTTATTTTTACCCTACGATTCCTTCTGGTCTAGTAACTCTTAATTTCATTTTCTTTTTATTTAGTGGAAAATAAGACACAGAGCCTGCCTAACAGTCTGTAATGAGAAGTGTTAGCAGTAATGTGATTAGGTGTCTTGTGACTACAGATTTGGGAGGAATAATGATCTTTTCAAAATACAACCACTGAAACATGTATATATGCCATTCATGAAAAAGAAACAATATCCTCTAAAAATTAGATAAATCTCTCAACTAACACATGTCTCCCTCACATCATTTCCCTGTTCTTCCTCTCTCTCTCTTTTTTTTAATCATCTAGAAAGCATGTAGACCTCCTAGCAGTGATGCAGTTAAGAGTTCTCCATATACTTCTTCAACACCGGCAAACATAATATCTATTTGGGGAAAAAAAAGTTTCCTTAAAAAACTTAACTGCCATTTTCTTTTAACTCATAAGTATAGCACCACCCACTGTAATTTAATAGTCTCAGAAGTTGGATGGCTCAAGCACACAATTCAACCATAACAATTCTCACAGAAGCTCTGCTTTTTTTTTATAGAATGCTTTCCTCTGGCAATAAGTCCATCTCATTAAGAAACAGAGAACCAAGGTATAAGACTGTGATTAACTCCATATCATCTTTATGATAGCAGAGTTCCACAGCAAATTTCACCCTTTAAAAGTGCTAATATTTAGTAATTAGGAAAAAGAATGCTAAAGAAAAGTATACCATACGAGCTTTGGACAATGTTTTTTTTTTTTTTTAATAGAAAGACTGCACTATAAAGACTCTTTTGGAATTATGTTCTATTATTTCATGGTCAAGATGGGGTTGTTGCATTATGTTAATTATTAACAAGGTAACAACAATTAAACTGAAAGTGTGTTAGCTTTAATTGAAAGCTGTATGTCTCAACTGCTTATGGAGGGTTTTTGGTAGCTCTAATCGTAGCATGCTTTACCCCTGTGTGTCTTCTTCTATGGATAGCAGGCCCTAATGGCTTCTCCAAAATCCTGAAAGCCTTACATTAAATGTATTTATAAAATAAGCAGTGAATTTTCATATGGGAATACTGTCTGTTACAACCTACTTGGGGACTCTAAAATCTAGGCCTTTTCAGTGAGCTTTACTTGTTCAACCCACCATAAAAAGTTATTGTTAAAGGGAAGACAAAGGAATTTATTCTTCTGGGATTAAATTAGCACCTTCCAAAATATTAATATTGCTTTCAATTATGATAAAATGAATTACTTGTTATGAGTAGGAATGAAAACCTGGTTTGGGGCCAGAAATATTTTCTTTAAACTATGATAAACACTAAAACATAACAGAAAATTGTTTCCAGAAATTATATATGAAAAAGAATACTATAGTACATTACATTTTATTTTACTTGCTGAGCATTTCAAATATTTTTATTTAAATATTTTTTTACCCAAAATTATTAGCAACAATAGAATATTTGACAAAATTTATTTTTTAAAGTAAATGTTGAGTACATTTTATTAAATATCTGTTTATAGTTCTAAAATATAACTTAAAAAATAATTTTCTTTAGGGTTATTTTTTAAATTATGAGTGGAAAATATCATCTAATTTATTATAAATGTGCAAGAATTTGGGTAGTACCATTTTTATGCATATAAACAAAAACAATTGCTTAAATATTTGAAAACATCCCTAATACATAGCACAGTTCTGAAGGGTATACAGACTTAGGTGTCACTTAAGGCAATTCTGTCCTTGCTGTTATTAATAAGACATTAACTTAGCCTGGTTCTACCAAAACGTTATCTACTATCAACATTTTAAAAGAAAATCCCTATACTTTTTTATGCCACCTTTTAGCACATCTTAGATAGAACTAGAGTGGTCATGTACATAGTTTATCATCCAAAGGACAGTTTTGAGACTGATGGGGGATGCTATTAACCAGGATTGTCCCAAGCAAACTGGGATAAATGGTCACCCTACTTATAGCCATATTTCTTCATAGTCATTCTGCTGTCATTAAATTAAAAAAGCACGTGTGTAGTAGTCATCATCTCCAAATGACAACTTCTCCTTCCAGAGCACATAAAGTCATGATGGGAAAATGGAAAGAAAAAAAAAAAGTAAAATAAACCAGGCATATTTGCAAAGGAAAAGCAAGTGAAACAGAACAAAGGCCAAAGAAAATAAGGAGATTATTTTAATTCACTCTGCTTCTCCAATTACTTGCTTATAGCTCGCGTAATACTGTCCTTTTAGCCCTTAGTCTACAAGTATACATTAGTATTTTGTTTCTATCAGTAATCTGTTATTCTTATTAAGCAGTCTATCTTCAACTTAATTTGATAATCACACACATCAATCTAGATAAACATTAGAATAAGAAGTGGTTAATTCAATCAAGTTTCATTAACGAACAACACTCAAAGGGTCCTGTGCTCTTGAGAGGCAGCTATGGCAATTTAGTCACTGTCAACTCACCCTCATTCACTTGTTACCTACTTTTTGCAGTACGTTACAGCAGGGAAGAGACTGTTCACCACTACTGATTTCTAGTCGTCTTTGTGACTGCCTATATCTAAGATCCAATGTTCCGATTTTAAGTCACAGAAAATAATACCCTAACATATAACTTGAGCCAGCAAATGGCACTTGGCCTAATGTTGACTCAGTTACTAAAACTATCATCACTGCTGTAAGCCCATTGTAAGCTGATGTTATTTTTGACATTAGTATTTTTAAAGCATGTTCAGATAAAGAGTAGGTTTAATGCCAAAATATACTTATAAGTAGGACACTTATCTCAGTATAATATCTTTTACAGACCATGATACCAAGCCACTGTCTCAGGTATTATAGGTGAACACTTACTATAAGTTAGAAATTACTAGAAGATTTTGCAGATCTACGATAATATGATAATACAGTAAGATGAATTTTATATAAGCCTAAAACAAAAGCAAATGAAAAATATTATCTTGATTTTTTTAAAAGTTCACTTAATTTAATATTAATCACTGAACTTATAGTGAAAAATGAGAATATTTCAAAATTTTTTAACAAAATTAGGAGTTAGGAAGATTCAAAGGAAAACAAATCATTCTTTAGGTATCTGATCTTCTTATTACTACCCACGAAACAGATAATTTGATTTTTCTAAGTGAATTGGCTTTCTTAAACTTTCCTAATTTAAATTAAGTCCCTGTGAGGGATACTGTGGGCCAACCTTCTAATATTGCTTCCTGGAAAGCTTCAAAACTACATTCCACCACCACCACACCTTTTTTTTCCTGCTGCTAGAGTTCCAGATAAGAGTTAGGTTCCACCAATTAGGAATGCTATGCCGGGTCATGTGAGGGAGAGTATCAGTACTTAAGGCATCTGGTTGTGATACTGGACCTATAGCAGAAGTGTGGTGTGGTGATGGTTCCCAATGATGGCAGCAACAGGAGCCCCTTTATAGATCACTTTGTGATAGGCTTTAGGAGTCATATCTAGAAACTCAAATAAATAATTTTTTTCATTTATCCAAGATATTCTGTAAATATGTTATAATAAATCTCTTTCTTATTCAATATGTTGAATTTGTTGGATTTATTCTCTGCAATAAACCCTAACCAATGCAATATCACTTAAAGTGAGAAAGTCATTATAAAATTATTACTTTCCTTAAAAATAATAATTAAAAAAATGTAAGATATATACAGTAAGCATAGATTTTTTCTAAGAGATAGAGGTTTAGTCTTTCCCACCTTTGTTTATCACTTATCTTCTTACTTTCTATTGCTGCTCTTAAAGAAAACAAAATGATTATTTTGTTCTGTAGCACTGATTTGACCATTTGTCTAACCCACTCCTTTCACCTCAGATATATGTTTAAAACATGTGACTATTGGCCACTTGGTGACTTGAGCTCTGGTGGTGTAGTGCCTAAGTCATTCAACTGCTAACCACAAGGCTGGTGGTTCAAACCCACCAGCCACTCCTCGGAAGGAAGACTGGGCAATCTATTTCCATAGAAATACCTCCTCAGAAACCCAAGGAGTGTTTGCTGAGTCCAGTTGACTCGATGGCAGTGAGTTTTGTTTTTATTTTTGGTTTGGGTCACTAAATTATACATTAGGAATGCTAGAGTATAAAAACAAAATATTCCCAAATGGATTTTTCCTTTGAGGAGATACTTCAGATTCAGGCTGATAGATGGCGTTTCCATGTAGAGTAAACAATTCAGTGAATGATACTAATGTGTGTCCAAGAAAGGTAAGAGATGAGATGGAAGATACCACACTGCCCTGTGTACAACTATGGCTTGGAAGGGGAGACTTGAAATCTTCTTCTCTATGTGTACATTAAGATGGGTAGAAAATAACTGGCTAATTCCTGGACATAGGAATATATATAACTTAATAGAAACCATACAGAGAATATAGCATTAAAAAATTGTTTTAAGCATTTCATAAACAGTTTAAAAGTGGTATATGCAAAACTGGAATCCTTTGGTGGAGCAAATGTTTTGGTTAAGCGCTCAGCTAAAAGTGAAAGCTGGCAGTTCAAATCCACCCAGAGATGCCTCAGAAGAAAAGCATGACAATCTACTTCCAAAAATTACAGCTACTGAAAACTCTACAAGAGTACAGTTCTACTCTGAAACACATGGGGTCACCATGAGTCGGAATCAACTCAATGACAACTGATTTGGTAATACATATATATCTTAAGAAACCATTTATCTCTCTCCTAAACTGCATAAACTAAATCCTTTAAAATCTTTATTAACATTTATATTAGATTTCTATTGCTGTATAAAAGATTACTACAAAATTAATGGCTTAGGACAATATTCACTTATTATTTCACAGTTCCATAGATCAAAACTTTGAATGGGCTTAGCTTACTTCTCTGCTTAGGATCTCACAAGGCCAAAATAAACATGTTGACCAAGCTGGACTCTCATTTGGAGGCTCTCAGTTCTTTCCTCTGGACTCTTGGTTCTACCCTTTGAGTCATTCTTCCTTTTTCATGAATAGTAGCACAATGAAGCTGAGTAATTTTTATCACCCTGACAGTAGAATTTTGAGGTCCAACAGCCTCTTTTCAGTTGGTATGTTCTCTGTTCATTTCAGTCCAAGTTGTCAGTGTTTCTGCTGATAGAATTTTCTCAACTTAGTGGATCTCTTGTGGATGGTAATGAATCCCTCCATTAGACAGAAGGTCTGTCCACAAATCTTTTCAAGATAATACCCTCTCTGTCTTTGGCTCCTGCTGAGATGGCTGACGGACAACACCCTTAAGATGCCTAGAAGCCCTCTTATTTAATTGAGATAATTTTTAAGGTACATCCTTAATCTCTTTTAACTGAGCACTGTGATATTTTGATTTTTAACAGGTTTCGCCAAAGGGCTGGGAAGCCACACCATAGGATTTTGCCTTTGCTATACTTTCAGAACATTTGTCATATGAATAGATTATGAATCTCATAAGTCATCAAGTCCTGGTTCCTTTTTGTTTCACAATTCTGCCTTCAACTTATCTTATTCCTCTCACATTTTAGTTTAAGCAGCAAGAAGGCGGCAAGTCATCAATACTTTGCTTAGAAATCTTGTTAGCTAGATATTTGAGTTATTATTTTACGAGTTCAAATTCCACATAATCAAAGGAGCCAGTTCTCCTAAGCTTATTGCCATGATGTGACAAGGTTCTCCTTTCCTTTAGTTACCAATAACATGTTGACCACTTCCTCCCGAGCCTTTAGCAATAGCATCTTTAATGTCTACATTTCTACTAACAGTCTGTTTAAGGTAATCTGGACTTTTTCTGTTATGCTTCTCAAAATTCTTCCACCCTCTACCAATTGCGTGATTCCAAAGGCACTCCTACATTTTTAAGTATTTGTTCTGGTAGCACCCCACCTTCCATGTATATAATCTATGTTTTGAAAAAGGTCCTATATGTCTAAGCTCCTATATTTTTATAGCCACAAATTATGTTTTTTTTTGTTGTTGTTCATATTTGTATGGTGGGTTTGGTACACTATCTTAAAATACATAGCAATACTTTAACACAGTTCAGTACCTATGATGTATATTTTTACTGACAAAATATTACTATATTAGCCTATATATGGACAGTTTAATATATCAGTGACTAAAAATGCAAAGTTGCTATGAATCCTTCATAGTTATCTCTAAAATCAGTAGTTTCATTCTTCAAATTATGTTTCCATGAATCTTTTGATCTCCTTCCATTCATCTTTGTTGTGGTTACTCCATCTGATCTTTCACATAAATAATGCATAAATATCTTTGTCCCAATCATTCATAGGTCCTTTTGATATAAGCCATAACCTAATACAATGTTATTTTGCATTTTTTGTGGTTTGGGGACATTGGAATTTTTCATGAGCTAGATATGAAGTATCCCACCCCAGTGCCACCGAATCAATTCAGACTCATAGTGACAACCATTGGATTTTCAAGGCTGTAAATCTTTACAGAAGTAGATTGCCTCATCTTCCTCCCATGGAGCAGCTGGTGGTTTTGAACTGCTGACCTTCTGGTTAGCAGCCAAATGCCTTACCCACTATACCGCCAGAGTTCTTTAGATATGAAGTATTGGTTATGTCATTGTTTTACAGCACAGGGGAAAAGAAAAGATTGGATAATAATACTGTTTCATTGACCTTTTTATGTTTTTGTTTTTCTTGGTTCTAACTTCAAATTCTAAGTAGAAAGGTCCTGCCATGGTTAATAACAAAAACTAGCCACCACACAAAATTCTCTGATAAGATTAACTCAACTTTTCACAGCATGGAGAAATATCAATCATCTGTGCTAGAGATCAAACCTTGAAAATGTCAGTCCAAACAAAGAATCTTGAAAAAATTTCAAGTTAGCAAAAAGAAAGATTTACAGAATAGTTGCCATGGTAACTGCAGTATGCCCTGTTGTAAACTAGTTTGCGGTTAGTAAAGTTCCTCTGAATTAGATTAAGATGAAAGACATATTTCATAAATACAAAGTTTTGAGAACTCAAAAACAGTATTAATTAATCTTGAAATGCTTTCAGAAGGGTACTTTAAAAACAGAGCTGAACCTAAACTTTCATTAAAATGAGCTTGTTTCCTTGTTATGTGAGACTACTCAAATACTTCCTCTTCCATGGCTCTTTCTGGAGCTCTAGTACACAGCTTTGTAGTCTGGATCTTGCTTCACTGTAGTGAGATACCACCTAGAGTGACAGTCATAGTTGTTATTTCATCATGGTCCCCACAGAATTTTTCTTGTTCCGTACAGGCACACTCATTTAAATGTACTCAGCTTTGGTAGCATAGTGGCTAAGGCACTTGACTGCTAATCCGAAGGCTGGCGGTTCAAACCCACCAGCCACTCCTCGGAAGGAAGGTTGGGCAATTCTACTTCCGTAGTGATACTGCCTCGGAAACCCAAGGAGGGGTCGCTATGAGTCAGGGCTGACTTGACGGCACACAACAACAACAACAACAGCTTTAGTGTGCTTCACAGATCACTGTTTTTCACAACTTGAAGTCTAGTGACATCCCTGCATAGACCAAGGCTGTTAGCACCATTTTTTCAATAGTATGTGCTCACTTTATGACTCTGTCACGTTTTGGTAATTCTCACAATATTTAAACTTTTTCATAATGCTGTTGTACACTTGATAGTCTACTCTATAGTGTAAACATAACTTTTATATGTACCGAGAAACAAAAAAATAATCTGACTCACTTTATTGAGATATTCACTTTATTGCAATGGTCTGGAACGAACCCGCTAAATCTCTGAGGTACGTCTGCATTTTCCTCATCATGGCATGATTTTACTGTGCTTTGGTTTGATGTGTCTAAAACATGTTGGGGCCTTTCTTTATGAGTAACTGATCTGATATATTTGAATACAACAAAAACAAAGTTCATTTACAATATACATATTCAATAATATTCTGGTATGTGTTTTTTTTTAAATAAAATCTGTATGTATAGGAGTGGGAATGTGCACATGCTATACCAAAAGCATGAATTCTATCTTTTACATTATCACAACTTTGAATTTGGATTCTGAAAATACCATAAAGTTATAATAAATGTCACAATAAATTCCATGGAATTAAGGGCTTGTATGCATAACAACTTTTATACATTCTAATATCCCACCAGCCACTCCTCGGAAGGAAGGTTGGGCAATCCTACTTCCGTAGTGATACTGCCTCGGAAACCCAAGGAGGGGTCGCTATGAGTCGGGGCTGACTCGATGGCACATAACAACAACAACAACAATATCCTCTTACACCTTGATGTTTGGTGATTTGAAAAATTAGCCTTAGCATTAGTGCTCACCCTTCTAGGAAGTGTTCACTAATTCTTATAGTTCAGGAAAGTTATTTTAATAAAGTATTTGTTGTGCTCATTATTTTAATAAATTAGTGGGACACTTTGCTATAAGCAACAGATTTTATATTAAATGCTTTAGATTATCTTGAGGAGTTCTAAATTATGTGAAGAATTATGGCTTAATTTATAAGTAGGGAAAGTACATTATTTGATACAAGGTAGGAAATAAATAAGTGAAAAAAAGTTATGAGTAAACATTTTGAGTCTCTCTCTCTGGATGTGTGTGTGTGTGTGTGTGTGTGTGTGAACAGGTAACAGAACACCTGTAGAGGAATGATAAGTATTTAGACATTTTGAACAACAGAAAGGTCTGTGAACTTTTTATAACAAACTCCCTTGCTGTTACACTTCTATCTTGTATGGAATCTCTTGATGATTTAATTACTAGTAGACTTGTTTGTGGTTCAAAAAATACCTTCTTGGAAACTTGTTTCAAGAAGGCTAAGGGACTGGTTCAAAGCTATGCTGTTAGTTTCCAAACTGAGATTTGGACACAGATCTTCTGACTCCAAAACCCTTAGATACTTACCACTTTAGAGAACTTAATGTCAAGTTCATACAAGTGAAAAGTATTTAAAATATTGAAAATGAATGCAAACAAAGAGAATTCCTAATAAACTTGCACTGCATACTGTCATATCAAAGAAAGAACACCCAAATGTTTAATTTAAATTGATAATATTCTCAGTTACATTTAAAACATTCCTTTAAATGTCTTTATTTAACAATTCCCCCAAATAATTTAAAAATAGCAATACTTTTATATTTTTACATGAAACTATTTTATCCCTAAAAAAGTTTATCTATTAAAAATACCTTTGTTAAAGGAGAATCTATGTTATTTAAATGTTATGTTATTGCATTTCAATATAGTGTTTTTCTCAAAAAACAAAACAAAACAAAAATAACAACCACCAAATCCTTTCCCGTGGAGTCAGTTTTGAATTATAAGTAACCCTGCAGGACAGAGTAGAACTACCCTGCAGAGTTTCCAAGGCTGTAAACCTTTACAAAAGTAGACCACCTCATCTTTTTTCCATAGAACAGAGGGGGGGTTTGAATTATTGACCTTTCAGTTAGCAGCTGAGCACTTAGCCACTGTGCCAGACGGCTCCTAATTACTGGTAGTCTTTCTCCAAAGTAAACCATAGTAAATACTCTGAATGACAAAACCAGATCATGGTCATTTCTTAAGGTGCAAACAAGTACTCTAGTAGCAATTAGATTAACCAAGAGATTCAGTAGAATAGAAATAGCTGAGCAAAGCATTTCTTGGAAACTCAAATATCATTGTGAAGACTGGTGGTAATGGGTTTGATGACTCAGTAAAAAACAGTACATATAAGTATATAATGGTGACTCAGGAAGAAATTGCTTTTACGGTAACAGGTAAACACCCTTCTCTCAGCCTAATGAACTAAGATGCAAAGCCATGTGTTCTGGGATGTACTGTCCAGGTAGGTTCATCATGGTGCATGGATTGCCTGGACCACTTTGAATATGTCTGCCCTGAGGAATAAGAAAGGCACCTAGATACGTGTCCACTAACCTGTATCTTGACTTCATATTTCCTGTGCTATTGGTTCATTGTAAATCTAAGTGAAGACAGCTTTAAGTAGAATCTGAGTCTTCATTTGTGCCAATCTTCTAGCCCAGACCAGATTTAATGGTCTGGCAGAGTAACACACAACCATCATTGCTTAGTAAATGTCTGCAACTATAAACAAAACAAAACAAAACAGAACAAAAAACCAAACCCACTACCATCAAGTCTATTCTGACTCATCGTGACCCATATACCAGAGTAGAACTGCACTGTAGAGTTCCCAAGGTTGCAAATCTTTATGGATGCAGGATGGGTTTGAACCACCAACCTTTTAGTTAGAAACCCAATGCTTTAATCACAGTGCCACCAGAGTTCCTTCTGCAAGCAAAAGAGTTATGTTACATAGTAACAAATCAAATCTGAATTCTAATAATGTTCTCAATAAAGAAACACACTCCAACAAATGGTAACTAAAGACACCACTTGAAAATCGTGTGATATTTCTTTAAAATACCATTTTAATATGCAATTTTGCATTTCAAATGAAAAACTACAAATGTAAATTGGACATGGATAAGTTTGACAATAAAGTAAACTACCTCTGCAGGCAAATCAACTAGATGATATTTAATAATATTATAATAAAAGGCAGCATTGCATAGCTTCCTAAGATTGCTACACTGAAAGAGAAAATACCTGCATTTGTTAAGTCTGGAGAAATGATCATATATCCATAATTATGTCTTTATAGTCAAGTCTTTGCAGATAGTGACTGCCTTGTATTTCTTGTTTTGTGTGGTGGTTGCATGTTTACTTATCAGTCTTGAATGTTACATTGCGAGCTCCTTAAAGGCAAGAACCAATTCTGTATTACTCATTTTTCTACCTCAATCACAGGAGCTGACCCTAGAAGCTGCTTTATACCAGTATAGGTTTTTCCCTCTCTCCTAAAACAGAGCTTTCCTATGAAACGTTCTGTAAGCCAAAATGGTGTAAAGTGATGTAATTACCATAAATTTATATGGGAAACATTTTTTAGCATTCCTAGACCCAAAAAATAATCTATCAAATCATGCCTCTCTCTCTCTCTCTCTCTCTCTCTCTATATATATATATATATGCACTCACTGCCATTGAGTCAGATCCAACTCATAGAGACCCTCCTTAGGTTTCTGAGGCAGTATCACTACAGAAGAAGATTACTCAACCTTCCTTCCGAGGAGCAACTGGTGGGTTTGAACTGCCAGCCTTCTGGTTAGCAGTCAAGTGCCTTAGGCACTATGCTACCAGACCACATAAAACTTAAAATTACACTAACATACACTGGTCACAAATAGTTCAAAACTGTGACAGCTTAATGCTGAGATTCTCAGTGTAGTTCCTGGAGAGGAGCTACTTTGGGTGCAAAAAAGTGAATATTTCACTTTTCATCTTTTTTCATCAAAGCAAAAATCCTCTTGGGATTTTTCTCAGTTAGCAAAAATAGGTACTAATAATATAGGTCTTTCATAAAAGCAAAGTGACATTAAGAGAACTTTTGAAAATCAGGGGATACTTGTACGCCATGAGGACAATTTATATATCCATGTACTGCTATAATCTGCCATACCAAAGCTTTTACTATGACAAGATCCTAAGGGTCAACAAATAGAGATTTTAGGGGCAGGATTAAAATGATTCCCTTTCTACTACTTAGCGACTATGTACAATTCCCATTACTTTGATGGGAGATACATGTAAAGTGTTTAGCATCAAATAAATTAAATGCCTTTTTGCAGTAGGTTCTACAACTGAGAGGAATGTAACAACAGTATGGCATATCATCTGATTTTCAGGGTTACTTACTCTGATTTACAGTGTAGATGCATAGAGGAATAGTTACTTTATTTTATAAACTGTCTGAGACTTCATTAGAAAATACCCTGAGAAGACATTTATGCAATACTCAGCACTGTCCAGTAATAAAACGTGCAATGAGGATGAGGCCATTTCTATGGGCTTATTTTTAAGACATTGAACTACTACAAGTTCAGAGGCTCATTGACCAAAATACACCACAGGAGTTCTCCTTTTCTCCCCCTCAAAGTTACAATCATTATAAGCATTCTATTAAGCTAATCACCTAATATTGCCAGACAGAAATTGCATTTTTGAGTATACCAGAGTTTGTCTCTCTCCTCGTTCACATGGTTACTAAGTGACTGAGTCTTTTTTTCCTTCTTCAATCCTAACCACCCTGTAATTCGGGGGAGAAAGCATCACATGTATTGCCAACACATGCAAGTCTACAAACCTCGGATGACTTTTCAAATGGAGTGATGTTCCTTTTTAAAATGGAAGTTACTGTAATTCTAATGTTATATTAGAAACAGAATCCTGACTTGATAAAATTACACACTTGGAAAGTTCATGCATTGCCACAGGCATATCTTAATCAAGCAATAACTCACTAAAGAAAGTACACTTTGGTATTTATTTTTCATAACTGATTAGTGTTTTAAAACTCTTTATGTGTAAAGATGCTAAATTATTCCTTAAATACCTCTAAAGATCAATGTGATTCCACAGGTATTTTCAAACCAATTTGGTATTTTAACAATGTGATTCTTACTATTTTTTTTTTTTTTTATCATGCACTTGCATTGCTATACAATTGATTGATCCTTAGCTAACAGTATTTCCAGGTCAGAAAAGAGGAAAAGAACACTGGTGCTGAACGTGACAAATGTGAATTCAAGTTATCACTCTGCCCCTTTTTGTCTGTGCAACCTCAGACACATGAGTATACCTAAGCCACAATTTCCTCACCTACAAGGTGGGGATAATTATACTAACCACCTTTATGTTTATAATGGAGATTGTGTGCCTAAAGCACTCAATATAGGACTTATCAGAACACATGCACTAAATACATGTTAGAGGTAGAATATTATAAGTACTCCATCATGAAGGTGCAACCTAAGAGCAGTCATGCTTGTTGGATCACCACAGTCTACTGTTTAATGAGTAGGGTGGCAGCAAGTCTGATATTTATAGTTTGTAGGTAGTGGCTGGCCTCTATATTAACAGCTTTACTTACTGAGTAGATATGTTTCTATGTGGAAAGTGAATGGTAAGGAAATTCTGGCAAGATGGCAGAATAGACAGATAATCTACACAGACCCTCCACAACAAAGCAATGAGAAACCAATTGAAACTGATACAGAAGACAATCCTGGAACCCTGAGCTTGGAAGGCAAGGATAAAGAAGTGGATTAAATATCAATCAGTAGAAGAACTTTACTGAAAACCATGAGTAAGGAGACAAATGGAGCTGTAGATTGCTGGCTTCCCTGAGGGCAAAGCCATATGGAATATATTCCAGTGGCAATCTAAGAATCAGCTTTGCTCACTGAAGATTGCATGGGCAAGAACTACATCAGTGCCTGATAACCAGAGAAGAAAACAGCAAAGGAAGAGACAAACAGACGTGTGGACTGCAGTGGTTGTCCTGAGGGTGCAGCCATTTTGAAATATTTGCAAGTTGTGGACAACACCATTTTGAGTATATGCAAAGTGGCATTCTTCCTAGACTGTGATATAGGAGTGGACTTGCTGATGACAAGATGGACAGCTGCATTAGAGGCTGATGACTGGAAAGGTGAAATATTTCCCTTATTACTCTTATGCACCACAAACTTTTGGTGAACAGAGGTGTGGCTATTCCCCACCTCAACCCACCATCTTGACCACCAGGAATTCTATCCTGGACTGTGCCCTGACAGAGCCTAAGTGCTGTGCCCCACTCCCCAGAGTTTTGGTTTTGTTTGTTTTTAAATTATTCTCTTTATCTTCCTGTTTTATATTTATTTATTTATTTGCCCCCCCCCCCATTTTCTCTTTCCCATCCCTGGTTCACTTTTTCTCTTCCTTTTTCCTGGGTCCCCCACCCCCCCTTTTTTTGGGGGGGCTTTCTTTTGGTTCTTCCCATCCCTTGTTTTTCCTTTTGCAGTTTTCCGATTTTTTCTTTACTATTCTTTTACAGTTACACTTTCAATTCTCCTTCCCTAGATATTGTGTTTTTTTCCTGTTTTTATCTTTCTTTTATCCCTTTTTAATATATTTTGAGAATTTTACTGCTTATTTATTGCATTTTTGTTTGTTTGCAATTGTTCCTGTTTGTTTATGCAATTTGAGTTTCTTGTTCTCTTGCTTTATTTATTTATTTATTTATTTATCTTGGTGTTTTCTCATTTTTGTCTAACTGAGTAGAAGACAGCAAGATGGCAGAATAGACAGATAAGTTACACATACCCTCCACAACAAAGCAATGAGAAAGCAATTGAAACCACATCTTGTGGTGCTCCAAAATCACCCAAACATACCTGCACTTTCTGAAGTTCCAAATACTAAAAGAAGGCCAATGCTTGCTTTCGCACCAACTGAACAATGGTAGACAGCAGCCAATACCAGCGCAACACACCATTATTTGCTCCTTTTGAACAGCTAATAGAGATCTATGCACACTCTGATCCTCTTTCACACATTAAACATAACACTATCAAAATGTTTCAGAGACAATAGACTATCACAATCTACACAAAGAAGCAAGATAAAGTAGTAGAAACAAGGAACTAGGATAAAAACCCAGAAAACATCCTTGAGGAAGAAACAGCATTGGAACTCCCTGATAAAGAATTCAAAAGAATTATATTTGAGTACCTTCAATGGATTGAGAGATGGATCAAGGAAAACACTAAAAAATTACGGAAAACACAGACAAAACTCTAAAACAATTTAGGAAAACTATACAAGAACACAATGACAAAAAAACCAAAAATTCAGAAAGATCAAAATAAAATGTAGAAAGCCTAAGATTCATGGAATACCATCAAGAGGAATAAACTACATGTAACTGGAATTCCAGAACAGAAGAGGTAAATGACACTCCAGAGAAAACTGTTGAAGATCTGTTGGAAGAGAATTTCCCTAATATGATAAAAGATGAGAGTACATCCATTCAATACATCATAATCTAGATCACCAAAGTCAAAGACAAAGAAAGAATCCAGAAAGCAGCACAGGAAAAATGAAAAGCAACCAGTTAGACTAATATCTGAATTCTTGGCAGAAACTATGCAGGTGAGAAGGCAATGGGATGATATATATAAAATCCTGAAAGAAAAAAATCTCCAACCAAGTATTATATACCCAGCAAAACTGTCCCTCAAATATGACAGTGAAATTAGGAGATTTCCAGATAAGTAGAAATTAAGAGAATTTGTTAAAACCAGACCAACCTTACAAGAGATGTTAAACGGAGTCCTTCTGATAGAGAACCAACAACAGCAAACAACAACCAGTGATTAACACACATGATGACATAACCCAGAAACCAACCCAGTTTTAGAAGCCTCCAAAGTAAAATAAACTTACAATACTGTAAAAAGGGAACCATAGACATCAATTGGTAAATAAGGACAACTACAAACCAAACAGAGGGGATAAATAGTATAGCTCTAGAACTTCTAAATGGTGAGGAAGTCAAGACAATTGCAAGATAGAACAGACTATCTTAAGTTTTAAACTTGAGAAGAAAATAATATATTGCAGGGTAACTGCAAAGAAAAATGAAAACTTTGCATCAAAATGAAAATAAGGACAAGAACAAATACTTAGCAAATACTGAAATAATAGCAACAAAAGAGATAACATCATTCATAAACAAAATGAACTCAGCACAGAAAATAATATGGAACAAAGAAATCAGCAACACCATGAAAAACCACATAACAAAATTGCATCAATAAATTCATACTTGTTGATAATTATGCTGAATGTAAATGTATTAAATGCACCACTCAAGAGATGCAAACTTGCAGACTGGATAAGAAAACATGACCCATTAATATACTGTCTACAAGAGACTCACTTTAGACACAAAGACAAAAAAAGACTAAAAATCAAAGATTAGAAAAATACATATGAAGCAAATGGCTACCAAAAAAGGGCAGGAGTGGCAATATCAATTTCTGATAAAATGGACTTTAAGACAAAAATGACCATAAGAGACAAGGAAGGACATTATGTAATGATTAAAGGATCAATTGTATAAGAAGACATAACCACAATAAATATCTACACACCTAATGAAAGAGCCACAAAATGCATAAAGCAGGCTTTAGCAGAATTGAAAAGACAAATAGAAGACTCCACAGTAATAGTAGAAGATTTTAATATACCACTTTCAATAAGAATTAGAACTGGAAAGAAACTCAACAAAGATGCAGAAGAACTAAATAATATGATCAACCAACTTGAACTTATAGACATCTACAGAGCATTCCACCCAAGAACAACAAAATAGACATTCTTTTCCAGCACATATGGAACATTCTCCAGGATAGACCATATGTTAGACCACACAGCAAGCCTCTATGAATTTAAAAACATTGAAATACTGCAAAGCATCTTCTCAGATAACACTGTATAAAATTAGAAATCAACACTAGGAAGACCAATGGAAAAGACCAAATGCATGGAAAGTGAGTAACACCCTTCTTGAAAATGACTGGGTAACAGAAGAAATGAAAAATGAACGTACAATTCCTTGAATTAAATGAGAATGAAAACACACATACCCAAATTTTTGGGACACAGCAAAAGCAGTAATCAGAGGGTAATTTATAACAATAGATACACACATCAAAAAAGTAGAAAGAGCTAAAATCAACATTTTAACCCAACATCTCCAACAATTAG
>NW_006921588.1:18802102-18813558 GCF_000298275.1 Orycteropus afer afer | reverse complement strand
ACTAGAAAGGAAAACTACAGACCAATATCCCTCATGAATATAGATGCAAAAATCTTCAACAACAACAAAAATCTTCAACAAAATCCTAGCCTATAGACTCCAGCAACATATCAAAAAAATAATACATAATGACCAAGTGAGATTCATACCAGTTATGCAAGGATGGTTCAACACTAGCAAAACAATCAATGTAACCCATCACTTAAGTAAAATAAAGGAAAAGAACCACATGATCCTACCAATTGATGCAGAAAAGGCATTTGATAAAATCCAACACCCATTCCTGAACAAAACTCTCAGCAAAATAGAAGGGAAATTCCTCAACTTAATAAAGGGCATATATGCAAAACCAACAGCCAACATTATTCTCTGTGGAGAGAAAATGAAACCATTCCCCTTGCAAACAGGAACCAGACAAGGATGCCCTCTATCTCCACTTCTATTCAACACTGTATTGGAAGTACTTGCCAGGGTAATAAGGCAAGAAAGGGAAATCAAAGGCATCCAAATTGGTAAGAAAGAAGTAAAATTATACCTATTTGCAGTTGATATGAGGCTATACATAAAAAATCCAAGAGCCTCAGCAAGAAAACTATTGGAACTTATTGAAATAAGTTAGCAAAGTGGCAGGATACAAGATCAATATACAAAAATCAGTTGGATTCCTCTACACTAGCAAAGAGATTGCTGAAAAGGAAATAAGGGAATCAATACCATTTACAATAGCTACCAAAAAGATAAGATACTTGGGAATAAACCTTAAACACAAAAGACCCACACAAATAAAACTACAAAACACTACTTCAAGAGACTATGAGAGTTCTACATAAATGGAAAAACTTATGATGCTCATGGATAGGAAGATTGAAAATTGTCAAAATGTCAATACTACCCAAACCAGTCAATACATTCAATGCAATCCCAATCTAGATCCCATCAACATTCTTTAAGGATATGGAAAAACCAATCACTAACTTTATACAGAAAGGAAAGAGACCTCAGATAAGCAAAGCACTATTGAAGAAGTACAAAGTAGGAGGTCTCACGCTCCTGAACCTCAAAACCTACTATACAACAATAGCTGTTAAACAGTCTGGTATTGGTACAATGACAGACACATAAACCAGGGGAACAGAACTGAGAACCCAAAAATAGATCCATTGGCCTATGGTCAGTGGATCTTTGACAAAGGGCCAAAATCATTCAATGGGGAAGAGACTGTCTGTTTAACAAATGGTGCTGGAAAAGCTGCATATCCATTTGCAGAAAAATGAAACAAGATCCACAGCTTGCAACATACACAAAAACTAATTCCAGATGGATAAAAGACTTAAATATGAAACGTAAAACTATAAACCAAAATCAAACCAAACTCACTGCCATTGAGTCAATTTGACTCATAGCGACCCTTCCTTGGGTTTCTGAGGCAGTATCTATATAGAGGTAGATTGCCCAATCTTCCCTCTGAGGAGTGGCTGGTGGGTTTGAACCACCAGCTTTCTGGTTAGCACAGTCAAATACCTTAGGCACTACGTCACCAGAGCTCCCAAAACTATAACGCTCATCAAAGAAAAAAATATGGGTAAACATAGGGGCCCTAATTTATGACATAAATAGAACATCAAGCATAACCCAAGATGTATGAACAGCGGTAGATAAACTGGATGACTGGATCCTTCTGAAAATTAAATTATTTTGTGCATCACAAGACTTCTCCAAAAGAGTAAAAAGAGAACCTACAGAGTGGGAAGAAATATTCGGCATTGGCATATTGGACAAAGACTTATCTCTAAAATTTATAGAAAACTCCAACACCTCAACATCAAAAAGATAAACAATCCAGTTAAAAAATGGGTAGAAGACATGAAAAGACACTTTACTAAAGAAGATATTCAGGTAGCCAACATGTTTGTGTGTCCACTTGAAGAAATGTTACATTAAAGAGATGTAAATTAAAACAATCGTTAGATTCCATCTCACCCCAGCATTAATAGCAAAGTTAAACAAGACAAAAAATAACAAATGCTGGTGAGGATGTGGAGAGATTAGGACTCTCATACATTGTTTGTTGTACTGTAAAATGATCCAACCACTTTGGAAATTAGTATGGCAATTTCTTGAAAAGTTGGAGATAGAAATACAATATCCCAGCAATCCTATTACTAGGTGTATATCCTAAAGGAGTGAGAGGCAGGACATGAATAGATACACGGATGTCCACGTTCATCACAGCACTATTCACAATAGCAAAGAGACGAAAACAACCTAAGTGCCCATCAACCAAAGAATGGCTAAACAAACTGTGGTACATACACAAAACGCAATACTATGCAACCCTAAAGAATAAGGTAGAATCTGCAAAACACCGCATAATGTAGATGAACTTGGAGGATATGATGCTGAGCGAAATAAGTCAATCACAGAAGGACAAATTTGTCCTTTGTAATACTGTATTAGTCCACTACTGTGAAAAGTCAAGGAAAAGTTTATACCTAGAAGGAAACTTTGTTACCAGGATGGAGAGGAGGGGAGGGAAAATTTCTAGATAGGTTATAAAAAAAAAGTATACACACTGTATATATGAGTGGGAAACGACTCAATGGCAGTGAGTTTGGTTTTCTTATACGTACCAAAGATTATTGGTGGTTACTAGGGGTGGGAGGGAGGGGGAAGGGGGAAGCTTTTGTTTGGGGGGCATTGAGTTTTTGATAATGGTGGAGGAATATTTTGAAAAAGATAGCAATAAAGGTAGCATACCATGAAAAATATAATCAATGTCCCTTAGTTGTAAATGTGGAAGTTTTTATGTTGGTGAATGTCTTGTTGTGTCTGTTTTTACCACAATAAATGTGGAGAAAAAAAAAAAAATGAAAGAAAGTGAATGGTAAGGACTCCTTATCCTTTAATATGCATATGTTTTCATAAATTACCAAATGAGCTTAATAAATACAAGGCAGCCAAATAGTCATGACTAATTCATGACATGACCCTAAGTATGATATTATCGAGTGAATTAACTGGTTTTAGCTATCAAACGTCAATGGTATTATGGTATGAGATGACTGAAGCCTCTAGTGTTTCAGTGAATCAAGGCAACAGACAGTAGGAAAGCCAAGTTTCTTCTCCATGGCAATTTTTAACCTGAGACCTATGAAATCTTCTGAAGAGAGTATCAGTATATAGGCAAGGAGGGCTTTTCAGTATTAATGAAATGAGAAGTGATTAATAACGACCTAAATTGGGCAAGCTACTTCTGTAGCGATACCATCTTGGAAACCCAAGGAGAGGGGTCACTATGAGTTGGAATTGACTTGACAGCAGTGAGCTTTTTTAGTAGAAAATAAGGATCCATAAACATGTCAATCTGAGTAGAGAATATTTTTTCCCTTATAGCATACAAAATATAAGTAGAAGTGGTAGACAACGTATTTGTAGAAATAAACTAAACTTATCTGTTAACATTTATAGAATTGCCTGTAGAGATGCGGATGACAGTTGATCAAATGATCAACTCACGGAAAACACGTTTCTGATAGTTGTGTGGCTATATAGGTTGAGGTTGGAATTTGAGGTAGAATTTGAAAGTACCCTTCTTGTTCAGGGGAGAAAAAAAAAGGCATGAGTCCTCTATGACTCTGAGCACCTCCTTAAAAGGTTTCTGGTGTTTGGGGTGACCAACATCACATACTGCCCTTTTTGAAGGCCCTTCTCATTACTGTAGGGCTATACAGCAGTGTCTGTGTTTCACCAGCACAAGGGAGTCACATACATCTTTGAGACGCCTCATTAGACATTTGGCAGTAAAGTATGACCTTCAGAAGCACAATTTCTGCTTTCTAACTCTTCACATATTTCTCATTTTTTGCTCTGAGGAAAGGAATTCTCATTTATGTTTTGGGAACTGTGGAAATCTAAACTCTAAACAAGAGTTTAGGAAGATTTACTGAATATCTATAAATTTTGCAAATAATTTAAAATACAATGGCTGTCATGTCCTTCTAGCTTTTGCTCATTATATTCTTAAAAGGGCTTTCTTGCCAAAACAAATTCTTTTATAAAAAGAGTTGACATGTTTTTTTTCTCATTATCAAAGAAGTATAGCTTTATTTTAAAAATTTTGAAAAGCACAGGAAATGATCAAAATGAAAATGTTTATTTCCGTTGCTCAAGGATAACTACTCATGATATTTAGATGTTGGTCACATTTCCATAGATTCTGAAGAGAGAAATCTGGATGGTTTGAGCAAGAATTTCTAATACAAGGGCAGGGCCAAAAGAGCAAACACCTGGGAGAGTGTGCACAGTGGGGTCTGCTGAGTCTTGGGTCAGCCTTACTCTAAGATTTGTAGCTTTTTCATTTATACCACTTACTATTTGCCAATGTTGATATACTAGGTAACTCTACTAAATACTAGACTGAAACAAACCAACAAAAAACTAGATAGGTAAATCAAAAGAAACAAAGGGTTTATTTTATTTATGGGCATATGTATGGTGTGATGTGGGCCAGCACAAAGGGTAAAGTGATATGGGCCTGGATATTTAGAATTGGAAGGCATTAATAAGTACACCACAGGAATCAGTACATATGGGGAAGCAGGGCTAGAAATCTGGGGGGGAAAGAAGAGCTAATAAAGCTACGTTCATAGATCAGGCAGCCATAGATCAGAAAGTGGGAGTGAATGTCTAGAAAGACTTCAGTAATTCCTAGTCATGATAAAATTTCTAATTTACCATTAGAAATTGCAGAGAGAATTACCTTGTCTGATAGTTGGTTTTCTGTATTTCTGGTGATTAACAAATAAATACTATTCCTGTTCACTTTTACCAATTCATTTGCATGAAATTTTCCATACACAATGTTTTGAGACACAAATTTTGTGCATCTTCTCAGAAATGTATAACACCTCTGTGGTGGTTATGTTTGTGTGTCCACTTGACTGGGCCTGGTTGAGTGGCTGGGCAGCTGGTGGTAGTTATTCCCCATGATGAGACTAGCAATAAACTCTGTGGTAGGATCTACCACAAGCAACTGAGTAGCTGCTTTGGGTATGTAGTCTGCTTCCCATATATAAGTAGTAGTCTGGGATAGTCTCTAGCCTTGTGGCATGCTTGGACCCTGCGTGTAGCTGTGTTGTTGTTCAGCAGCCTGCCATGCTCTGCTGACCTTGAGACTTACAATGGACTTAATTAAATTAATGTCCTGCTGTGTGGTTTGGTAACATTAGGACTGTGCCTTTTTACTTATCAACCTTGGGCTTCTCAGCCTCAGCAGCCAACACCTGTCTGAATGAAGAAACACCTCTAGCCCAAGTGGGCCGGGAGCAAGAGGCAGAGCTGGACCCCAAGGTTGAGGGGCTTTCACCCAGCCCCTAGAGCCTGGCACTTTGAACTTGGACTTAAAGCCTCCAAACTGTAAGAGAATAAACTCCTGTTTGTTAAGGCCATCCCAATTGTGGTATATTCTTGTCAGAGCGGCACTAGGTGACCAGAACCACCTCCCTTCTTTTTCCCTTTCTTGGTCTGTACCCCCTCCTTTGAGCCAGTCCTACACTTCCAGACCTGGATACGGTCACCCTCAAGTGGCATCTCCCAGTAGTATATACTTGAATGAGTAGAAAGCAGAAGTCAGGAGGGAGCTCAGTGTGAACCTTGCTTGCCGATTGTCTGGAGATGGAGCCATTCTATACGCTAACCTAACCCACAGGCTGAATGACTGGCTGTCCTTCTTTCAGACTAATTTAGAAATGGCAGCCAGTATGAGATCTCATTGCTTTGCAGCTTCCCTCTCCTCATTTCCCATTTGCCCTTATTCTTACTCTCCTGGGCTTGTACTCCCAAATAAAATTTTAGTACTTTAATCTTTGCCTCAGGCTCTGTTTTCTAGAGCAGTGATCCTTAAATGCTAATGTGGATACAAATCACTTGAGGATCTTGTAAAATTGCAAATTCTGATTCAGGAGCTCTAGGTTGGAGCCTGAGATTCTGCATTTCTAACAGACTGTTAAGTGATGCCCACATGATTGGTCCTTTACATAGTAAGATTCTAGAAGACACAGAATAAGACAGATTTCATCATCACCACAATGTAAGTATCGAGACATTGTTTATGTTTTGGTTTTTCATTTTTTCTCCCCCTTACTATTTTATCCCCAGAATCCACAGCAATGCCTCCAATGTAGAAAAACCCAAACCCACTGCCATGGAGTCATTTCTGACTCAGAGCGATCCTATAGGATAGAGTAGAACTGCCCCATATGGTTTCCAAGGCTGTAAATCTTACAGAAGCAGACTGCCATATCTTTCTCCCATGGTTCATTCAAGCCACTGATCTTTTGGTTAGCAGGCACATGGTTTAACCACTCCACCACCAGAGCTCCACAATGTAGGAAAGTGCTTCATAAATATTTCTTTACTGAATAATGAATTAATGAATTTTTCTAGTGACAACAGTAATTTCTAGCCATAATGAAAATTTCTTTCAAAATTTTAGGATGAAGTACATTACCTGGCAGTGGGTTTTCTGCATCTTTTGGTGATTGACAAACACATGACTATGAAGTATATAGTTATATATGTGTATTACCCCAGCATCAAAGGATTAAGGCCAAAGCACATTAAATGGTAGCACTGAATTTAGAAATTGGTTGCTGGTTTGGAAGCATAGATCAACAGCATGAGGTACCTAGTTAAGGAAAGCTACTGTTACGTTTACAAAGGTCAACCCTACATCTGAAAAGCCTGGTTGTCTTCTCTCAGGTGCTAGAGAGCAAAGAGAAGTGTGCTTATGATCCATTATTTTGTTAGCATCTTGTGTTTACTCACCCAGCACTTCACTTTTCATATAATACCTTTTATTATAGAGGGTAAATGGCAGTCTTCCACTGAATTTTAAAATAGCGCATCATGTATAATGCATTAAAAAAACTGCCAGTAGCATCAACAGCCTCCTCTGGTATTTGTCCTACTTAAGAAATGTCACACATTAGACTCTGTGATCGGTGTTATGCCCATTATTGGATGTAACCGACCTTGTCCTACTGTCCCCTTCCATAGCTACCAACAATCATCTGGACACTTAAGATTTTTCAGCTGACAACATCAGCAGCTATTCTTTTCTTGTTATACTCTTACTGTTGTCATGGAGACACAGAAACAGCTGAATAGAGTTTTCACACATGTAATTCCTGACAAAGGGGTGATACTAACTATGCTACTATGTGTCACTGAATTTGTTTCTAAATGATTCCATCAAGGTCAGGCTCTTGCACTCAAATTGTAAGGAATTTCTACCAGGAACTCTCACTTGGGATTCAATTATAAAGGTTTTCAAAGGGTGATCTCTGTATCAGCAGCATCAGTATCACCTGTAACTTGTGTGAAGTATAAATTCTTGGGTCCCCTCCCAGGCCCACTGACTCAGAACCTAGGCAATCTGTGTTTTACCAAGTTCTCCAGATGATTCTGATGTATGCCTCACCCTGAGACCATTTATCTATTAGACATCTTCCTATCTCCAAAAGATCATTTTGATGAGAAAATTAAAGATCTCCAGAATCCAGAGACAAACTGAATTGAGGGATCTTTAAAAGTCTAAGGGATAAAATAGTGTTTTTAGAACTGAGTTATAACTATAGTATGGTTAGGAGCCCTGGTGGCACAGTAGTTAAGTGCTGGACTGCTAACCGCAAGTTGGTAGCTTGAACTTACTCAGTGGCTCTGCAAGAGGAAGACCTAGCAATCTGCTCCTGTAAAGTCAAGAAAACCCTGCAGAGGGGTTCTGCTTTGTCACATAGGATCACTGTGAGCTGGAATTGACTCTCCAGTCAGTACCTAACACCACCACCATCATGGGAGAAAAAGAAACAAAACAACCGAACCCACTGTCATCAAGTCGATTCCAACTTAGAGACCCCATGGGTTTCCAAGGCTATAAATAGAAGCAGAATGTCTCACCTTTCTCCAGCAGAGCAGCTGGTGGGTTTGAACTGCCAACTGTTTGGTTAGCAGATGAATTCCTCAACCACTATGCCACCAGAGCTCCTTAACATGGGAGAGGTACTTATTAAAAATACTTAAGCCTTGAAATCATCCAGAACTAGTGAATCAGAATGTCTGGGTTGGGACTAATTAATTGTCTGTTTAAGAGATGCTCCAGACAATTCTAAGGCACCAATTAGGAGAACCACAGAATAAAGTACAGCTCATGTTAACATGGGTTATCTCTGGGGGATGGGACCAAATGATCTTTTTTCTACATACTTATTTTCTCAGTTGAATGCAATGATCACAAATTACTTTTATAATCAGAAAATAACAACAGGGCAATTACTTAAAAGAGATGAAAGCAGACAGAATAGAATCAAGTTATTTGTGAGACCTACGAACTTGGAGATTTATGCATTTCCTTTCCTTATATCATAGATAACAGAGTGGTTAAGAGCTCAGATTATGGAGCAGGATGCCTGGGTTCAAATCCTATAAGCTTACTTATTAGCAGTGTAACTTTCCTCTTGGGTAACTTTCCTCAGTTTCCTCATCTCTTAAGCAGAGAGAGTAATGATAGTGTCTATTTCATAGGGTTGTTCTGAGAATAAATAAGAGTACTTAATATAGTATTAACACAATAAGCACTCAAATGTAGTATTAATACAAAAATATCTAGCGCTATGTTTTATGGCTTTCTTAGCTCTATTTTCTATAGAAGCCATTTATCGATCAATCTTTACTGTAATGCTTAAAAAACAAAAAGCAGGCTATAACTCTCAGTGCTTGGTAAAGTAGAGGGTCAGCAAAAAAAAAAAAAAAAACCGGGAAGACCCTCAGCAAGATGAATTGACACAGTGGCCACAAGAAGAGGCTTAATACAGCAAGGACTGTGAGGATGGTGCAGGACTGGGCAGCATTTTGTTCTGTGTGGTACACAGGGTCACTATGAGTCAGAACCGACTCCACGGCACCTAGCAACAACAGCAACAATAACGCCAAGGGGGAGACGTCTCTCTTTGAGGAATAACTCTCAACCCTCCCATTTGCCTTCATGTCCCTACCATGATTCTCACTCTCCCTTCCTCTTGAGGAACATGTCTGTATCCTGGCTTTTCCTCCATTCAGTGCCCAATGCCTTCATGTTTCTCCTTGTGTTCTTTCAGTGTGGTATCTTATATTTATCATATATATTTGACCTCCAAAGTTTACAACTACCAGCTATCTCTGCCATCTAATTAAAGTTTATTAAATTCTCTTAGATCTAAGTATTAGTAGCACCAGTTTATTCTCCCCCCCCCCCCAGTTGTTTTGGCCTTGGTCATATAATTAATGATTTTGGTTTCTGAAGCCCAGGCCCATTTAGGAATACCTCTGAGTCTGAGGTTAAATATTTGATCATTTAAAAACATACTCCGGGGCTTGTACATTGAAGACAGGGGCTGATGCTGGCCCAGCCAGGTATTGTTGGTGCTCCTGCAGCTGCTGTCTGAAGGCTCTGAACCCAGCTACATTTCTCTCATTCAAAGGGAGATTAGGTGTCCAAGGTTTAGCCCTGGACTGAGTTTTCTTTTTCCCTCCTGGATTTAATCAGAGAATTGTAAAGTACTGAGAAAGGAGTTTAGGAGAGAAATTCCCCAACTTTCTACTTTCCAGAACACTTTTATGTTGAAAATAAATACTTTTTAGTAGCTCTCACACTTCAGAGTGCATCAGAATCACTTGCAGGGATTATTAAAACACCGTCTGCTGGGCTACACCTCAGAGTTTCTGATTCAATAGTTTAGGGGTGGGGCCTGTGAATTGGCATTTCTAACAAGTTTTCAGTGATGCTGATACTGCTAGGATGGAAAATTAGTATTAAGTATGCTACAACCAAACCAAGCCAAACCCACTGCTGTCAATTCCGACTCATACTGACCTTGTAGGTCAGGGTAGACCTGCCCCGTAGGGTTTTCAAGGCTGTAATCTTTATAGAAGCAGACTGCCTCATCTTTCTCTTGTGGAACAGCTGGCGGGTTCCACACTCACTTTTCAGTTAGCAGCTGAGAGTTTAAGCATTGTACCACCATGGCTCCTATTAGGTGCTAAGAACCCTAGATAATCACTCTTTTCTCAATGTTTCTTGCTATCTCCCTCTTCTTCCTTCCACTTACTGCATTTTATTCAAAACTGATGATTCTAACCTAAGAACATGATGACTCACATATTCAATAAATTTCAGAGAGCATTATCAAAGAAGAAAGATCAAAATTCCTAACTCTTACTTTGGAAAAACTGATTACCTGTTTACCGATGACTGTCATTTTAACTGCAAAATATAAAATTTAGCTCCAGTGATGGCAACTTCTATATTCTTGATTCCTTATTTCTTATCTCTACATGCCCTTCTCTGGCCAGTACCTATGATTCATGCCCATCGTTCAGCTTTTGCACTTAGTTTTCCCTATGTGGAATGTTCCCTGTCTACATACATCCATAACTTTTTCAAGACACAGTTTCTAGGTTTCAATTCTCTCAAAGATTTTTCTTTAGTAATTTTGACTCATACAAATAATTCACTTCCTTTACTATCCAGTGGGTGAATACAGTTCATTATATCTCACAGTTCCTCTATTTTCTAATAACTTCTGTTTGATTTATCTTATTTTTCTTGGTTTTTGGATCTTTCTCTAACCAAAAGATTATAGAGAGTACAAAGTAACAATAGTATCTCATAAGAGCCCTTGTGGCAGAATGGTTAGAAGCTTGTCTGCTAACCAAAAGTCTGATGGTTTGAACCCTCCAGCCTTTGCATGGGAGAAAGATGTAGCAGTCTGCTGCTGTAAAGACTACTGTCTTGGAAACCCTATGGGGCAGTTCTATCCTATCCCATAGGATTGATCTCAGTTGGAACTGACTCAACAACTGAACTGTCATTGAGTGAGCTTCTTGGTATATGATGCATGCAGGGGTGGAGTAGGGAGAACAAGGTCATCACTAAATGGGAAACCAAGTTGTTGTTGTTAGGTGCCATCAGGTCAGCTCTAACTCACAGCAACCCTATGTACAACAGAGTGAAACACTGCCCAGTTGTGTACCTTTCTCACAACCCTTGCTATACTTGAGCCCATAGCTCTAGCCACTCTGTCAATCCCTCTTGTTGAAGGTCTTCCCCCTACCCCTTTTTTTTCTTACTAACCCTCTACTTTACCAAGTATGATATCCTTCTCCAGGGACTGGTCCCTACTAACGACATGACCAAAGTAGGTGAGACGAAGTATGGCCATGCTCCCTTCCAAGGAGCATTCTGCCTGCACTTCTTCTGCAACAGATTTGTTTGTTCTTATGGCAATCTATCAAACCCACCAGCCACTCCTCGGAAGGAAGGCTGGGCAATCCTACTTCCGTAGTGATACTGCCTCAGAAACCCAAGGAGGGGTCGCTATGAGTCGGGGCCGACTCGACGGCACATAACAACAACAACATCA
>NW_006921588.1:18791856-18801837 GCF_000298275.1 Orycteropus afer afer | reverse complement strand
GACAGGTTTCAGCAGAGCTTTCAGATGAATACAGACTGGGAAGAAGAAAGGGCCCATCCACTTTGGAAAAAATTGGCCTGTAAAAACCTTGTGAAAAGTAGTAAAAACACTGACATATTACTGGGAAGCCAGAGGAGGCAGGAAAGCACTAGACATTAGAGTTGGTTTTCTTGACTCCAAGCTGAAATGTCCAAATTCCCACTACCAGCAATGACAAGACAGACAAGATACTACTAAATTTCTGGGCTCCAGCAGCCCTTACATACAATTTCCCTAATCAAACCGGTAATGTGTTCAGCTGCTAGGAAGTTTGAGTCTACCAATGGTGCCGGGGAAGAAAGTCATAAATATCTACTTCCAAAAATTCTGCTATTGAAAACCCTGTGGGGCACAGTGCTACTCTGACACACATGAGGTCACCATGAGTTGGAAGTGACTTGATGGCAACTGTGAAGAAAAAGCTTAGCTGCCCATTCTTCCCATCCACTTAGTAGAACACACACAGTTCCTTTCATTCGGATTGCAGCCCAGCCAGAAGGGAAGTAGCTTTTGTTTTGTGACTAATTTTCACTACAATGTTCAGAGAATATAATCATGTAACTACTGTGAAGCAGCACCTGGTCTGTTTATTAACACAATATTATAAAACATGATTAAAAAAAAAAAAAAAAGAAAGAAAGAAAAAGAACTCTGTGACTGGGCCCCACTACAAAACTCAACCACAAATTATCACCTCACCCTCATAATTACCACAATAATGTGAGTGTAGAATGGATGCCAAATGATTCAGGCCGGCTAGGTTAAGTTCCCCCATTGTGCTGCTGAATGTTTCAGGTGTATCTTAAAATTGCATTGCTGTGAATATCAAAGGCACAGTGAGGGGCTCCACAATGTTGGCAAAAATCAATAAATTCAGGGACTCACAGGCTTCCTGGAGAAATATATATTCAGCATTTGTTTTACTGAAATGATTTATTAGATCAATGAGTTTCACTACCTTCTTTCACTTTGATTTACCTTTTTCATTTTGATGTTCAATACATACATCCAATAGCTCTCAGCCAGGTAACTAAGCTCTGCCTGATTCCTGTCCTATCCCCCATCCTAGAGGAAAAGCACTGCGAGGAGGATCCTGGGACATCTCCTACAGGGCTCCACAGATTGGGGTTGGGAGTGGGGGAAAGGTACTTTCTATTAAAATATAACTTATTGATTTATAACAAGACCATCACTTTTTTTCTTTTTTAATTGTGGTTTGGATGAAAGTTTACAGAGCAAATTTATTCAGCAGTTCAGATACACTTTGTCTCATGACATTGACTATAATCTCCCACAATGCAACAGCTCTCCTCCCACTTCCTCCCCCAAAGCCACTTTTTCCCAGTGTCCTTCCCTCCCATGCATTCCTGCCCCCTGAGCTGTCTCCCTGTGCATACACAACAGCCCTTCTAGTCTCCCATAATTGATCTCTCCAAGGAGTGTATCTACCTAATGGAAATGTTCAGCAACAAGAGCATCACTTTAAATGTTAAGATACTAGAAACTAATTTTCTACTTCTCCCTCTTCATTTATTTGAAATATTTGACTGCTAACCAGAAGGCTGGCGGTTCAAACCCACCAGCCACTCCTCAGAAGGAAGGTTGGGCGATCTACTTCTGTAGAAATACTGCCTCAGAAACCCAAGGAGGGGTTGCTATGAACCAACTCTATGGCAGTGAGTTTGGATTTTTTGGTTTAATAAGAAAAGAAAGACACTTTTTAATAAATCAGCTTCTAAACAGATTGATATATGTCCATTCTGAACATTTAGATGTGGTTGTTTGAAGGCCTTTCTCTCCAAATCAGGTCCTGTGTGTGAAAATTGTTGTTGTTGTTGTTATGTGCCGTTGAGTCGGCCCCGACTCATAGCGACCCCTCCTTGGGTTTCCGAGGCAGTATCACTACGGAAGTAGGATTGCCCAACCTTCCTTCCGAGGAGTGGCTGGTGGGTTTGAACCGCCAGCCGTCTGGTTAGCAGGCAAGTGTCTTATCCACTAACACACGTGGAAAATAAACATTTCATTAACCCTGAAAATTAATATATATTTTTTTTTATATAGCTTTCTTTCTCCTTATTTTAAGGAGGTCTGGTGGCATAGTGGATAAGACATTTGCTGTTAACCAGAAGGATGATGTTCAAAACCACCAACTGTTCTATGGAGGAAGATGATGCAATCTATTTCCGTAATGATTTATAGTCCTGGAAAACCAGTGGGGCTCGCTATGAGTCAAAATAGATTTGAAGGTAGTGATTTGCTGTCCTTATTTTACTTCCTTCCCATGAAGAGTGAGAAAACTATGCAGGGTGAGGAAAAAGAGCACCCTAGGAACAGGGCTTCTCATGGAGGTTTGCGCCCCAGTTTCCTCTTCGGAATCATGTTTTGGAGGCAATGGATCACCATGTAATTCACACCCTTGATGTTACTTTTCACTGCAACCTGAAAATCCAAGAATCCCTCTGGAAATAAAATGAAAATCTACTATCTTTACTATCTATTTTTTAGATTAATGATGAAAACATTAGGAAGATTTGCTTCCTGATATGTGTTACTAACAATTTTACAAAAAAGACAATATTTGCTTCTCTGAATGTTGCAGAAACTACAGAATTATACAAGAGAAAGACTGAAAGCTTCTCCATTGTATTCAAAGCTGTTACTTTCTACCTACAAGTTATAGTCCATCAATTGAGTCAACATTTGTTTATCAAAACTCTATTTGCTTACTGTCCCTTAATATGTATTAAAATAAAAAGAAAAAATTATCATGATGCTGCACATTTATGGAAATTAGTAAGGGCTCAAAGGCCCATAGCTAGAAATGAATCAGGCCTGGAGACAAGCATCTATAAATAAAAATGTAATATAACAGCCCAGCCCTGGAACACTACCCACTCAGGGTCTTCACCATCAAATGTGTCATCACCCTGACATCTTTTGGCCTGGTTTGGGCTGATGTAAAAAATAATCCCATGGCGTTTCCTGGATTTATCTTCAAGGCTGATACAGACAAAAACTGGCTTGTGTATCACATACTTTGTGATATTTAAAGACACTAGAAAATCCCTACAAAACCTTCTTGGAATAACTCAGAGAGCTAATGAAATTTAAAATGAATGTTATTTTCTAAGTTTAGGCTAGAGTGGTTTGGGTGGGCATCTTCCCAGGCAGGGTTATAAACGTTATTTAGGTTCCAAATCTGTATTTTAGTGTAACAGAAGTTATTTAGGTTTCTATTCTGCCTTTTAAGAACCTTCTATCATATACAAGAATAAGAATTTTTAAACACAACTAGTTGGATAATGTTTTCCATGTCTCCACTTATACAGTTGCTACACCAGTGTGTGATCTGGCCCAATTCTCTGTAACTGGCATTGTCAGCTAGCAAGAGAAAGAAGACTGGCCTACACTCTGAAAGAGCAGCAGGTGCAGAAAGGACTAAGGTGGGTGGCACAGCTTGACGACTAAAGGGGCATGCCAGTGAGGGCCTGTGTGTGCACTACCATCATTCTCAAGGCATCCCTGGGACCCCTCAGAGGACACGTACACAGTGATCTCCCAAATCGTCAGCCTTATTTTTAATTATTCTATTTAAAATAAAAGCAGCAACGGCAAACATACATCTGTAGAGATGTCTCAGAAACCCAAGGAGGGGTTGCTATGAGTCGGGATCAACTGGACAGCAGTGAGTTTGGTTTGGCAAAATGTTGGCACTCAGCACTAAGAAGCTATGATGCACTTGAGGGTTATCTGAATTTTCAGTCTGGCAATGGTGCTGGGTAGGTTTGAATTTCATCTTTTAAAATGGAATAGAAAATTAAGACTCATTGGATAGCTTTTTATAGGTGTCCTGGGAATTTAGCCTCAAAAATCAACCAAGATATATAGGATATATTAGGTTTGAAGGACAATTTTAGTGGATATTTGTCATTTTCTTTTGAATACCCAAAATATAAATCTTATGTCTATCTGTACCTTATTGATCTTGCTTGGTCAAGGGTAAAGTCCACTCCCCACTAAGAGCCCAAAGAGCTCAAAGAGTCCAAAGAGCCAGATTCTCACTTTCTCAGCCTTCCTTGAAGCTAGGACAAGAGCTCATTATGCAGGCACAGCTTATCAGACATAGTCTACCCTCTGCCACACACACTAAATCTTGAACTAGTTACGTTACGAGGCAGGACTGGAGGAGAAATCGTTTAGATACAGCAGCAGCTAAATTCAATTTCTAGGAGCATGTGGGGGACCAGCAGCCATCCAGTGGGGGATACAGCTGTAGTAGTTAGTGCTTAGTAACACCAGCAGCTCTGCTCTTACCAGATGCATTCCATAGCATGGAACTAGGTTATTTCTAACTTCCTCACTTTCTTTGCTCCTTCTGATGTCTTGAACCTGATCCTTAGGCTGCCTGGTGATTCTGTGAGCTCCCTAATGTCCTTTCACTAAATTTAATTCCTTCTGCAAACAGCCAGAACCACTAAAACCACTGACCGTTACACAAATTTCAATGAAAAATATTATTTCTCACAGTAGTGTTGTTGTTGTTAGGTGCTGTCACGTTGACTCTGACTTGTAGTGACTCTCCATACAACAGAATGAAACACTGTCAGGTCTTGTGCCAGCCTCACAATCCTTGCTATACCTGAGCAAGGTATACAGTTGCAGTCACTGTGTCAATTCATCTCATTGAGGGTCTTTTCCGTTTTCGCAGACCCTCCACTTTACCAAGCATGATATCCTTGTCCAGGGAATGGTCCCTTCTGACAACATGACCAAAGTGATGTTGTTATGTACCTCAAGTCAGACCCGACTCATAGCGAACCCTCCTTGGGTTTCCGAGGCAGTGTTACTACAGAAGTAGACTGCCCCATCTTCCTTCCGAGGAGTGGCTGGTGGGTTTGAACCGCCAGCCTTCTGGTTAGCAGTCAAGTGCCTTATGAGATGAATCTGGCCATTCTGGCTTCCACAGAGCATTCCAGCTGCACTTCCAGGACAGATTTGTTAGTTCCTCTGACAGTCCGTGATACTTTCAGTATTCTTTATCAACACCACAACTCAAAGCATCAACTCTTCTTCAGTCTTCCTCATTCACTGTCTAGCTTTCACATGCATATGAGGTGTTTGAAAACACCATGGCTTGGGTTAGGTGCACCTTAGTCTTTGAAGAGGCATCTTTTCTCTTCCACACTGTAAAGAGATTGTTTGCAGCAGATTTGCCCAGCACAACACATCATCTATTTCTTGACTGCTGCTTCCACTGGTGATAATTGTGGGATCAAGTTGTATGAAATCTTTGACAACTTCAATGTTTTCTACATTTATCATGATGCTGCTTATTGGTCCAGTTGTGAAGATTTTTGTTTCATGTAGAGGTGTAATCCATACTGTAGACTGTAGTCTTTAACCTTCATCAGTAAGTGCTCCAAGTCATCTTCATTTTTAGCAAGAAAGGTGTGTTGTCTTCATATTGCAGGTTATTAGTGAATCTTCCTTCAATCCTGATGCCATGTTCTTCTTCATATAGTTCAGTTTTTCAGACTATTTGCTCAGCATACAGATTGAATAAGTATGACAAAAGGATACAACCTTCCTAATTTTAAACCATGCAGTATCTGCTAGTTCTGTTCAAACAACAGCCTCATGGTCTATGTACAGCAGTACTCATGAGTAAAATTAAGTGTTCTGGAATTCCCATTCTTCTCAATGTTATCCATAATTTGTTATGATCCATACAATCAAATGCTTTTTCATAGTCAATAAAACACAAGTAAATATCTTTCTGGTATTCTTTGCTTTCAGACAAGATCCATCTGACATCAGCAATAATATCCCTCATTCCACGTCCTCTTCTGAATCCAGCCTGCATTTCTGGAAATTCCCTTTCAATATACTGGTGCAATCATTTTTGAATTTTCTTCAGCAAGATTTTACTTGTGTGTGATATTAACGATATTGTTCAATAATTTCCACATTCTGTGGTATCATCTTTCTTTGGAATGGAAACAAATATGTATCTCTTCCAATCAGTTGACCAGGTAGCTATCTTCCAGATTTCTTGGCATAAACAAGTAAGTACCTCTGGTGTGGCATCTCTTTGTTGAAACATCTCAATGGGTATTCTGTCAATTCCTGGAGACTTGTTTTTTGCCATTTCCTTCAGTGCAGCTTTGACTTCTTCTTTCATTACCATCAGTTCTTGATCATATGCAACTTCTTGAAATAGATGAACATTGACCAATTTTTTTTTTTTTTTTTGGTACAGTGATTCTGTGTATTCCCTCCATTTTCTTTTGATGTTTCCTGTACCATTCAATATTTTGCCCATAGAATTTTTCAATATGGCAACTCAAGGCTTGAGTTTTTTTCTTCAGTTCTTTCAGCTTGAGAAATGCTGGGTGTGATTTTCCCTTTTGGTTTTCTAACTTCAGGTCTTTATATATTTCATTATAATAATTGACTTTGTCTTCTTGAGCTGCTGTTCGAAAATTTCTGTTCAGCTCTTTTATCTTGTCATTTCTTCCATTTGCTTTAGGTACACTCCATTCAAGAGCAAGTTTCAGAGTCTCTTCTGACATCCATTTTGGTCTTTTCTTCCTTTCCTGTCTTTTTAATGACCTTTTGCTTTCTTCATGGGTGATGTTCTTGATGTCATTCCACAATCCCTCTGGTTTTCAGTCACTGGTGTTCAATGCATCAAATGTATTCTTTAGATAGTCTCTAAATTCAGGTGGGATATAATCAAAGCAATATTTTGGCTCTTGCGGTCTTGGTTTAATTGTCTTCAGCTTCAACTTGAACTTACATATGAGCAACTGATGGTCTGTTCCACAGTCAGCTCCTGGCCTTGTTTTGGCTGAAGATAACGAGTTTCTCCATTGCCTCTTTGCACAAATATAGTTGATCTGATTCCTGTGTATTCCATCTGGTGAAGTCTATGCGTATAGAAGCTATTTATGTTGTTAAAAAAAGATATTTGCAATGAATAAGTTGTTGGTCTTGCAAAATTCTATCATGCTCTCTCCAGCATCATTTCCATCACCAAGGCCATATTTTCCAACTACCAGCCATTCTTCTTTGTTTCCAACTTTTGCATTCCAATCACCAGTGATAATCAACACATCTTGATTGCATGTTTGGTCAATTTCAGGCTTCAGAAATTGGTAAAAACCTTCAATTTCCTTTCCTTTGGCTTTAGTGGTTGGTGTGTAAATTAGAATAGTAGTAGTAGTAACTGGTTTTCCCTGTAGGTCTATGGATATTATTCTATCACTGACAGCATTATACTTCAGGATAGATCTTGAAACATTCTTTGTGATCATGAATGTCACGCCATTCCTCTTCAATTTGTCATTCCCGGCATAGTCA
The DNA here is from genome assembly GCF_000298275.1 of Orycteropus afer afer. Taxonomy (NCBI): domain Eukaryota; kingdom Metazoa; phylum Chordata; class Mammalia; order Tubulidentata; family Orycteropodidae; genus Orycteropus; species Orycteropus afer. The sequence goes on along the minus strand of NW_006921588.1, from coordinate 18,794,436 downwards.
ATCATATGGTTGTCTCATTCAAAATGACCAAAACCAGTCCATTTCAGCTCATTAATGTCTAGGATATTGATCTTAATGCATTCCATTTCAGTTTTGACAACTTCCAATTTTCCTAAATTCATGCTTCAGACATTCCATGTTCCAATTATTAATGGATGTTTGCAGCTGTTTCTTCCCATTTTGAGACATCAGCAAATGGAGGTCCCAAAAGCTTTACTCCTTCCTTTACATCATTAAGGTCAATTCTATTATGAGGAGGCTGCTCTTCCCCAGTCGTATTTTGAGTGTATCCGACCTGAGGGGCTCATCTTCCAGCACTATATTGGACAATGTTTCAGGGCTATTCATAAAGTTTTCCAGTAACATATCAGACAGTGTTTCACTGCTATTCATGAGATTTTCACTGGCCAATTCTTTGAGAAGTGGGTAACCGCTTCCTTCCTTCAAGTCTGTCTTAGTCTGGAAGCTCCAATGAAACCTGTCTACCATGTGTAACCCTGCTGGTGTTTGAAATACCAATGGCATAGCCTCCGGCCTCATAGTAACATGTAAGCCACCACAGTATGACAAAGTGACAGATGAATGTTGGAAAGTAGTGTTATACTTAAAAAAATTAGACAAATAACTTGTGTGTTCTTTCTAAATGGGCTTTCATATGTAACCATACTTTTAAAATAAAATGTCAGTCTGGTAGTTATCTTTGGGCTTTCCCAAAGGTGACCTTTTCTTAGGTTGGCCTACAACAGCCCAAATCAGGGTTTTTGGTTTCATCATATTATTTTCCTTACTTTCTCATCTCTCATTTTTTAAAAGCTGATTTCCCTTCAAGTAAATTGGGTCATTCCAATATGCCTTTCTTTATGCCTTCTTTCTAGGTATTCACCATCCTTCTTCTGCTCCAAGTTTTTTTGAGGTTCCCAGTCCAACAACCTTCTACCACATCACCTGTGTTTAATCACATGCTTCTTAAGAATGAGTCCTCAGAAGATGGATGAATAGTTAGCCAAGTGACACAGACCCTCTTCAACAAAAAAGAAAAACCAATTGACAGAGATACAGAAGATAATCCTGGAGCCCTGAGCTTTGAAAGGAACTAAAATCATGGGCAAGTCACTCCAACATATAATCACCAATTAAATATATACACAAATAAACACAAAAGCAAAAACATCACAATGCCTCGGAGACAACAGAGCATAACAGTCCACACAAAGAAGTGTATTAGGAACCAACTAGTGGAAAAACCTGACAAAACCAGTGAGTACAGAGACAGTTGGAGCTGCAGACTGTCAGCTACTCTGATGGGACCAACAGCCTGAATACTTCCAAGTGGTGTTGGGACCTGAGAATTGACCTAAAGATCAGCCCTGGTCTCCAAAGGCTGCAGGGACGACTGCACTGGTGGTCTATGACTAGGAAGGGAAACAGCAAGGAGGGAGACTACTTGAGCTGTGGACTTTCTGCTCTCCGGAGGGCACAGCCATTTTAGTTGTTTACACGTCGCAGCCATTTTGGATATTTAAAGTGACCAAGGGCATAGCCATTTTGAATGTTTACAAGCAGTGGCCATTTTGGATATTTAAAGTGACCAAGGCGCAGCCATTTTGAATGTTTACAAACGGTGGCCATTTTAGATATTTAAAGTGACCAAGGGTGCAGCCATTTTGAATCTTCACAAGTGGCAACCATTTTGGATTTTAAAGCAATAGCATTCTCATTTGGATTCCAGGGACCTAAGAACAGGTTCTGTTTGCCAAGGTCTGCAGGGACATCCAAGAGGCTGACAACAGGAAAGGAGACAGGTGGTGAGTATATAAGTGCTGTCAATTAGTGAATAGAGGAGCACAGTACCCTGCTTGTATAGATAACAGACAAAGAAAACTAAAATCATGGGCAAGTCACTCCAACATGAAATCACCAATTAAATATATACACAAAAAATTCACAATGCCTCAGAGACAACAGGGCATCACAGTCCACACAAAGAAGCAAGATAAACCGGAAGAAACAAGGGACTAGGAAACAGACCCAAAACATATCCCTGAGGAAGATGTACCATTAGAACCCTCTGATAAGGAATTCATAAGAATTATATTTAGATATCTGCAATGAATTGAGAGACAGATCATGGAAAACACAGAGAAAACCCTAGAACAATTTTGAAAGACAATACAAGAACAAACTGACAGAATAAATGAAAAATTAGAAATGATACAAGATCTACACACAGAAATCTAGGAGATTAATACTAAATTTTCAGAAACAGATGAGACATTGAATGGACAAAGAAGCAGAATTGAATCAATGGAAGACAGAATTAGGGAGATTGAAGGCAAATACCTGAACACTTCTTTGGAAAGGGTTCAATCAGAAAAAAGGTCAAAACAAAATGAAGAAAGCCTAAGGTTCATGGGGGATACCATCAAAAGGAATAACCTACAAGTAATCAGAATTCCAGGACAGGAAGAGACAAATAAAACCACAGAGAAAATTGTTGAAGATTTGTTGGAAGAGAATTTTCCTGGTATGATGAAAGATGAGCATATATCCATTCAGGAAGCCCAACGAACCCCAAACAGG
>NW_006921588.1:18767708-18790626 GCF_000298275.1 Orycteropus afer afer | reverse complement strand
AATAGTGTCAGAGCCTTCCCCATCTCTACTAGGATGCTGTCTACTGTGAAATTTTAAGTTGTGGAAGTGGAAGTGATTCTCCCAACTCTGCATGAAGTATGTATTTGACCACTGACCATTCTGATGATTGTTTGATGCTTCCAAACACTAGATCTTCTGTCTTTCCAGTTAACTCTCAAATTACATGGGAATTTTTGTATGAAAACTAACAGAATCCCTGATGTACACAAAGCCTAGCAAAATAAGAACAGTACTACCAGACTGAGCTAAAGGTGGAAATTAGCAGTGATACAGAAAAAAACAAACAAAACAAAGTATGGGCAAAATTTATTCCCATACATTTTGGAACTGCTCAGAAATGATGGTATAGATTCTAGCATTCAAAACATCAGTGTCAGAACAGCCCATCTGCAAGGTGGGATGGCTCACCACTCTGATGGGAACCTTGATACAGTTACCAGCTTCTACCAAAGGCTACTGAACTGATCTCCTAATCATGAATTTTTCTAAAGCAGATGGATTTGTCTTCAGCCAACACCTCTAAATGCCCATCATCCAACCCCTTGCTAGGGAATGTCATCTTCTTACATTCTCTGGGTTAGTAAGTATCTGGTTGAGACAGGTGATATTTACTGAGGGTTATTTGAACAATTTTCTCTAAATATTCTAAGTTATATCTTTAGAAAAGGTAAAAGATTATCTTATTGAACCAAAAGATGCCTGCCTTCTTACATGTTTACTTTTACTGGGGTTTATTGTGATTTATTTTCACTGGGGTTTATTGTATTGCTTTCAGAATTTATAGAGGAGCACAAATAACAGAGAAATAAAATTCATCATATTTTCCTGAGAATGGCAATGCAAGTATTTTATAGTCCAGACACACATTGTCTCCTATGTAAAACTTTGTGTGAGAAATGTCTTTTAGTTGTGTATACAGGGAAAACTTTTGCTTTCCCTTAGGTACTGAGAATCATTGAATTGACAGTATCTTCCTTTTCACTTTGCCTACTGGGAAGTTTAGGTGCAAGTGTTAGATGCAAATAGAGAACCATGAAGAAACCCACAGTTTGATGATGTATATTTTTCCCTCTGGCTTTACTTACCTTTCTGATACACAAATAGATATATAAGAATATATATTTATAAATTTATATATTTTATTTTATTTTTAATAATTCAGCTAATTTTTTTTTTTTCATTCATGCCATAAATTGATACAAATCATTTATGGGGGGTAGAATATGCATGAATGTACAAAGAGATGAATAAATGCGGTCAAATAATATGTCCAAGTGAATTTTAGTCATCTTCGCTGTTAGCAATAACTACTTAGTAGGCACGAACTACTTTTTGTGTGAGGTAGATGATGGTTGAGAAGCCTAAAGCAAAGTCCCTGCTTCAAGTCTTAAAATCTAATTGAGATAATTGGGTTGATATGTAAGAATGTAATACATACTGAATAAATAAGTAATATAACAAATCAATGCATTATTTAACCTTTCCATGTGTGACATACTGTCTTCAGTTCCTAGTGCTGCTGTAACAGCAATACCATAAGACGGTGGCTTCGAAGAAAGAGAAATTAATTATCTTACAATTTAGGAGGTGAACAGTTCAAATCAGTATCTTAGCCTTGCTGATCCCTTCTGTGAGCCTGTCTCAGTGCCTGGTGTCTGCTGGTGATCCTTGGCATTCCTTGGTATCTGCATGTGTGATTGACATGAAAAGACATCCTGCAGACAAATGAGCTTCTGATGTGTGGTGCCCTCTAGGGAACCGGAGATGGACTGGGCAATTTCCTATGCTTTCTGGCTGACTATGACTCCATGCTGCATGGGCTTTGGTGGCCAGTTTTTTCCCTGATGAAAATGGCACATGGGATTGTGTAGTTCACACAGAAATGTAAGGCTAGGAAATACATAAAACTTTCTTCCTTTAAAAAAAACAGACAGAACTCAGAAGTACTTAGGTTTAAGATCCATACTACTCTGAACTCGTTAGCATACTGAAGGAAATCTTATTTCCAAGCAGGGTCATATCTACAAGTTTCCAAAAAACAAACCCAAACCCACTGCCATCAAGGTGATTTCAATCTGTAGTGACCGCTATTGGGGTTTCCAAGGCAGTAAATCTTTACAGAAGTAGATTTGCTCATCTTCTTTCCACTGAGCAGCTGGTAGGTTTGAACCAACAACCTTATGGTTAACAGTGAAATGCCTTAGGCATTATGCCACCAGAGCTCCTTATTTATAGCTACAGGGGTTAGGATTTCAACACCTATTGGAGGTGGGGGAACACAAGTCAATTCATGAAACACTGTAATAATTTCGAGAGTAGTAAGACAGGCCAACTACCATATTTTTTTACACAAAAATATGTACACATATATGTATTACTGCCAATCACACGCTCCCTTCCTAGGTATTTTTATGCCAATGTAAGAAAATTAGCACAGTGCCTTACAAAAATACCTTGGGGTGGGGAGTTTGGCAAAGAACATATAACATGCAAAGTATTTGCATAAAGACAGGTAATACCCTTTGTAGTTAAGAAGAAATCAAAACAGTCTGTGCACTTTCCCAACGATGTCTGCCCAAGAAAGCCACTCCACTCCCCTCTTATTGCTGTCTGCTATCCCCAGTGATGCTTAAAAATAATAATAAAAAAATAATAATCAAACCTACTGCTGTTGCTGTTGAGATGATTCCAACTCACAGCGATCCTGTAGGACCTCCTCGTAGGGTTTCCGAGGCTGTAAATCTTTACAGCCTCATCCTTCTCCCACAGAGCAGCTGGTTTGAACTGCCAACATTTGGGTTAGTTGCCAAGTGTTTAACCAGTGAGACACCAGGGTTCATTTAATGAAGCCTAGCAGACTCCTCAACCTCCTCTACATACAGGCTGATTTTGTAAAAAATAACTATGTTTCAAGAAGAGTTGTTAATCTGGGCGACATTTTTATATGTATCACAAAAGGGATAGCTGCTATTTTAATTTGCAGTGACTTCTTATTGTTTTTTTTATTGAACATTTCAAAACTTTGAGTTTAAATGTTTTTGTTTCTTTTTCACTATGACTCACAGTGGTAAATAAATTTTACTTCATGACTCAACTATACACACACACACAACTGAAGTAGAAGTTTCACGAAACACTCTTCATGCACACTCTAATATTTTCTACTGTTCTACTCAACTTCACTATCTAAAACATACGTACTAAATGCTTTAAGGAAACAGGAGGTCCACATATCCAAAGAGCAAATATTTTAACTTTCTGGAGGAAAACTGTTCTTTTAGAGATCAAAGGAGACTAAGCCATTTCAGAATTCAGATGGGTGATACAGCATACTTTTTATCTCCTAAGTATTTGCTCAGAAATCCAAAATATGTAGATTCATATTTTATGCAAGTATCCTTCACAGGAAAAATACACCCTCAAGTTGTACTCTCAAAAGGAACACACCAACCTGTGTACATAAATCAAATTTCAAATGCCTTTATTATTAGTATCTCTAGATTATAAAAATGGGTTTGATTTATAATTCAGCTTTTCTCTAAATTTAGAATGAACTTAAAAGGATTGATATATATGCATATATATGTAATTCTGAAAAGGCCTCTAATTAGTGGTGACTTTTAGATTTCCATACAGAAAAAAATAAAGTTGTTCAGAAAACAGAGAAAAAGATCCTCTTCCATTAACTCATACCATGGTTAATTTTCCAACTTTAAGACTTTGAAAAGTGTAAATGCTCCTATTATTAAAAACTCTGTCCAAATGATAATCAAAATTGTGAATGGAAACAGTTCCAATTTGCCAACACAACCCTTAGGCTTTTTCATGCCAGAAACTTCTCAGCTAGATTTCTAAATTCTGCAGGAGATGATTAAGAAAGTTATAGGCTTTTTGTCATGACAATTATAAGATAATACTTAATTCCTATCATGTATTTGTAGTTCCAGATCACATTGGACAGAAATCTCTGCCTTTAATAGATAGTTCTATTTTAGCCACAATCATATCACATTAACTTCCCAGCCTAACAATTAATACCCAACCAAATTAGAGCTTGGTGAATTTCTGGCAGGTAGTTCTGACACTGTAGCTGAAACCTGCAATTTTAAGTAATTTTAGAAACTCTGGGCAGGAAGGTCTCTGAAAGGATGATCAGCTTCATTCCCTTTTGAAACTCTGAAACCATCCCAAATCAAGGGCTCTTTTTCTGTATTTTATTTTGAAGAGAAGAGAGGATATTAGTGTAATGGATCCATCACCCACTACGTAACTAGAATCCTACTGGGTTCATTCCATGGGTGATCTCATTTAATCTTTATTATCTTAATGTTGTCAGAAGGGATCATTCCCTAGAGAAGGGTATCATGCTTGGTAAAGTGGTTGTTGTTATGTGTTGTAGAATCAGAACCGACTCATAACGACCCCTCCTTGGGTCTCCAAGGCGGTATCACTATGGAAGTCAATTGCCCAAACTTCCTTCTGAGGAGTGGCTGGTAGGTTTGAACCACCAGCCTTCTGGTTAGCAGTCAAGTGCCTTAGGCATTATGCTACCAGAGCTCCTTGGTAAAGTAGAGGGTCAGTGAAAAAGGGGAAGACCTTCAACAAGATAGACTGACACAGTGGCTGCCATGATGGGCTCAGGTATAGCAAGAATTGTGAGGATGGCTCACGACAGGGCAGTGCTTCTCTCTGTTGTACACAGGGTTGCTATGAATTGGAGCTGACTCAATGGTACTTAACAACAACAACATCTTAATGTGGTAGGAATTATTATGCCCATGTTTTAGAAGGGTAAACTAAGACTAAGAAAAGCTATGTTAACCAAAGACAAACAGAGAGCATGTCTTAGTATTGGGATCTGACCCACAGTCTGATTCCCAAACCTAGTGCTTCTCTGATATTTCTTCTAGTCATGGGCTGGAGCTGACTGTACAGTCTCCCAAGAGCTAACTGTGCAACTCCATGTTCAGGGACATGTCTATAGGTTGAAATCAGCATTGGTGGGAGTATTTACACCGTATAAACAGGCAAACTTTACTAATTAGGGTGCTATTTTTCACAGATTTGTTTACCAGCATACCATAAAATTTGTATTTAATATTTCACAGATGTTTTAGGCAGATGTTTCTATTGGTCAAGTTTTATTTCTCCTTTTCAAAAAAGAAAGCATAGGTGTAGTCCTTCTCAGGATATCCTTTCCATGCTTAGTCATTATGTACCTTTGCCTACCATTAAAAAAATAAAATGATTTTTTTCAGAGTTATCTAAAATAGTTAAGAATGATATCAGCTTCTATATATCCATCACCTAGATTGAATAACTATCAACATATATCCAAAAACCCACTATGTCAGGCTGATTCCGACTCATAGTGACCCTAGAGGACAGAGTAGAACTGCCCCGCAGAGTCTGCAATCTTTATGAAAGTGGGTATCTTATCTTTCTCCAGCAGAGTGACTGCTGGGTTTGAACTGCCCCCTTTCAGTTAACAGCTGAGTGTTTAACCATGGTGCCAGCAGTGGTTATCAATATAGAGCCAATTTTATTTCATTCCTATTCCCCACTTTTTTTTTTCCTTCCAAGCCAGATAATTTTTAAGCAAATCTCAGAACATTTATCTATAAATATTATCAATCTGTATCTCCAAGAGACAAGGTAATTTATAAACATTAGAACAACACTATTATCATACTTTAAAATTATCAGTAATTCAGAAATATCACCTATTGGCCAGTCCATGTTCAATTTCCCCAGTTGAAGGGTATCTTTTCACAAAATTGCTTTGTTCAAATCAAGAATCAAAGTCCAAATATTATTTTCAGATAAAATGTCCCCTTTTTTATTTTATATATATACACACACACACACACACACACACATAATATTAATTTATTTCAATCTGTAAATTAATTCAATTTTTTATAGTCTCTTTTTCTGTCACCATTAGCAGGAAAAATTGAGTCAATTGTTCTATAGAAGCACTCACATTCTGGATTCTACTGACCTTATTCCATGGTATCATTTGACATGCATGTTTTTCTTTCTTCTGAATTTCCTGAAAGTGATATTTAGATGGAGATGCTTGATCAGGTTGACCTTCTACTTTTTGGCAAGGAGTTCTGGAGTAAGCTATTTCTCTGAGGAAAGTGATCTATTGTGGCCAGAGTAGTTCTGCCCACTATTTAAATATATTCTATCTTACTCATAGGAGCTCTGGCAGTGCAATGGTTAAGGCATGTGACTGCTAACCACAAGGTTGGTGGTTCAAACCCACCAGGCGCGCTCTGCAAAAGAAAGATGAGGCAGTCTGCTTCTGTAAAGATTTATAGGCTTGGAAACCCAATGGGGGTCGCTGTAAGTCAGTATCAACTCAATGGCAGTAAGATTGTTTTTTGGTTTACATTACCCATAGTGCAAAGGGTAAAGCACTCGGCTGCCAACATAACGTTTGGTTATTCAAACCCATTCAAACCCATGTTCCAAGAGAGAAAGATGTGGCAGTCTGCTTCCATAAATATTTACAGCCTCGGAAAGCCTATGGGACACATTTACTCTGTCATTTTGGGTCACTATGAGTCAAGATCCACTCGATAGTAAAATGGGGACTGTGGTAGTTAAGTTTGTGTGTCAACTTGGCTGGCCTTGGTTGAGTGGCTGGGCAGCTGGATGCAGTATTCCCCATGATGACAATGGTATTCAATTTCATGGTGGAATCTACTGTGAGCTGCTGAGTAGCTGCTTTTAGGATGTGGTCTACTTCCTACAACAGAAGCCTTGGGGAATGGTCTCTAGTTTATGGAATGCTTGAACCCTGCATGTAGCCATGTCATTGTTCAGCAGCCTGTCATGATCTACCAACCTTGGGACTTTCAAGAGACTTGAATTAATGACCTTCTGGGTGATTTGGTAACATTAGGACTGTGCCTTTTTACTTGTCAACGTTGGGCTTGGCAGCCTCAGCAGCCAGCAGCTGTCTGAGTGAAGAAAAGCCTGTAACTCCAGTGGGTCAGGAGCAGAAGGCAGAGCTGAAGCCCAACGTTGAGGGGTTTTCACCCAGCCCCTAGAGCCTGGCACTTTGAACTCAGGCTTTAAGCCTCCACACTGTCAAGCCATCCCATTTGTGGTATATTCTTGTCAGAGCAGCACTAGGTAACCAGAACAGGGATCTTACCCAGGAGAAAGTCTCAACCAGAACTCTCTCATTTCTCATAGGATATAGATCTGGTACAAAATACTGACATCTTCTGAAATTTTATTTCCTAGAGCAAAAGTAGTCATCTTATTACTGGATCTGTCATGTTAAACACATACAATATAACCTTTACTCATCATCATATCATTATTGATGGCCTCAAGCATATGAATGAGTGACTCTCTACAGGACTATATTGTATGCTAACTTCAAAATTAGAAGATGAAAAAGATCTAGATTATGCAGGACTTGAAGTCTAAACTACTTGAGGAGCTCTCTTAGAAAATAAATATGAAATTACAAATACACAAAACCAAAAAAACCCAAACTCACTACCGTTGAGTTGGATCCAACTCATAGCAAACCCTCCTTGGGTTTCTGAGGAGGCATCACTAAGGAAGTAGATTGCCCAACCTTCTTCCTTCTGAGAAGTGGCTGGTGGGTTTGAACTGCCAGCCTTCTGATTAGCAGTCAAATGCCTGAGGAACTATGCTACCAGGGCTCCCATTAACATACAAGCAGGTAAGAAAGTGAATATTTAGCTTGAGGAAAAAAACCCCAGCAAATTACACATGTAAAAAATCTAAAAACCACAGATATCACCAAATACAAAAAATACTAACACATTTTCATAATTTTGCTGCATGACACACTTTTATTACTTTCCTATGTTTTCTGGTTCCTTACTCCTTGATTAAGGAGCTCTGTTGGTGCAGTGGTTAAGGCATTTGGCTATTAACCAAAAGTCAGTGGTTCAAACCCACTGGCTGCTCTACAGAATAAAGATGAGGTAGTCTGCTTCCATAAAGATTTACAGCTTTAGAAACTCAATGAGGGTCTCTATGAATGAGAAAGCAGAGGGGAAAGGAAAGGAAAAGCAAGGGGGACCAGGGCAGAGTGAGCAAGCAACAAAAGGATCCAGGTAAGGAGAGGGACCCAGGCCCCCCCAAGTGGCAGGAAAGCAGAGGGGAAAGGAAAGGCAGGGGGACCAGGACAGAGCAAGCAATGGCAGAGGGATCCAGGTGAGGGGAGGGACCCAGGTCCCATCCCCCAAGAAGCAGGAGAGTGAAGAGGAAAGGAAAGGAAAGCCAGGGGGTCCAGGACAGAGCAAGCAAGTGGCAGGGATCCAGGTAAGGGTAGGGTGGAGAGGTTACGAACAGCTAAGGAAACAAACTTGTCTGTTGGTTTGTCGTACTGTGGCGGCATGTTGCTGTGAGGCTTGAGGCTGTGCCACTGGTATTTCAAATACCAGCAGGTTTGCATATGGTGCACAGACTTTGGTGCAGCATTCAGACCAAGACAGACTAGGAAGAAGGAAGAGGCCATCCACTTCTCAAAGAACTGGCCAGGGAAAACCTTATGAATAGCAGAGAAACACTGTCTGTTACATTACTAGACAACTATATGAATAGCTTGGAAGCACTGTCTGATACAGTGCAGGAGGAAGAGCCATTTAGGTCAGAAGGCTCTCAAAATATGACTGGGAAAGAGCTGCATCATCAGAGTAGAACAAACACGGATAAAGTAAAGCTTTTGATACTTCCATATGCTGATGTGACATGACTCAGATTGAGGAGAAACAGCTGCAAACATCCATTAATAATCAGAACATGGAATGTATGAAGTATGAGTCTAGGAAAATTGCAAGTTATCAAAAATGAAATGGAACACATATTGATATCCTAGGCATTAGTGAGCTGAAGTGGACTGGTTTTGGCCATTTTGAATCAGACAACCATATGATCTACTATGCCAGGAATGACAATTTGAAGAGGAATGACATGGCATTCACCATTACAAAAGATATTTCAAGATCTGTCCTGAAGTACAATGCTGTCAGTGATAGGATAATATCCATACACCTACAAGGAAGACCAGTTAATATGACTATTATTCAAATTTATGCACCAACCACCAAAGCAAACGATGAGGAAATGGAAGATTTTTATCAACTTCTACAGTCTGAAATTGACTGTGCAATCAAGATGTGTTAATTATCACTGGTGAAGGGAACACAAAAGTTGGAAACAAAGAAGAATCACCAGTAGTTGGAAAATTTGGTCTTGGTGACAGAAATGATGCTGGAAATCACTGGATAGAATTTTGTAATATCAACAACTTACTCATTGCAAATGTCTTTTTTCAACAACACAAATGGCAGCTATACATGTGGACTTAATGATGGAATACAGGAATCAGATTGGCTACATCTGTGGCAAGAGGCAATGGAAAAGCTCAAGCAGCCAGGAGCTGATTGTGGAACAGGCCATCAACTGCTCATATACAAGTTCAACTTGAAGTTGAAGACAATTAAAACAAATCCACAAGAGCCAAAATATGATCTTGAATATATCCCTCTGAATTTAGAGACCATTTAAAGAATAGATTTGAAGCATTGAACACCAATGACCAAAAACAAGAATTGTGGGATGACATCAAGAGCATCATCCATGAAGAAATCAAGAGGTTATTAAAAAGATGAGAAAAAAAGAAAAGACGAAAATGCATGTCAGAAGAGACTCTGAAACTTGCCCTTGATCAGAGAGTAGCCAAAGCAAATGGAGAAATGACAAGATAAAAGAGCTGAACAGAAGATTTCAAAGAGCAGTTTGAGCACACAAAGCCAATTACTATAATGAAATGTGCAAACATCTGGAATTAGAAAACCAAAAGGGAAGACCACACTCAGCATTTCTCAAGCTGAAAGAACTGAGGAAAAAATTGAAGCCTCTAGTTGCAGTATTGAAAGAGTCTATGGGCAAAATATTGAATGATGCAGCAAGCATCAAAAGAAGATGGAAGGAATATACAGAGTCACTGTACGAAAGAACTGGTTGATCTTCATCCATTTCAGGAGGTGGCATATGATCAAGAACCAATGATACTGAAGGAAGAAGTCTAAGGTGCACTGAAGGAATTGCCAAAGAACAAGGTTCCATGTATTGACAGAATACCCATTGAGATGTTTCAACAAACAGATGCCCCACTGGAGGCACTCACTTGGTTTTGCCAAGAGATTTGGAAGACAGCTACCTGGCCAACTAACTGAAAGAGATCTGTATTTGTATCCACTCCAAAGAAAGGTAATCCAACAGAATGTGGAAATTATCAAATAATATCATTAATATCACATGCAAGTAAAATTTTACTGAACATAATTTAAAAATGGTTGCAGCAGTATATTGACAGAGAACTTCCAGAGGTGCAAGCTGGATTCAGAAGAGGGCATGGAACAAGGGATATCATCGTGGATATCAGATAGATCCTGGCTCAAAGCAAAGAATACCAGAAAGATGTTTACTTGTGTTTTATTGACTATGTAAAAGCATTTGACTGTGTGGATCATAACAAATTGTGGATAACATTGAGAAGAATAGGAATTCTAGAACACTTAATTTTACTCATAAGGAACCTGTACATAGACCAGGAGGCTGTTGTTCAAACAGAACAAGGGGACACTGCATGGTTTAAATTCAAGAAGGGAGTTTTTCAGGGTTATATCCTTTCACCATACTTATTCAATCTGTATGCTGAGAAATTAATCTGAGAAGCTGGACTATACAAAGAAGAATGTGGCATCAAAATCGGAGGAAGAATCATTAACAACCTACGATACAATGACAATACAACTTTACTTGCTGAAAGGACGTCTTGAAGCATTTACTGATGAAGACTGAAGAATACAATCTGCAGTATGGATTCCATCTCAATATAAAGAAAATAAAAATCCTTACAACTGGACCTATAAGCAGCATCACAATAAATGGAGAAAAGATTGAAGTTGTCAAAGACTTCACATTGCTTGGTTCAACAATCGACTCCAATGGAAGCAGCAGTCAGAACATCAGACGATGTATAGCACTGGGCAAGTCAGCTGCAAAAGACCTCTTTCAAGTGTTGAGGAGCAAATATGTCTCTTGAGGACTAAGGTACACCTGACACAAGCCATGATATTTTCAGTCACCTTGTATGCATGTGAGAGCTGGACAATGAATAAGGAAGACCGAAGAAGAATTGATGCTTTTGAGTTGTGGTGCTGGCGAAGAATGCTGAAAGTACCATGGACTGCTAAAAGAACTAACAGATCTGTCCTGGAGGAAGTGCAGCCCGAATGCTCCTTGGAAGTGAGAATGGCCAGACTTCGTCTCACCTACTTTGGTCATGTGATTAGAAGGGACCATTCCCTGGAGAAGGATGTCATGCTAGGTAAGGTGGAGGGTTGATGAAAGAAGGGAGGATCCTCAATGAGATGGATTTACACAGTAGCTGCGGTGATGGGCTTAAGTATAACAGGGATGGCGGAGCTGGTGTGGGACCAGGCAGTGTTTCATTCTGCTGTGCAGGGTCACTATGAGTTGGAGATGACTTGATGGCACCTAACAACAACAACAACATGAATCGGAATTGACTGATGGTTGTGTGTTTACTTCTTGATTGCTTTTTCATATCACAAAGATTTTGTGATACCAAGCACAATAAATCAGAAAGATTATACAGTATTTCCTCTAGCATGGTTGATCAAATTTACTTTTAATTTTTGATAGTTGGGATGGATACACTTGTGATTTAACATATAAACATGTTCCTATATGCAGAACTACAATGATTTGTGCCTTTCGTAGGACTTTTAACAAGTTATTTTTAACCAAATCCCATGAAAGACAGAGAAAACGTATGATAGGTATATAATTGTATACACTCTGGTGGTGTAGTGCCTAAGGCATTTGACTGTTTACCAGAAGGCTAGAGCTTCAAACCTACCAGCCACTCCTTGGAAGGAAGACTAGGCAATCTACCTCCCTAGAAGTACCACCTTGGAAACCCAAGGAGGAGATCTGACTTGATGGCAGTGAGTTTGGTTGGACTAGTACATAATATAGTATATTTTTGACAGGAGAGAACTTGCACTGTGAATAAAAGCAGTTGTCATTGGGTTAACTGCAACTTATGGTGATCTCATGCATGTCAGAGCAGAACTGTTCTGCATAGGGTTTTCAATCGCTGTTTTTTGGAAGCAGATCATGGATCTTTTTTCTGAGATGGGGTAGCAGCCACGTGTATTAACTGTTTGTAATACCAATTAAAATGAAATCATCTAATTAAAATTCTCCATGTCTAGTGATTGGAAGCATTGTCCATACACTAACTTCTGGCTCTGCACATTTCAATTATGATTTCTTTTCTACCACCTAACGACCTCCAGGGATATGTGTTGTTATTATATGCTGTTGAGCTGGTTCCGACTCATAGCAACCTTAAGGACAATAGAATGAAACAATGCTTGGTCCCGTGCCATCTTCCCAATCTTTGCTATACTCGAGCCCATTGCTGCAGCCACTGTGTCAGCCCATCTTGTTGAAAGTATTCCCCTTTTTTCTGACCCTTTATCAAGTATGAGCTCCTTCTCCAGGGACTGGTCCCTTCTGCCAACACGACCAAAGTATGAGAGGCAAAGTCTTGCCATCCTCACTTATAAAGAGCATTCTGGCTATGCTTCGTCTAAGGCATACTTCTTTGTTCTTCTGACAATCCACGGTATATTAAATATTCTTTGCCAACTTAATACTTCAAATGCATCAGTTCTTCAGTCTGCTTTATTCATTCTCCAGCTTTCACATGCATATGAGCCTACTGAAAACACCATGGCTTAGGTCAGGCAGATCTTATCCTTCAAAGTGACATCTTTTTTCCTTAGCACTTTAAAGAGACCTTTTGCAGCAGATTTGCCCAATTCAATGTTTGATTTCTTGGCTGCTGCTTCCATGGGTGTTGATTGTGGATCCAAGCAAAATGAAATCCTTAACAATTTCAACCTTTTCCCCATTTATCATGATGTTGCTTATTGGTCCAGTTGTGAGGATTTTTGTTTTCTTTATGTCAAAGTATAATCCATCCTGAAGGCTGTAGTCTTTGATCTTTATCTGTAAGTGCTGCAGGTCATCTTTGCTTTCAGCAAGCAAGGTTGTGTCATCTGCATATTATGGGTTGTTAATGAGTCTTCCTCCAATTCTGGTGCCACATTCTTCATACAGTCCAGCTTCTCAGATTATTTGCTCAGCATACAGATTCAAGAAGTATGGTGAAATAATACAACCCTGACATATTGATTTTAAACAATGGAGTATCCCCTTGTTGGTACTATACTCCAAAACCAGCACTATGTTGTTGTTGTTATGTACCAGCACTATAGGACATGTTAATAACACTACACAGCCACTGGCTCTGCTGGGTAGTTAGACAAGTATGTAAGAATTTCCTAGAAGCCATTCCATCCCTGGGATGGCTGGCAATAACTTACTTATATACACAAGTGATTGGGACCCCATATGTATCCAACTGAACTCACAATAAATATATCTCCAAATCACTCTCTCCTATGCCCACAACTATGCACCACCCAATGTGAGGAAAAGTCAGAAGGAGAACTTGGAGCAAAAGGAAACAATGGTCTTAACTAATTATGTTAGAATACATTACCTTAGCAATTATTATAAAAATATATGGTCATGTAAATTGATTGGCTCAGGCCTCTTCCGTGCTTTGTGTTGATCCTATACAAATGAAGGACCCTGCAACTTAAGCCTAACGGGCTTCACAGTAATTCTTTACCTAGAGACCATCAAGGAGCTCTGGTGGCCCAGTGCCTAAGGCATTTGACTGCTAACCAGAAGGATGGCGGTTCAAACCTACCAGCCACACCTCAGAAGGAAGGTTGGGCAATCTACTTCAGGAGTGATACTGCCTTGGAAACCCAAGGAGGGGTCGCTATGAGTCAGATCTGACTCCACGGCAGTGAGAGAGACCATCATCACTTCATTGCTCAGCCTTTACCTTTTTTTCTTTCTTTTAACTCAGGAAATATTTATTGAATTCCCACTCTGCCCAGGCCATTTGCTGAGTTCAGGGGTACAGTCACATCTGTCCCTTGAGCTGACATTCTTGAAGGAAGAAGACAACAAAAAAACAAGTCCAGGGTATCAAATGGCAATGAATCATTGGAAGAAAATAAAGAAGGGAAAGGGTGAGTGGTGAGCTGATGTTTTAAATAGGGTGGTCTGAGAAAGCCATGCTCAAAGGGTGACATTTGAACAAAACCCTCGTGGAACTGATGGATTGAGCCAACTGGACACTGGGACAACAGCCAGTTTGAGTCCTGAGGTAGGAGTGGCCTGGCACATTCTTGATGAAGGAACGGCATAAAGGCCAATATGGCTGGCACAGAAAAGAGCCGGGGGAAAGGTGCGAGCCAAAAAAATGCCGGGCCAGATAATGAAGCAAAGGAGGGACATGATGTGATTGAGATTGTAGTGAGAAGCCACATGTGTTAGGTAGCAACTCAATGTCAAGCTCTGGCCAGGATTAATAGCTCATGAAATCCCCCTCCTCCACTGTGGCAAGTATATTATTATGCCTATTTTACAAATGAGGACAGTGAGGCCTGGGGTGGTGTTCTTTTCACATGTTAATCAAAACATTTTAACCTTTCTGTCTAGAACCTTCCTCAGTTCCTTGAACATTTATGGTGTTATCCTTTGGCTTGTAAGTCCCATTCTCCTGTATCTACAGTGGACACATTGAGAAGCTAGTGCTTTCCATGCCTATCGTAGTCATCATACTTTCCTTCCACATGAATGGAAAACTGTAACAACTTTGTACTGTCATGAAAACAATCCCTTATGTGTAAAAAAAAGAAAAGTAAGAACATTAGACATAATTTTTTTCTCTAATGCAAACTCCTCATTAGTAGAATCCATAGTTATATGAAGCCATTTGTGGATTAAAAGTACAGGACATCTATATTAATACGGCTTATAATCCAAGCATACTACAACTAAAACCAAAAAGAAGTCATAGAAAATTTTTTTCTAGCCATTATTTTGGTTAGTACTATAGGGCTCCCACTAGCAAGAGTGGGAACAATGTACTTGCTTTAGTTACAGTATGCTGCCTGTTAAGCCTAAGAGTTGCACACAAACATTTCACAGAGATTTCCAGAGCTATTATTAGACATAATATAGACTTTCCTACCTAGTTTTCAGATCTCTGGCAGATGCCAGGAGATCACTGGATTAAGGTAGCAGTAATGCTCGACATCCTGAGCACAGACAGCCTGCCCTGGGACCAGCAGCATTAGCTGACGGGTTTTGCAGCAGG
Organism: Orycteropus afer afer; assembly: GCF_000298275.1. NCBI lineage: Eukaryota > Metazoa > Chordata > Mammalia > Tubulidentata > Orycteropodidae > Orycteropus > Orycteropus afer. The sequence continues at coordinate 18,775,259 of NW_006921588.1, read as the reverse complement.
AATTTTTATTTTTAGGATACTTCAAAACAGAGTCATTCCTGATGCCAGAACTTCTAGCTAAGCCATAAATTTTCTTTGTGTGTCAAAAGTACTAGGAAAGAAAAAAGAAATTACCCTCTATTGCCACCCCCAAAAAGTTACCAAGAAAAGAAGCCTTTAAATATAGTATTAAGAACTCTGGATCTCTAGAATTCCCTCTATCAAGTTAAACACCTCCTCCACCACCACCATCAGCACCAAAATAACATATAACATTTATTGTGTACTTACTACTGAACTAAGTGCCTTACACTATCTCCATTCTTCCAGAAGCAGAACATAATGCAGTGAAAGGATAATCAACTTGCCCTCATTGCAACTAGTAACTGGAGGAGTGGGAGTGGGAACCAGGTTTTGCCCTAACTCCGGAAATAATTTGCTACTGTAGTACTTAAAAATTTAAGTATTTTGTTAGAAGAAGGAAAATCATAAAAATGTTATGATTTCTCTTCGTTCCTTTACTTCTCCCAATGGGAAAAAAAAAAAAAAAAAAAATGCCAGTGAGTCTAACTCGGACTCATAGTGACCTTATAGGATAAAGCTGAACTGCCCCCAAAGGGTTTTCAAGGCTGTAAAGCCTTTACATAGCAAACTCCCCCATCTTTCTCCTATGGAGTGGCTGGTAGGTTTGAACTGCCAACCTTCTGATGAGAAGGCAAGGGCTTAACATCTGTACCACCTGGGCTCCTCCTCTCTTAACAGTAGTTAGAATTTCCTATCCAATATCGAGTCTTGCATACTATGATGCTGCTGTTTGGATTTGGACTAGACTTTGCAGATAGCTAGTAATGTAACTGTATGTAGCTATTAATGAAGAATTGATGCATTTGAATTATGGTATTGGCAAAGAGTTTTGAATGTGCCATGGACTGCCAGAAGAACAAACTAATTTGTCTTGGAAGAAGTACAGCCAGAAGGTTCCTTAAAAGCAAGGATGGTAAGACTTTGTCTCTCGTACTTTGGACATGTTATCAGAAGGGCTAAGTCCCTGGAGAAGGACATCACGCTTGGGAAAATATAAACTCACTGCCATTGAGTTGATTCCAACTCATAGCAACCCCCTTTGGGTTTCCAAAGCGGTAAGTCTTTACAGAAGTAGATTGCCTCATTTTCCTTCCCATGGGAAAGCATAGGGTCAGTGAAAAAGCTTAAGACTCTCAATGAGATTAATAACACAGTGGCTGCAACAATGGGCTCAAATATAGCAATGATTGAGGATGGAGCAGGATGGGGCCGTGTTTCATTCTGCTGTTTATAGGGTTGCTATAGTTGGAACTGACTCAAGGGCATCTAACAACCACAGTAACGTAACATTTAAGTTTCTTAGCATTTAAAAGCAGCAAGCTTTTACATATTAAAAAATAAAACTAAATCAAGTAGACTGAAAATAAATCAATTATTTTAAAAAAAGTAAATAAACCTATATCAAGCTGATAAAAAAAAATTAATCCACATATAAATCTCTAAAAAAAAAAAATCCTAACTAAATGTAGAGAGATACATTCTAAAGAGAAAAAGCTGCAGGAAATCTTCAACCTGCCTTAGTAAGTTTGGTGGTGGTGCTGGTGGTACTGATGTAGCAGGTCTGAAACAATTCTGTGTATTGTAGGAATAAGAAAACGAACAGGTATGTGTGTGTGCATGAATTGCTTTTTTTTTTTTCCCCCCCTTTGCTCTGTCCACTGAAACCTAGTGTCCAGATCTGGGTTCCTGGATCCCATTCCTACTGAAAGGAACTAGGCTTCCTGTTTTGGTTATCTAGTCCTGTGCTAACAGAAAATGCCACAGGTAAAGATGGCTTTAATACATAAGGATTTATTCTCTTACAGTGCAGGAGGCTAGAAGTCCGAGTTCAAAGTGCCAGCTCTAGGGGCTAGGTGAAGTCCCCTCTACCTTGGGCTTCAGCTCTGTGTCTTGCTTCTGGCCCACTGGAGCTGGAGGCATCTCTTAACTCAGGTACTGGCTGCTGAGGCAGACAAACCCACTGTTGACATGAAATGACACAGTCCCAAGACTAGCCAACATGGTAGAGCACTGGTTCAAGTCCAGCAACAATCCCAAGAGTGGCAGACAGCATTCCAGGCTACTAAATGAAGACTCAGCTACCTGCAGGGCCCAAGAGAATCAAAAAGCTCAAGACCTTCCTCAAAGCGTCTTCTTATGTACTGGAAGCATTCCACATCCTTAAGGCAGCTACTCAGCTGCTCACAGTAGATTCCACCATGGAGTTGATTACCAGTCTCATGGGGAATAACTATTTCCAGTTGCTCAGCCAGGCCAAGGCAAGTTGACACACAACCTTAACTACCATACCTCCTGAGACAGGAAAGTAAGCTTGAAGTATTTTTGTGTGTGTGTGCCATAGAAGACATGCTCAAATTGATGAGAACATGTCAAAATAAAACAGAAGTGAACTAGGAAGGGCTCTCACTGGTCAAATTTGGGACAATCTGAGCTTCAAAATGAATCATGACAGGAACAGATTATAATAATAATGAATTTAAAAAGTATTCATAAGTACCTACTGTGATAGTTAAGGTTGTGTGTCAACTTAGCTGGACCATGATTCTGACTGGTTGAAGCAGCTGTGGTATGGTCATTTCCATGATGAGATCTGATATACAGTAGTCACCTCCACGGTAGCATATGCTGTAAGCAACCAGTCAGTTGAAAGAGCGTTTCCTCAGGGGTGTGATCTTCTTCCAATACATATATGGATGTCCTGGGAAAATTCTTGAACTTTCTGTTGGATCTACATCTTGCATCTACCTTATCATCATCTGATTTGGGGAGCTGAATCAGTGCTGTATTGCCTGCCAATCTTAGAACTTTTGCCTTTGTTGCCTGTGTGCCAACAATCCACCATCTTACCTGCTGATCTTGGATTTCTCATCCCCTCAAGTCAACAGGCTGCTATCCTGCCTGCCCATCTTGGGTTCCACAGGCCCTGCAGCTGCATTAGTCAGGAAAAGCCTCCAGCTTGATGTCTGACCAATGGCCTTGGGACTGCAGCCTCTACAACTGTGTGAGCCATTCCCCTGAGATCCATCCATCCATCCATCCATCAATCTCTCTCTTTCACTCCCTCTGTCACTATATAAGTTTTAATGGTTTTGCTTCTCTAGAGAACCTAGCCTAAGACAACCTTGTAATAACACAACTTTTTGAAGGGAAGAGTGAGGAGAAGGATAATCAAGTAAAAAATGTTAAAATAATTGTAGAACTAGAAATTAGAATTTTACAACTACCATAGTAATAACAGAGTGGGGCAAGTATCATCAATGGAAGTTAAAACTCCTAGGTAAAAGATTTGGAGATTAAGATATTCACACATTCTTAAAGCACCAATGATTGCATTAAAAAAGAAAAAAGGGTACTTTACAAGGGAGAAATCAGTAGACACAAAACAACAACAACAACAAAATAGTTGCCATCAAGTCAATTGCAAGTCATGGCTACCCATGTGTGTCAGAGCAGAACTGCATTCCACAGGGTTTAATGGCTGACTTTTCAAAGTAGGTTGCTAGGGCTTTCTTCTAAGGTGGACTCAAACCCCTAAGCTGTTGGTTAGCAGGCAAGCACATTAACCATTTTTACCAGGCAGACATTACATTTACCTTATTGTCACTAGTAAAGAACAACCTGACATCTCAGGTCTCCTGAAAAGTGACAAGGACATAGCATATTCTATGTAGATAATGCTCATTGGCCTTGAGTCAGTTCCAACTCATGGTGATCTCTCTGAGGTTTGCTTGGCTGTAATTTATGGAAGCAGACTGCCAGGCTTTTCTTCCTCAGTGCCCCTGCATGGCCTAGAACTGCCAACTTTTTGGATGGGAGGCAGGCACAGATCATTTGCACCACCCAGGGAACCTTGCTAAAAAATGTTTACTCTAAATCTGATAATGAAGAAACAAACAAATCCAAAATGAAGAACAATCTGCCAAAGGACTAGCCTGGACTTTTCAATATGTCAGTGTCATGCAGAATAGCAGTAACAACAAAAAAGGCTAGAAAACCACTTTAAAGGATGTAACAGCTAGGTGAAATGCAAAATCCCAGACTGAATACTGGATTGAAAAAAGATTTAAAAAAAAAATGTATATAAAGGACATTGGGGAAATATGAATAGACCACATGTCATATAACAGTACTCTAAACCAAAACAAAAACCAAAGTTGCTGCTGTCGAGTAGAATCCGACTCACAGTGACCTCTCCTTGGGATTCTGAGGTGGTATCTCTACAGAAGTAGATTGCCTAATCTTCCTTCCAAGAACAGTACTCTACCTATACTAAATCTCCATATTTTGCAGATAATATTCTGTACTTAAGGTGTCCATGCTGAAATATTTAATGGTGAAATGCCATGATATCTACAATAATTCTCAAATGGTTCAGCAAAAGTATACACACACAAACATATGTACAAATTCATGATATAAATCATAAACATAAATATATGACATAAATCAGTATTAAACATACTTTAGGGAGTGAAAGAAGTTAATGAAAATGTGGGAAAATTAGTATTTAGTAAAGTTAGGTAAGGGATATATGGGTTTCCCTCGTACTATGGTTATAGATTTAAAATAATCAAAATAAAAATTTGTGGAAAAAATGACAACTGGAGATATTTTGGTTCAATTTGAAAAGCATGATCAGCAAATTGACTAGCGGGAGAATGTATTGTTGGGAAGACGATGGCAGTGTAAAATGTGAACTCAACCAGCTATTTGTAAGTAGTAGTACAGACTAAGTGAAAACTCAGGAAATCTTATTTGGTGTTAGAGTTGTTCAAAGAGAAACAGAAATAGGAAAAAATTAAAATAGCATATGTAAATGAATGATTTCTTTTATAAGGATCATCACAAAGATGGTTCCTATGAGGTAAAGTTAAAGATATCCCAAATGTCCAACTTTTCCAAATTGCTGTACCATTCCATCATCTCTAACATTACTATCCCCCCTCTTCTCAGTATTCTCCCTCTGGTCTTTGTGTTCCATAATTCTCTGCAATGTCTCACAGATCTCATGAACTGTACTTAGGGTTAAGTGGTTTATTAGCAAAGTAGTAAGATACAACTTGGGATCAGGAACAACTCAGAAGTAACAGAACCACTCAGGACACAATTCTTGATCAGGACAGCTTCTTGCTATTTGCTACTGGGCCCTGCTCAGGGCCTTCTCGGGAGTGTTAGACCTCTTAGCAATGTGGGTCGGCAGCCCCACTGCTTGCACTGGCCTCCTTGGTTCTTGCCATTACCATCCTTGCTACTGCTGCACCACTATCTCTTGCTGTCTTCTCTGTTACTGGCTCCTCCACTCCTTTCTCTCCCTGTCTCCCTTTCAGCCTAGCTGGATGGCAAAACTGACCAATCTTCTCTTTAGGGTTCTGTGGTAGTTAAGGTTGTGTGTCAACTTGGCTGGGCCTTGTTGAGTGGCTGGGCAGCTGGTGGTAGTTATTCCCCATGATGAGGCTAGCAATCAACTCCATGGTGGGATCCCCCACAAACAGCTAAGTAGCTGCTTTAGGGATGTGGTCTACTTCCCATATATAACCAGCAGCTTTGGGAACGGTCTCTAGCTTATGGCACACTTGAACCCTGCATGTAGTCCTGTTTTCAGCAGCCTGCAATGCTCTGCCGACCTTGGGACTTTCAATTAATGACTTGCTGTGTGGTTTGGTAACATTGGGACTGTGCCATTTTATTCATTGGCCTTGGGCTTGTTAGCCTCAGCAGCCAGTAGCTGCCTGAGTGAAGAGATACCTCTAGCTTCAGCGGGCCAGGAGCAAGAGGCAGAGCTGAAGCCAAAGGTCAAGGGGCTTTCACACAGCCCCTAGAACCCGGCACTTTGAACTCAGACTTAAAGCCTCCAAACTGTAAGAGAATAAACTTTTGTTCAAGCATCCCGTTTACGGTAGATTCCTGTCAGAGCAGCACTAGGTAGCCAAAACAAGTCCCATATACCTTATTCGTATGTTCCCACCACCATGCACCTTATTTGCATTATCAACTGTCCAATACCCTTGGTGGGCCACAAGCACCTTATTTGCATAATCCCATCCAATCATTGTGTGGGAGTGCAAAGACTATGGCTAGAAGGGCATGTTAAGTAACTCACTGCACCATATTTTAATGTTAACCTGATTAGGACTTATATTTTTAGTTCTCTCTTTATGAACACAATGACATCATAACCACCACCTTAGGTCAAACTCTTCAGTTATCTGGTTCTAACTTCTCCTGTTTAATTTGCAGTTTAAAAGTTACAAATACATTTTATCCTTTATGAGAGAGATTCTCCCTAACTTTTATTTCAGCTCTATCGAACATAAATTTTCCTAAATTCTTCTTGAATCTTTTTTTTTCAGAGATCAGTAGCACCTTCTGTAGTAATGATACTCATAATGTGATTATTACATAAAAATTGATTTTTATTACATTTGCTGTTTCCAAACTTCAAAATTTCCTTTGTATTACTTTTCATGGATTCAATGAGTAAGTATCATCTGTCCTATCCATTTAATGCAAAAAGTTACAGTCTTCTATCACGTTCTGTTGTGTTTCCAGCCTAAAGAAAAGATATCCTAATGTTTTTAATCAGTCCAACTTTGCCACTTTTCCATCACCTAACTCACTTTTAATTGCCCTTCTTACAGCTTCCCCTTGAAGTTACACAACTGGAGTAGAGCCTACATCCCTATGTCTCTTTTATAGACTGTGCTACATTTACAGTTTCTTTTTCCTGAAATCTTGATGATGTCCAGCAGGGTTTTTTTGTTTGTTTGTTTTGTTTTTTAACAGAAAGTAACTTTGGTTGCAGCTGTATCTCAGCTTATCACTTCCAAGGACAAATCTTAGGACTTTTCCTAAGAAAGTGGACTCTTAGAAATTATTATTTTATAAATACAAAATATAATTTATACTTTCTTCTCTAGAAGCATTATGTTACACATGCATACAGCAAAACTGACTTTCTTTGGTCTTTAAAACACTCATAATATATTTCTGATACTCTTAATTCTATCATGTAGTGTTCCAAATCGAAAGTGGAGAAAGTTCACAACAATATATTTACAGTTGGAACAACTTCAGTCACTGCCAGGAGATAAAAATTATGATGCCCAATCTTACAAAGGAGAAATTCTGATGGCATAGTCTAGAAAAGCTAAACACCTCAGGACTAACTCTTATTATCTAGTTTTTATTCTTAATTCTTGAGACTGCTGATAAAGTTAAGCCATAACTATCCACTAACCCTCTGTTACTCTGGAAATACAGTGTTCATGTAAGGCTCATAAGCTAAGGACTACCTACATTTAAAAGCCAAAACATGTACTAATTGCACCAATGATCACAGCACAGAAAGAGAGGGACTCAGAAAAAATAGGTGAGGAGTTCTAAGCTACATCAGTCATTAAAACATTCCGTGATCATATTTTTAAAATTACTCCTCTCCAGCAGTTATTCAAGGTAAAATACTCAAGAATATATATGTATATATATATA
>NW_006921588.1:18753214-18766878 GCF_000298275.1 Orycteropus afer afer | reverse complement strand
AGACCAGAAGAACTACATGGTGCCCGGCTACCAATGCCAACCACTCAGGAAAGAATCAAATCTGGAGATCCTGGATACAGTGGGAGGGAAAACATGGAACAAAATCTAAAAACTCAATAGTGACCAGAATTACTGGTCTGATAAAATCTGGTGAGACTCCCAATACTAAGGCCCTGGAATACATTCTGCACCTAGAATAAAATGCACCCCCAGGGGCTGGCTGTCAGCCCAATAGTTAACAAGATGTACACACAGACCACTCAACCCAGGATGACACACCCACATACTCTATGGTAATACATCCCTTAGAGCAACAGACCATGGGACACCAGACATTCAAATTGAGGAAATGCAGGGCAAACAGGAGTGCATAATTATGAGAAGCACAGGGGGAGGGTTACAGGGTAGGGAGGGGAGGAGACTAGGTTAGGGTTGGACATGGTAAATGGGGAATGAAACTAAATGTATATGTAACATTGAACGTAAAACAAGCTCTTAAAATAATATATATAAATAAAAGGATAATGGTAGCCAGTTTCTCACTGTTGAAGAATTAAGTCACACACACACCAAAAAAAGAGAGAGATTAAGAGTAAACACTGTGATGTTGTAGGTATCAGTAAAAATTCATGATTATCAATATATACAGATAGATGTAAAAATAAATGTAAGGTTGTGTGCGTGTGTGAGTGTGTATGTCTACTAGCACTGTCTATGAGGAGGGCTCGATGCCTGTAATACCGAAATGCAATGAGCACACCCACTCAGATCTTGGTTTCTAAATACCATTCTCCACTATAAAGACCAAGACTCCTTGGAGAAAAGGGTGGAGTAAGGAAAGTAGAAGATGTGCCTGCATTAACTTACCATGTCAAATAGCAGGGAAGTCCTCAAAGAATGACAGAGTGCAAAAAGGACACAGGAGTTTGCATAAGGAAGCCTCCCATGGCATAATTTAGGACAATTTGAGAATTCAAATAAATAATGGTAGCAAGGAATTATAATTCATTGAGTAAAAATGAGAAACTATGATCTATGGATGGGAGTTCTGGTGGCATAGTGCCTAAAGGCAGTTGACTGCTAACCAGAAGGCTGGCGGTTCAAACCCACCAGCCACTCCTCGGAAGGCAGATTGGGTGATCCACTTCCATAATGATACTGCCTCGGAAACCCACAGAGGGGTCACTATGAGTTGGAGACGACTCGACGGCACATAACAACAACAACATGATCTATGGATAGAAATAAATGAATAAATGGAAAGTTTAATGAGAAATGGATTATTTATATAGTTTCGAAGCATCTCCCCAGAAAATACTTATTATATAAAGAAGAAAAACATAAGTTTGTGGGCAAGAAGACTGGCAAACACTAACTTCATCAAGAATCAAAGTGAACATCAACGGTAATGAGATAAATTGAAATATGAGACCTGGGACATGAGAGAACCACAGCATCAATTCCATAATATTTCTGCCAATGACTCATAACCATAACCTGAAGTTAATCAAGAGGAAACACTAAAAAACCCAAATTGCCCTGTAATCTTCAAAAGAGTCAAAATTATGGAAATAAACAAATAAACACTGAGAACTATTCCAGACTAAAGAAAAACTAAACAGACATGACAACTAAATGCAATGAGTGAGTTTGAAATGGACTCTTCATCTATAAAGGACATTATTAGGACAATTATCAAAACTTGAATGTAGTCTAAGGACTAGGTAAAAGAATGCATCTATGTTAATTTCTCAATTTTGCTAGTTGTATTGTGGTTGTGTAGGCCACTGTCTTATTCGTAGGAAACACACTCTGGGATGTTCCAGGTAATAGAGCCCCAGGCAGGCAATTTACCCTCTAATTACTGAGAAAAAAGTTTTGGTACTATATTGAAATTTTCTTAAGTTCAAGATTGTCTTTAAAACATGAGGAAAATGTTTAACTCCTTCCATAAAAAAAAAAAAATAAGTTACAAGATATACCACATATAATTGAACTCACTTCCGTGGCTTTCAGCCAAACAAAAGACAGGCAAATGAGCTGAACATTTACATTAGGCAGATACACTCCTTGGAGAGATCAATCATGGGAGAATAGAAGGGTTGCACAAGGAGACAGCTAGAGGGGAGGGCAGCAGGAGTGCATGGGAGGGAAGGATACAGGGAAGAGGTAACTATGGGGAAGAAGTGGGAGGGGAGCTGTTGCACTGTGGGAAGTTGCAGTCAATGTCACGAGACAAAGTGTATGTGAGCTGCTGGATGGAAAATGAATTTGCTCTGTAAACTTTCACCCAAATTACAATAAAAATTTAAAAAAAAGTATATCAGATATATTACTAAGTGAAAATATAAAGATATAGAATATATAGTAAACATATAGTATGAAACCGTCTGTGTGCATTTGACGGAGCCCTGGTAATGTAGTGGTTAAAGCACTCAGGTGCCAAGTGAAAGATCAGCAGTTTGAACTGACCTCTATAGGAGAAAGATGAGGCAGTCTGCTTCTTTAAAGATTCACAGCCTTGGAAATCCTATAAAGCAGGTCTACTCTGTCCTAAAGGATAGCTAAGAGTAGGAATACATTTAATGGGAGTGGGTGTGGTTTGAGTTTGGTGTGCATTTGAGTACACATATACACACAGACATATATTCATTCTCTCTATATATAAACATGCACATTCTATGTACATATACACATACACATATGTATGTTTATATGTTCTTTACTTATTTCACATATATATATGGAGAGATTTTTGTGTCTGTGTGTTTTACTCTGAAACAAACACAAAATGCACTAGCAATGTTTATTTTGGACAATGAGGGGGAGAGGTTTGTGAGAGAGAAAAAGTTTTACTTTTTATTATATTTCTTTTTATATTCTTTGGTTTTAGTATGTTACGTTTTGGCTCAATTTAAAAATGTTTAATTATTAGCTAATAAAATAAAATTAGGATAAAATCAATTAAAAAAAATCTTAATTCTAATCATAATACTTATTTGCCTATCCTAATACTCATATCCTTCCTTGTCTTGCTTTCCATCTCAGTAGGCTAAGAATAAATAAATATGATCACTGGAGATGCAGTGCTTAGCCCAAAGCCCGGCACATAGTAGGTGTTCATTACATATAGTTGAGTAAATCAATGAGCAATAACTCATATACATAGCCATTTCACAACTCTATGATATCAGTGTGGTTCTTCTCCCCAGACACAGAAGAACTGTGTTTATTGTCAAGTATGTAAAACATAGATGACTCTCAAGGTAACAGAATTCCTCTATGAAAGAACTCTAGAAGCCCAAACAAGTACAGTTAGAGACTTCACCTGGAAAGACTAAGTAAGTGTATGTTATGGAAGGGGGTGCATGTTTGAAGGATGGGAAAAGGAAATAAATTCTGATTCACATTAGCTCCATGACACCAAAGCTCCATGTTTAGGACACTGGTCTAGGGAGAATGCTTGCTTGATAAATAAAGTTTATATCCAGGGGTAATCAGAAAGACTAGGTACATGTGAAAGAAGGTGGCATACATTATTCAAGATAAGGGATGCTCGAAGACAAATGAAAGCCCAAGTAATATATATTGCTAAACACTGAAAGGATAACACGATATCTTTCATGCTGGAGCTTGGTGCAAAGGCTGTGGGTTTTATTGTTGAAAGAGGAATCCTGTAACAAGCTGTCATTTTGAGAGTATCACTGTGCCTCTTTCAGTCATTTGGTTTTATCTGTAACTCACATTTATTCCACAAAGGTGGATATTTCATTGCCTTTATCAGAAATAAAAGAAAAGCAAATCAATAAGGTAGGGAGGTGAGAAACCAAGACACAGAAGTCTTTTGTCGTTATCTATGTAACATTAAGAATTTTCTTTGAATTGAAGTGTCATAGCACAGGACTTGGCTGACTGATAGCTAAACATTTTCCTGTCTTATTAGACAGCTAAGAGGCATTAAATCCACTAGACAATTGATATAGTCATACCCTGATACAATGTAAGAATTAAGGCAAAATAGCAAATAGTTATCTCATCATCAATGACAAATATTTGGAAACAATGTCTATCGAGTCCCTTTTGCCATTGGCATTCCTCAAAGATGAAAGCACAAAAGACATATATTGATTTAACTGTATAATACAGGAGACAGACATAGAAACTTTTAAATAATTGTAACTTTAAAATCTTTAGAGAAGAGGCTTCCTGTTTTACCATTTGAGGAAAATCTGGCATATGGACTCAATTTATACAGACTGCCTGCAAAATGAGGTAACTAATATACAATAAATATAGGATAAAATTATTGTTAAACAATATGTAAATTACATTTTCAAACAATATATTCAACGTATTTTTAGGTGAAGGACCTCTAAATGTAAAGCAATGAGTCCAGTGGTTAATAAATACACTGAGTTTTCAAAACATCTAGAAAACACAGGGGACAAAGGCATTAACTGTACTTTTTTATATTAGTAATTAGCCTTATTGCTTTAGCCTAGTGCCTAGTGACTGCTAACCAGAAGGCTGGAGGTTCAACCCCACCAGCCACTCTTCAGAAGGGCAATTGGGCAATCTACTTCCAAGTGATACCACCTCAGACCCCTCAAGGAGGAGTTGCTGTGGGTCGGATCCGACTCAATGGCAGTGAGTTGTCTTTAGTTTATCTGAAAAGGAGGTGCTCTGGTGGTGCAGTTGGTAAGACATTTGGCTGCTAACTAGAAGGCTCGTCATTCAAACCCACCAGCTGCTCTGTGGGAGTAAGATGAGACAATCTACATCTGTAAAGATTTATAGCCTTGAAAACCCAATGGGTGTCACTATGAATTGGAATCGACTTGCTGGCGGTAGATGGGCAATCTGAAAAGGAAGGAGCCCTGGTGGCGTAGTGGTTAAGCACTCAGCTGCTAACCTAGAAGTTGGTGGTTCAAACCCATCAGTCACTCCATGAGAAAGATGCAGTCTGCTTCTGTAAAGATTACAGCCTCGGAAACTCTATTGGGCAGTTCTACCCTGTCCTACAGGGTCACTATGAGTCAGAATTGACTTAATGGCAATGGGTTTGGTTTTTCTTTTTTTGATCTGAAAAGGTATCTGGAAGCTGAAGAAAAGCATGCCTAGCATAGTTTTTAAAAATATTGCTGACACACTACTTAAAAATAACTATATCCCAGCTTTATGGACATATTATAATGCACAGCATTAAACTGTTAACTCTTTCATCATCAAAACAAAAATAAAAAAAAAAAAAAATTCTAAAATGTCACTAATGCTAAGTTTTAAAATGAGAACCTCCAAATGTAGATTTATAGTAGGATAAAGCAGAATCTAAATATCACTTCGTAGAGGTCTCCTAGGTCTTTGAGTACAAAGCCATTGGCATGGTACAAAGTGCATGGGCTGGTTAACAGGAAGGAGCTAAGGTGCGATTCCAGTTGCTATGAATAGTATGGTTTACCTAAAGAAGATTATCTTCCTAATGGAAAGTAGCTATTATTAATTTCCCTTGTCTTTATTAGGGACATCTCTACCCACCAAACAAGAAGAGAAAAGAGGCAGGAAGGGATAAAAAATACATTCCATAGGAGTGTTTCCATCATTTAGAAAGAGCAAGCCTCATTGGGCAGGTCTCAACTGTACTACTGCTAGACAAAATTTTTAATCTCAAATTAGAAAACAGGAATGGTAAAATTCCTTTTCCATATATCAGAGGATCAGGTAAGTATAGACTAACCAGAAAAACAAACCCACTGCCATCAAGTCGATTCCAACTCATAATGACCCTATAGTACAAAACAGAGCTGCCCCAATTGGTTTTCAACACCGTAAATCTTTATGAAAGCAGACTGCTCTATCCACAGAATGGCTGGTGGATTGTAACCAACAACTTTTTGGTTAGCAGCTAAGTGCTTAACCAATGCACCACCAGGGCTACAAACTCTTGACTAGAAAAGCATTTGAAGGTATATATTTGGAAACATGACAAAAGCAGAAACCTCCTACGTAGCTAGAAAGAATCTGTGGTTACAACTGTAAAGATACATAAATAATACCAACTGCTATTAGAACAACCTTTTCATGGTTATGTGGTTTCATTTTTCATAGCTTTAATAAGTATCTTTTCAGAGTTTAGATCTCTAGTACTGCTATAAAGTACATGTACAATGATGTCTAAATCCATAGGTTCTTCTGAGCGCCCCAATTCAGTCATGTGGTTTATCCCAATACAGTGTTAACACTGTGCTTGGAACTGTTTCATGTGCATTTCAAGGAGTTAAACAGTTTATGCCAGTGGATTCTGGGAAGTCCTGCTTTTATAAGAGCATGCTTATGGGACTGTCATTAAAGAAAAGCACACATTTCTAACAGTGAGGCTTTTAAACTGCTCGCCTCAGCAGCCAGAAAATCGGGTGTTATGGTTATTACTGCAACTGACATAGTCCCCCTCATCCAAAACAACAAAATCACTTGCTAGTCTGATAGCACTTGACACCCTTCACTGTAGTTCCTTACATATATATCTTTCCCAACTAGACCAGCAGTACCCTGAACACTAAGGTACATTATTAATATCTCAGTCTCTACATACTAACCCAATAAAAGATGCTCAGAACGTTTTTTGGAATGAATGAACAGTGATAGAATATGATTAATACTTCATCTATTTATTTGGTAACCTTATCCACTCAGAATTCAACAAGCACTAGAAAATGTGCCCTTCTCCACTCCCCACCAAACAGATCAGAAGAGTGAAAGAGTCACTGATGTCTCAAAGCCTTAATTTAGAAATAATTGAGATATAAACTCCTTAAAGGCAGGCGCCTTTTTGCTTCGCTCATTTTGGTATTCTCAGGGTCTAGCACATAGTCTGGCACAAAGCAGATACTAAAATAAAATGTTACTGAATGATTAAATTATTGTTTATCTATTTCTAAATTCATAGAAAAATAAGAATAGTTTAATTCAGAAATAGGAGATAGAGTTGCTATGGACAGCCCATAGGCAGCTGTGACAAATGATAGCTGATGCCCTGTAACACCAGAAGACCATAAAAAAGCATAGTCAACAGAAAAAAAAAAAAAAAAGTATAAAGAGTTAGAACCATTTTTGTTAGGAGCAAAGAGATTTCATTTCCTGTGTTAGGCTGGGTTCTCTAGAGAAGCGAAACCAGTAAAGCTTGGAGAAAGAGAGAGAAAAAATGATCTCAGGAAAATGGCTCACATACTTAGGTTGTTGTTATGTACCATCTAGTCGGACCTGACTCAGCAAGCCCTCCTTGGGTTTCTAAGGCAGTATCACTATGGAAGTATATTCCCAAACTTCCTTCTGAGGAGTGGCTTATAGAACCTGGTAAATCCCAAGTTCTTAGATCAAACGTCAAGCTGGAGGCTTTCCTGACTTGTGCAGCTACAGGGGTTGATAAGCTCAAGGTTGGCAGGCAGTGTACTGACTGGTGACTCCAGTGAATGATGAATCCAAGATCACCTGGCCGAATGGTGGATCATTTGCTCACGGACAGTTGTAGGCAGCACAACAGGATCTCCATCCACAGAAGAGTGTCTCATTTTCCCAGGATGCCCATAAATATATTGGAAGCAGGCCACACCCCTAAGGAAACTCCCTTCCAACAGATTGTCTGCTCAAAAGATATATATCTGATCTCATCATGGGAATAACCCACATCAGAACTGCTTAAACCACTCAGAATTGTAGTCCAGCAAAGTTAACACACACCTCCAACAATCACAGTCCACCCCTTGTCAACTTGGCAGTTGTACACATCTTCTTAACCATATATGACCTCTAAATAAGGACAATTATAAAATCATATTTGCACCTAACATGATACACTAACACACGTACAACTGATACTCATTAACCCTGTTTACGTTTCATAGTTCATAACAGAAGGAAACAAATATCAAGTAATATTTGATGCACATATACAATGAAGAAATATAACAACCACAGTCCTCGTTTCTGCAACTGGTCATGTGGTCATAGCTGATATTCAGAACTATCTTCTTCACCACCCATTCTGCATTTTCCTTGCCATCAGCAAGCACCTCAGCTGGTCGTGGTTCTTTGCCTGGGGGGGGGACCCAAACCTTCATTCTTGAAGGGTCTGGGCCATTAGTAGTCATATCTGAATTAGGTTGCTCTAGTTTTCCATTGATTTTAACCACAGGGCATAGCAGTACTAAGAGATGTCCTAAAGAATCTCCTGTATTCTAGACATATTCTTCTTTACCTCCATTATGTAATGTCAATCCAATTTCCCCTTGGTAATTAGGATCTATCACACCAGGTGTTGTTTGTTGTTATGTGCCGTCAAGTCAGACCTGACTCATAGCGACCCCTTCTTGGGTTTCTGAGGCAGTATCACTACAGAAGTAGATTGCCCCATCTTCCTTCCGAGGAGTAGCTGGTGGGTTTGAACCACTAGCCGTCTGGTTAGCAGTCAAGTGCCTTAGCCACTATATTACCAGAGCTCCCATCACACCAGATAGTACAGTAATTCTCTTCTTTGTCTGTTGATCCAGAGGCATGAGGAAGTCAAAATGGCTGGGTGGCATTCTTAACTTCAAGTTCAACGCAATCAGTATTGTGTCTCCAGGTGGGAGTGTTCTTCCTTTTGGGACTAAGATCTCCAGACCCATAGAGCATAGGGTAGCAGCAAAAATTGTCTGAGTAGGTCACTAGGGGTAATAGTGAGTGGTACCATCCTCGTTTCCACCCCTTGGTTCCTGGACCTGTGAATCTTGGCTATTAGAGAAACAGCACTGTATATTGGACACTGGTTTAGAGCATACACAGTTTCCTGGATAACAATTGCCCCAACCCATCAAGGTATTGTCATCTAGTTGACACCGTAATTGTGTTTTTAGTAGGCCATTCTGTTGTTCTATCAAGCCAGCTGTTTCAGGATGATGGGTAAGACCAGTGAATTCCATGAGCACAGGCCCATTGCCACACATCATTTGCTGTGATGTGAGTCCCTTGATCTGAAGCAATGCTGTGTGGGATACCATGACAGTGGATAAGGCATTCTGTAAATCCACAGATGGTAGTTTTGGCAGAAGCACTGCGTGCAGGGAGGCAAATCCCTATCCAGAGTAAGAATCTAGTCTAGTAATAACAAAATGTTGTCCTTTCCATGATGGAAGTGGTCCAAAGTAATCAACCTGCCACCAGGTTGCTGGCTGATCACCCCAAGGAATGGTTCCATATCATGGACTCAGTGTTGGTCTCTGCTGCTGGCAGATTGGGCACTCAGCAGTGGCAGTAGTCAAATCAGCCTTGGTAAGTGAAAGTCTATGTTGCTGAGCCCATGCATAACCTACTTCTCTGCCACCATGGCCACTTTGTTCATGAGCCCATTGAGCAATGACAAGAGTAGCTGGGGAGAAAGGATGAATGGTTTCCACTGAACATGTCATCCTATCCACCTGATTGTTAAAGTCCTCCTCTGCTGAGGTCAACTTTTGGGGGGTATTCACATGAGACACAAATATCTTTACTCCTTTGGCCCAGTCAGAGAGATCTATCCACCTACCTCTTCCTCATACATCCTTGTCACCAATTTTCCAATCATGCTCCTTCCAAGTCCCAGACCATCCCACCAAGCCACTGGCCAGAGCCCATGAATCCATATTCAATCGTACATCTGGTCATTTCTTGTTCCATGCAAAGTGAACAGCCAGATGCATGGCTCAAAGTTCTGCCCACTGGGAGGATTTCCCTCCACTACTGTCCTTTAGGGAAGTCCCAAAAAGGGGCTGCAGTGCTGTTGCTTTCCACTTTCGAGTGGTCCCTGCATATCACACAGAATCATCTGTAAACCAGGCACAAGCTTTCTCTTCCTCAGTCAACTGATCATAAGGAACTCCCCATGAGGCCACAGGTGCAGACTGGGAGAGAGAAGATAATGTGACTGGAGGGGAGACCATAGGCATTTGGGCCACTTCCTCATGCAACTTGTGCTTTCAGGTCCTGCTCAAGGCCAATCTCTTATATACCACTTCCATTTAATGATGGAGTGCTGCTGTGTACATCCAAATTTATGACTCTTGGGTCAGACAACACCTAGTTCATGATGGCCAGCTTAGTCTTCATGGTGACTTGGTGGCCCATGATTAGGTGTTCAGTCTCTACTAAAGCCCAGTAACAAGGCAAAAGGTGTTTCTCAAAAGAGAGTAGATATCTTAAGAGGATGGCAGGGCTTTGCTCCAAAATCCCAAGGGTCTGCATTGTGATTCACCAATAGGGACATGCCAAAGACTCCAAACAGCATCTCGATCTGCTACAGACACTTTAAACACCATTGGAGCAGCCAGACCATATGGCCCAAGTGACAGAGCAGCTTACACGACAGCCTGAACCTGTTGCAGAGCCTTTTGTTGTTCTGGGCCCCACTCAAAACTAGCAGCTTTCCATGTCACTGGACAAATAGGCCAAAGCAGCACACCCAAATGAGGGATATGTTGCCTCCAAAATCCAAAGAGGCCACCAGATGTGCCTCCTTTTTAGTTGTGGGGGAAGCCAGATACAATAACTTATCCTTCACTGTAGTAGGAGTATCTCAACATGCCTCACACCATTGGACCCCTAGAAATTTCACTGAGGTGGAAGGGGCCTGAATTTTTGTTGAGTTGATTTTCTACCCTCTAGCATGCGGATGTCTCACAAATAAGTCTAGAGTCATTAATACTTCTTCCTTACTAGGTCCAATCTGCATAATGTCATCAATATAATGGACCTATGTGATGTCTTGCAGAAGGGAAAGGTGATCAAGATCCCTGTGGACTAAATTATGACATAGTGCTGGGAAGTTGATTATCCCTGAGGAAGCAGTGTGAAAGTAAATTGTTGGCCTTGCCAGCTGAAGGCAAACTGCTTCTGATGGTTCTTTGTACTTGGTGTTGACAAAAAGGTATTGGCTAGATCAATAGCTACATACCAAGTACCAGGAGATGTACTAATTTGCTCAAGCAATGAAACCACATCAGGAACAGCAGCTGCAATTGGAGTTACCAATGGATTAAGTTTATGATAATCAACTGTCATTCTCCAAGATCCACTGCTTTTTGCATAGCCCAAATAGGCAATTAAATGGAGATTTGGTGGGAATCGCCACCCCTGCATCCTTCAAGTCTTTGATGGTGGCAGTAATTTCTGCAACCCCTCCAGGGATGTGGTATTGCTTTTGGTTTACTATTTTTCTAGGTAGATGCAGTTGTAATGGCTTCCATTTGTTTTTTCCTACCATAATAGCCCTATTCCACGTGTCAGGGACCCAAGGTGGGAATTCTGCCAATTGCTCAGTGTATCTATTCCAATATTCTGGAACTGGGGAAATCACTACAGGATGGGTTCGGGAAACCACTGGACCTACTGTGAGAGGCACCTGAGCTAAGATTCCATCAATGACTGAACTTCCATATGTCTTCACTCTGACTGGTGGGCCACAGTAATCTTTTGCATCTCCTGGAATTAGTGTCAGTTCAAAGCCAGTGTCCAGTACTCCCTGAACATTCTGATTATTTTCTTTTCCCCAGTGAACAGTCACTCTGGTAAAAAGGCCTCAGATCCCTGTGGGGAAGACTGTGAGAAAGATTGACATTATAAATTTTTGGCAATGTAGTGGGGTCCTTCCTCAAGAGGACCCGGCCTCCCCTTCATTCAAGGGGTTGAGGGTCTATAAACTGATTCAAGTCTGGGAATTGCTTGAGAGGCTGTGACTCTGTATTCTGATGATTTGCTCTAGGCTGCTGTTCATGTAACCTAGAATTCTTCTGTCTATATAGATCAAGTAAATATTTGGTAGGCTTTCCACGTATTTCGCTCCTAGGAACACTATGCTTAAATAGCCAATGCTATAATTCCACATGAGTCAGAGTACTCTGATTACTGTTTTGACTCTACTGTCCATTATCTAACCACACTCACCTTGTCTTTTTTGATTAACTGCTGACACTTGGCCCTTACTACCATGGGGTCCAATCAGCCCCATCGTAGTTAAGTGTCTTAGTTCAATTAGGGCAGTTCCCATTGTCAAATCCAGCTTATATAAAATAGCAATCACAGCAGTCTTCAAGGATGCTGGAGCTCCCTTCACAAATTTGTTCCTCACTGTACTTGTGAAAGGAATGTCCTCTGGGCTCTCCATTTCTGGCTCTAGGGGCCTAATCTAATAAATTCATTCTAACATGCCAGTTTCCCTGAGCCTCTGGATACCTTCTTCTACATTATACTAAGACAGGTCTGGTACTTCAACTTGAGTTAAGGTATACCACTGCATAATCCATGCTCTAGTAAGCCAACTAAATAAACAATTAGATCTTTTCCTAACCTTTCGACCTGAAACACTGAAGAATCAGAACTTAGTGGACATCAATCAATAAACTCAGACTGACCCAATGTTACATTCCTTGCACCATTATCCTACACCCTCAGTAGCCATTCCCATACATATTATCCAGGTTTCTGTCTGTACATGTCAGCAAAATCAAATAGGCCTTTTTGGGTGTAGCATACCACCTCCTCAGTCATACTTTGTATTTTAACTTTTGGGACTCGCTTGGACTTAAGTTTAGTTATAGATCTAGCAGCAACAATGGGTGTTTGGGGCAGTTCATGAGAACATACAGCAATGTCTTCCATGGCATCTACCTCAGGCAATGACCCAGCAGGAACAGGTGGGTTAATCCCATTAAACGGCAGCAGAAAGGATTCACCTGAATTTACAGGCTCCATATCCTCATCTTTCTGATTGTCTGTCTATATGTTCCCATTCCAGGTTTCAGGATCCCATTTTTTCCCAATAAGTGCCCTCACTTTAACTTCAGATATCATTCTGGGTTGGCAATTCAAATTGGCGTTGTAATTCAGCTACCCTTACAATAAGACTCTGGGTTTGGTTTTCAGCAATATCAGCTCTGTTACTAGAAGAAATAAGGCTTCCTTTCAGAGCACAACTGGAAACATTGAGGTCTTTTATGTGGTGTTTGAGCTATGACTCAGCAGTGCTGAACTCATATCTCTCTTACCACTTTGTCTAATGTAAGTAGGACCAACCAACCAGCTTCCTTATGAACCCCATGCTGAAAAAAATTGCAGAAAAGTATCAAATATGCAATCACCCAGAGCCTCACTTCTCAAAAATACTTGATTTATTGGTGGTGCTATTTTGCATATTAATATTGCCACGTCATACCATAGATTAACAGGGCCCTCTTTACTAATGGAGGCAGGGTCACCAGTGCCTCTACGAGTAATCGAATTGGAGAACCAAAACATAATCAGTGAGAACCAGTTTAGGAAGCCCATCCTTATGATTTTGTCTCTCTAGACCCCACTTGTGGTACCAAATGTGTTAGACTGGGTTCTCTAGAGAACCTGTTGGTGCTTCCCATTAACTGTACATATGTTGTTGTTGTTGTTATGTGCCATAGAGTCAGACTTGACTCATAGCAACCCCTCCTTGGGTTGCTGAGGCAGTATCACTACAGAAGTAGATTGCCCAGTCTTCCTTCCAAGGAGTAGCTGGTGGGTTTGAACTGCCAGCCTTCTGGTTAGCAGTCAAGTGACTTAGGCACTATGCTATCAGAGCTCCTATCTCCTTTAAGAGGTAACACCAAACAAAGTAACCATCTAAGAATCCA
>NW_006921588.1:18740857-18752819 GCF_000298275.1 Orycteropus afer afer | reverse complement strand
AGAGAGAGAGAGAGAGAGAGAGAGAGAATTTATCTTAGGAAAATGGCTCACACACTTATAGAAGCCGGCAAGTCCCAAGTTCTTGGATAAAACATCAAGCTGGAGGGATTTCCTAAGTCACGCAGCTGCAGGGGCTGATGAGCTCAAAGTTGGCAGGCAGTATACCGGCTGTTGACTCCAACGAATGATGAATCCAAGATCACCAGGCCAAATGGTGAAGTGTTTGCTCACAAACAGTTATAGGCAGCACAACAGGATCCTGATCCACAGAAGAGTGTCTCATTTTCCCAAGATGTCCATAAACATATTGGAAGCAAACCACATCCCTAGGGAAACTCCCTTTCAACCTACTGGCTGCTCAAAATATATACATCTGATCTCATCATGGGAATAACCCGTATCAGAACTGCTTAAACCACTCAGAATTGTAGTGCACTTAAATTGACACACAACTCCAACTATCACAGTACTTCACTAAACATGTCCACTGTCACTGCATAGCATGATTAACATTTGTGTTAAGGATCCTAAAGAATGTGATACACTAAAGGAACACTACTATTCATTACTGTTAGATTTAAAATACTGGATTGGGAAGTGTTTTGGGATGACTTTACAAGAGCATGTTTGATGGCTATTCTCTATTTGCTCCCAAATATTTGCTCTCTTTGCCACTTCTATGGGGTAGGAAGTTGTGGGGGTCTTCTACCTCTATGGACTGCAATACTTATGGCTTTAGGTTTGATTCAGTCAACAGAAAGTACCAACAGGAGAAAGCAGGACAGAAGATGAGAGAAATTGGAGCACTTCCTTCCTTTTCCCTCCTGCCTATATTCTAGCAGTGGCATCTTTCTACAATAGCTCCTACTGAGCAGCATTCTTCCAGTTTCAGCTCTCACCATGTTTGTTGTTGTTAGGTGTCGTTGAGTTGTCTCTGACTCATAGCAACCCACGTACAACAGAACAAAACATTGCCTGGTCATGTGACATCCTCACAATCCTTGCTATATTTGAGCCCATAATTGCAGCCACTGTGTCAATCCATCTCATTGAGGGTCTTGCCCTTTTTTGCTGACTCTCTACTTTACCAAGCACAATATTCTTCTTCAGGGACTAGTCTCGTTTTACAACACGACCAGAGTAGGTGAGATGAAGTCTGGTCATTCTTGCTTCCAAGGAGAATTCTGGCTGTACTTCATCCAGAAGAGATATGTTTTTCTGCCAGTCTGTGATATTTTCAGTATTCTTCACCAACACCATAATTCAAAGGCATCAACTCTTCTTCAGTCTTCCTTATCCATTGTCCAGCTTTCACATGCATATGAAGCAACTGGAAATACCAGGTTTAGGCGCCTCCATTACCTCATTTTCCCCATTAGGTATGGGAAAGTTTATGGTTTGTCAATAGATATTTCAACATCTTGAGTTGTAAACTCCCTTAACCATGCCCAAATCTCTGTAAATGGGTCCTTAGTTAAATTCTCTTTGAAAATCTCAGTTGATTAAGCCTCTAGTGTACAGGCAGGACTTTCTGACTGACACAGCATAGATAGCGATGTATCCTTCTACATTGGTATTTAGAACAAATGTAGCTTTAACAAATCAATCATCAAACCGAACCTAGAGCCAGGCCTGTTGCCTAGTCTACCTAGAACAGCAAGAAGCGCAATGAATAGATGGAAAAAAGTACTGGATAGGGTTGTAATTCAAACTTTCCTATATGTATCATCTTGATCAAGTCACTTTACCATCAAGACATCAGATGTCTTAACTGGAATGATGTTTGTGTTAAGGTTCCAAAGTTTAAAAAAAAAAAAAAAAATCCAAACTGTGTGTAGAGCATTAAAGAAAGCAGAGAGCACTATGATACATTAAATGAACATTCCCATTCATTACTGTTAAATAATGAAATAAACAAGGGTGAACAAGATCATGTGATTCTTCAAAATGCTGTTGTGTCCCAAATTCAAGTAAATGAAGATTAATCTCATCTCCTGGGATGACACTTTTAGATTTCCAGGTTGAGGAAAATTTTTCCATTGGTCAAGCCTCAAGAGGAATGGTTATCTTTCAAATCTTACCATTTCTCCTGAAACATACATTCCTCACTATTTTGAAAACTCTCAGATTCTTCCAATGGTATGGCATTATCTAAATTAGAAAAGTCTACCATGGATTAGACAACCCATATGCTTCCAGGTTGTCCTTTGGCATATACCAAAACAGAACTCATTGCCATTGAATCAATTTTGATTCTTGACAACCTTATAGGACAGAGTAGAACTGTCCCATAGGATTTCCAAGGATATAAATCTTTACTGAGGCAGACTGTCTCATCTTTTTCCAGCAGAGTGGCCTGGTAGGTTTGAACCACTAACCTTTTGGTTAGCAGCTGAATGCTTTCACCACTATGCCACCAGAACTCCTTATTTAGCACATAAACCCACTGCCATCTAGTCGATTCTGACTCATAGCAACCCACATTGGGTTTCCAAAGCTGGAAATCATTATGGAAGCAGATTGTCTCACCTTCTTTCTATGGAGCAGTTGGTAGGTTTGAACTTTTGACCTTAGTAGACAAATGCCTTACCCACCCCTCCACCAGACCTCCTTTATTTAGCCCATGTTGTTGTTGTTGTTTGCCGTCGAGTCGGCCCCGACTCATAGCGACCCCTCCTTGGGTTTCCGAGGCAGTATCACTACGGAAGTAGGATTGCCCAATCTTCCTTCCGAGGAGTGGCTGGTGGGTTTGAACCTCCAGCCTTCTGGTGAGCAGTCAAGTGCCTTAGGCACTATGCTACCAGAGCTCCTTATTTAGCCCATAGGTGTTCTTAAATTACTCAGCTTTTCATCCTACTGGCTTTTTAAAGGTAAAAAATCACCCAAAGTGTTCCTGGGGTATGGTTTTTAAAACATACAAAGACACAATCAGAGCCAATATATTTTACTCAAATGAGGCTCTTTGCTTTTTTATATGCTTTTGAAATGTGGTATTAGTCTGCTTATGGTATGAAACTCTATTCTCTCAGCTTCCTGAAAAGTTATGAAGAGCTTTAAAAAAATGTATCCCTGGAAAGCTAGGAAGCTTTGTCAACTCTTTCTGAATTCCTTTACTTATAGACTATGTTAGCTGGATAAATGAGTTGATTATACATGGGATTAAGGAGCTCTGATGGTGTAGCACCTAAGGCTTTTGACTGGTAACCAGAAAGTTGGAGGTTCAAACCCACCAGCCACTCTGCAGAAGGAAGACTGAGCAATCTACTTCCATAAAGATTTACCTTCTCAGAAACCCAAAAGGGATCACTATGAGTTGGAATCAGCTCAATGGCAGTGAGTTTTTTATTTTTTCTTTTTAACACTATACATGAGATCCTCTTTACTCTACTCCTCAAACTCTTACCTTTTCTACTATCAGAGCCAAGAAGTATAAAGTCACATTCTGGCATGGAGAATATTACGCCAAGCTTCTCTGTTACTAAAGGACTTCTATCATACACAGAAGTGTAATTTAAATTTTATTCTATTTTTCATTTATGTCAACAAGTGTGGTCACTGGTTTACTAGGAATATTAGAAGATTTTTTTTTTAAAATGGGAAGGGAAATATTTGTTTTAGAGCAGACTTTGCCCTTCATGTGCCTTCCAAATTTAAATCATTCTTTCTATAATATTTTTAAAGAGAGTAATTAACAACAAATGTCCATATTTGACTATTAGAACATACATATTTGTTTCTAATATAAGTATTAATCAGGAACCAGTTATTTCATACTGAAAGCATTTATAAATAATTCAGTGAAATTCTTACTCTACAGGCTTACAGAGTCCTTAGATATCCTCATCTAGAACAGTACTTCTCAACTATTTTTTTCATTATTGCTCCTCCAAGAGGGCTTTTGCAACATATTTTTCTTAATCTTTCCCCACAAAATTTTAATACTACAAATATACCATTGTTGTTGTTATGTGCCGTTGAGTCGGACCTGACTCATACCGACCCCTCCTTGGGTTGCCGAGGCAGTATCACTACAGAAGTAGATTGCCCAACCTTCCTTCCAAGGAGTGGCTGGTGGGTTTGAATCGCCAGCCTTCTGGTTAGCAGTCAAGTGCCTTAGGCACTATGCTACCAGAGCTGCTACAAATATACCATATGTCTGTTTATGTACTATATACATATGTATACTTTATACATAAAAAGAGTTTTATTTTTGCTCTTCCTCCCATCATGAATGAATTTATGTCCACTTCTGGACATTGAGAATACATGATCTAGAAGATGTAACCCTTTGTTTCTCCAAAATCTGCCAACCACAGATGATTGCTTAAAATTGCATGGATTAAAGCTTTAGATTTTTAGTTTATATTTTTCTAATAATGTTAAAATGCAAATACATAGAAAGTATTGATGGATCACTATCAGTCATTTATACTTTAGTATAAATAAAAGATTAGAAAGCCACTTTGACAGCAGAAAGGAGAATGTGAGGGCTTTCCATATTGGTATGGAAAGAAAGGGGAAGAACAGAGAGCCTCTGATGTCCAAATTCCTGTGTCAAAATTGTGCTTTAGTCTAGTTCCACTGAATATATTAACACGAATTGACTTCTTTAAGAAAAGATGCTAGCTCTCATTCACTATGAACAAGAAAACTTAGTCATAAGCCACCTAAGTGACCATCACTCTACTGATTATTGTGTAAATACTAGGTTTCCGGCCTGTGGAGAATTTGCTGTTTGGTTCCTTTCAGCCCTGTTTGCATATGCCCAACTGCTATGTGGCCAAGAACAAGTAAATTTATGTAATGTTCCAAAGAAACAGCTCAACACCATGGCTCATTTTAACCCAGGTATGAATAGACGGCAGAGATGAATTCACAAATACTTCTTTCACATGGACTGTAAAATGTAGCATTTTTTTTTTCTCCCAGAAGTCTAAAATGGTCTTAACCATTGAAATTATTATAGCTCACCATTATAATTTAGAGTTAGCTCTGGTTGACTAAATTCCATAGGAAAACATTCACTCATCGGGACACTGAAGTGAATAACTTCATAAAACACATTCAGTTTCAGGAATTCTAGAAAATATGGTGGCTGAAAATAGAAATCAGCAGTTGATTATTTAGTAAGAACATCAAAAATTGTCTACTGTTTCTTGGCCAGCTATTTAAAGGTCAAAGTACCACATTTGACACTTTTTATTACCTACTTAATCCTCATAGCCATCCTGTGAGATAAATATTCATACCTTCATTTACAAGTTCAGAAAGGACAGATTTTCCTGAAACCACCTAGAAGTAGAGGTGGCAGGATTCAAACTTGTGTCATCTGCAGCTCACACCGTCACCTCAGCCACAGTGAAATTATCTCAGAGAAATGGTAGAAAATTCATCTATAAACTTTTAATTTTCAATCAGATAGAAAAATCTTTGGCAAATGGAGATGTTATGGATTTTGTGTACAAATATATTAAGATTTTTGCATGTGAGAAGCTACTAAACCATCTATGTTCTACATTACTATTGGCCAGAATTTTCTGACTTTAAGGGTTGTGAGACATAGGCTTGTGTATCAAAACCTTGACAAATGATAAACCAGATGCTAACTGCTTCAGAGAAGCATAAGTGCATGTATCAAAGGCTGGGACCATTCTTCCAATCTCATACATTGCTCTTTCTTTACCATTTTCATTGAACCTTACAATCTTGCCTTGGGCTATATGACCAGAAGATAGCTCACATGTGAAAGAATGCCTCTTATTTAAAATTTCCATTGTATTTTATAGCATTTCTAACATGACAGGATAATGAAAATTCAGGGGGCAGAACCAGAAGAGCAAAAATAGAGTAAAACTTTAAGAAATAAAAGAGAAGAGGTAACCCAAGCTTAAAGAGGTAAAGTGAGTTGCACAAGGTCACACAGTTAGGAGAAGCGTTGCAGAGCCAGAACCAAAATTTGGGTTTCCCAAGTCCCTGATAGTACTTTAAGTCTCTACGTAGCTCAAATGGCCAGCTCTTGACTCCTAGCCTTAACATTGGCAGTTCAAACCCACCCACTGATGCCATGCAAGAAAGGACTCACAATTTGCTTCGGTTAAGATTATAGCCAAGAAAACTCTATGGAGAAGCTCTACTCTGTAACACATGGAGTTGCCAGGAGTCAGAATCGACTCAATGGCAACGAGTTAGAAGGTACTTTTCTTTGCTGAGGTGTTCTGCCACAAAGTATATTATTAAGTTGGAAATCACAGTAAAATTGGACAGGAAAAAAAAAACTGTACCATCAATGATAAGCATTCTCTCTGTGAATATTGTCCTAATATGTAGGTCAAACAAAGTAAAAATGTAATTTTATCTTTTAAACTACTAAAGTAGCTATGTTTGCTATGTCCTGAACATGTCAAACATCTCTAAATATTGGTATTGTAAATAACTCCACAAAAGAAAATTGAAATTATTCTCACATATGAGGTCATATGCACAACTGATAAAAACAAAAACCATTACAATGAAAGATATTTTCATCTGATTTCCTGGAGATTTCGGATGCCTGTTTTTCCTCTATTAACTGGAAAATTCTTCAACTCATCGTACACTTACTGACATATTCTATTACGAAATGGTTGTGTTTTTTCCCCAAGAAATTCAAATATAAAAATTCTGAATCCATAACCTTAAATTCTTCTACATTTCAGTGGTCATATTAACTAGACAATAAATTAAACATTTTATCAATGAAGCATTTAAAAATGTTTATGCAGCTTCCCATGAAATCATTATAATTATGTTTTTTTTTAATAAATTAAGAAAGCATCCTATCTTCTTTGAAAGATCTGCCACATTTCTATTAGCACAAATACATGCAAATGCTATATTTTAAAATATCTTACAATGTCTAAAATGTCATTGTAAACATCACTAAAAATAATGCAGCATATTACTACTTCACCTTTTCAATAATCCACTACTTGAAACTAATTTTAAAGCTGACAATCCAACATTTGCCTTCATTTTAAATATTAAGATAATCATGTAGATCCAGTCCAATATAAAGATATATCAAAGCATTTTAACCACATATAGAAGTCCATGCAATTTAAAACACAAAGACATATTGCCGTTTATATCATTAAAAACTAGTGTTCATAACAACTATATTCATTAAATCACAAAATATTAGGCTCATTTTACGTAAAAAGCACAGGTCAAGTAACAATTACGGCTACTTCTTTAACACACACACACACATTTCCAAGATTATTCTAAATTGCCAAACCTCATCACCTAGAAACCTAGTAGGACAAATAGCACTAATCTTAGCATCACCCAGCACTATATATAAGATCTGTACAATTTTGGAAAATTACAGGAAAGCCAACTACTTACATGCATATTTCCCATCATTTCACAACTAATCTACCATTTGTAAGTTATGGTACTTACCTAGGAGCATGTTTCTTAGCAATAGCCAATTCAACCAGTCTGTGATTTCTGTATAACAAATGTAGCAGAAGCTAAGAAGTACATTAACCTGCCACACGTTTTATTAGATATTGAGTTGAGCCTTGACAAACTTGTCCTTGTACCCTAAGGCTGCTGGAGTAGTGGACTGACTGCACTCACTCACTGTGTACCTCGTCTGAAACTGACAAACAATACAGCGACTGTCAGTAGATGTTGCCTCCTCAGCCTACTGAGCCAAAAAAAATTACAG
This sequence comes from Orycteropus afer afer, assembly GCF_000298275.1. Taxonomy (NCBI): domain Eukaryota; kingdom Metazoa; phylum Chordata; class Mammalia; order Tubulidentata; family Orycteropodidae; genus Orycteropus; species Orycteropus afer. Next base: position 18,745,105 of record NW_006921588.1, on the reverse strand, counting down.
AAAAGTAGGTTACTCACCGGAGTTTGAGATGTGAATTCTGAATCGATCATGCTGTTTCTTTAAAATCCTAAGTAAAACGTTCTGGTAAATTCAACTATGACAAAAATGTAAACTTATGCAAACAAGCTCCTAAAATATTTAAAAACGTAACCACCTTCTTTAACCTTCAATGTCTTTTTTTTCTAATAATTTAAAATACATTTCACTATAAACTAAAAAGAAATTGTGCCAATAAAAAAAACCCCAAAAACCTCTGCATAATGTACATATTTTAAAGGGAGATAGACTATTAAAATTTTATCACTCACCAAGGACCAGAAAATGCAAATATATTTATTATTTGGTGTTATGGGCTTGAGGTTCCAGTTTTACAATGGATTGTTTGTTTGATTCCAATACAAAGATAATTATTTCTGAAATAGGTTTCTCCTGAGGAAAGAACAAACCTTACCATTTTAAAGCAATAAGGATATTGCAGTGAACATTTAACAAAGGGACATCTCATTTCTTTATATTTTTCTACTGGATGTGTATTAGTAGTTTAAAAAGAGAAAATCTATCTGTGTCCAAGAGAAGAATACATAGCATGCTGGCCAGCACTAAAGTCAATGAGTTGAATCTGATTTCTGAAACTATGTTTTCCAAAATAGAAAATAAAAAGACATTTCCAAACATTACCTATTTTAGCAATTGTTTTCAGTTATCCCACACCAAATACTCTTTTACATATTATAATGATAGAAGACAGTAGTTTAACTCTACCATTCTAGGGTCCAAATACTCTAGAAGTGAGATTTCAGAAGTATTTGTGCATATTTTTCTATTCCCCTATTCCTTAATTTAGGACTCAAATTTTACATGACTAACAACTTTTAAGCACAGGGTTGCTGTAAGTCAGAATTGATTTTCTGGCAATCAGTACTCATGTAAGTTTAAAAAGTTGAAAACAGAAATCCCTCACAGACAGCCAGACACTGTGGGAGAGAGATCCAATGAATGGGATCTACTGACTCAGGACCATAGTACTAGGGGAAACCAGACTTACTGGCACAATAAAATACATAAAAGTCTTGTTCCTCATCCTATATTGGTGAGTAGTGACTGGAGTCTTAAAAGCTTTCAAGAGGCCATCTAAAATGCAGCTAATAGTCTCCTGTCATCAGAAGTGAAGCAGAGTGCAAAAAAAACAAGGACATTTGGAAGCAATCAGACCTAGGACACAATGGCCTGTGAGACCAGAAGAACTGGATGGTGCCCGGCTACCAATGCCAACCACTCAGGAAAGGACAAAATCTGGAGATCCTGGATAGAGTGGGAGGGAAAACGTGGAACAAAATCCAAAAACCCAATAATGACCAGAATTACTGGTTGGATGGAGTCTGGTGAGACCCCCCAATACTATGGCCCTGGGATACATTCTGGGCATGGAATAAAATTCACTCCCTGGGGCTGGCTCTCAGCTCAATAATAAATAAGATGTACATGCAGACCACTCAACTCAGGGTGACGCATCCACATACTCTATGGAAATGCATCCCTTGGAGCAATTGACCACAGGGCATCAGAGGGGCAACATTCACACAGAGGAAATACAGGACAAACAGAAGTGCATAACTATGAGGGGAGAGCCTTACTGGGCAGGGAGGGGAGGAGAGTGGGTTAGGGTTGAGGATGGTGAATGAAGAGTGAAACTAAATGTACATTTAATGTTGAATGTAAAACAAACTTAAAAAAATAAAAAAAAAAATATGTTGGAAACAAAAATGAGAGTCTAAAAAAAAATGTAAAAGGGAAATGAATCTAAGTATAAAGGGAAGATGGAGAAAGACTACAAAGACAGGCTAATTTAAAACCAAGGAAACAGAGAGAGACAGATGACTAAGGATAGTGATAAAACATACCAAGGTCTGTCTTCTGACATTATGAAATATAGACCTCTTGTGTATCAATCTATATCATATACATATATATTTACATATGTGTGATCTTCAGCATCTATATCATGCCATATTATATATATCATGGTATAGCATATATATCATATCAATCAATTTAAATCTAACACATTGAAAGATTATACATTTAAATTCCTGTTTGGGTAAACCAAGTATCAATTAGAAAGCAGAGATGTATATGTGTGTGTGTGTGTGTGTGTGTTTATGTAATAATAAACATTTCTCTGGAAATGTGTCAGGAAGACTCTTCCTGTCCTCGAATCCCCTTTCACTTTAACCTCAAACCAAACCAAACTCAATGCCGTAGAATCGGGTCCGACTCATAGCGACTCCTCCTAGGGTTTTCGAGGCGGTATCACTATGGAAGTAGATTGTCCAACCTTCCTTCCGAGGAGTAGCTAGTGGGTTTGAACCAACAGCCTTCTGATTAGCAGTCAAATGCCTTAGGCACAATGCCATCAGAGGCAAACCTTTGTGTGCAACAGAATCAGGGGTTCCAGGTAACTCTTACTGAAGAATCACTTGGGAATCTTGTTTCAATGTAGATTCTAATTCAGTATATCTGGGGTGGAAAGGCAAGTTCTCAGCAGGAGGTTGAACAGGAATGAACCAGTTTGTAGCCCTGATTAGAATTCCTTGGAGGGCTTCTTAAAACAGACTGCTGGACCCTATCCACAGAGCCCCGGTGGCATAGTGCCTAAGGCATTTGACTACTAACCAGAAGGCTGGCGGTTCAAACCCAACAGCCACTCCTTGGAAGGAATACTTCCATAGACATACTGCCTCAGAAACGCAAGGAGGGGGTTGCTATGAGTAGGAAATGACTTGACAGCAGTGAGTTTGGTTTGGTTGGCCCTATCTACAGAGTTTGATTCAGTCTGTCTGGTATGGGGTCTGATAATTTGTATTTATACAAGTTCCAGGTGATGTGGATGTTACTAGTCCCAGACTATACACTGAAAACTTTTGCTGTATCTCATTGTTACCTAGCATCTAGGATGAGGGTAGTTTCTGTTGTAACTTGTTTTATTACCATATTAGATTGATTCTCCAATATTGATCTCACCCATCAAGTCGATTCTGACTCATAGTTCCCTAGTCTGTAAATCTTTACAGAAGTGGATTGCCTCATTGTCCTCTTGCAGAACAGCTGGTAGGTTTGAACTGCTGACCTTCTGGTTAGCAGCCAAATAAATGCCTTTCCCACTGCACCACCGGAGCTCCTTACTTTTTTTTTTCCACATTTCTACATCTCTGAATGCATCATATAATTAATCACATCTTAGGATAACCACCCATAAGGCAGTAGTCACTGTTGGAGAAGTCATTGTCAGTGCATGCACAAACTTGGTCAGAGCTGTTCATGTGGTCTCTTCAGTTGAGTGATATTATTGTTGGAACTACATGTGGTGAGTTGTCATTTAACAATGTTTTTCTCTTTTTTCAAACCTCAGCACTACAATTTGGCTTTAAAAAATAAAAACCATTTTGTAGAAAGACAGGCAAAGAAACAGGTGTGGGATAAACATTTGTTGTTAGTGAAGCAGAAGTTTATTACTGGAGAAATAACAATTTCAGATTTTCTCGCAAAACAGGAGTCTAATTGCATTAGAAGATAGATGAGAGAAAGGTAAGAGTAGAAGCTGTGACATATGCAAAAGTTTTGTCTATCTCGGGCCCAGCCTCAAATGAAGACAGAAGAAATGGCCCAATCCCTCAAAAGAAATTTCAAAGCAATGAGTTTGAGAAGGACTCTCTCTAAGGCCTTGTGTCATAATTTGACAGGGTTCCCTACCCCCTTGTTGTTGTTGTTGTTGTTATGTGCCGTCGAGTCAGACCTGACTCATAGCGACCCCTCCTTGGGTTTCCGAGGCAGTATCACTACGGCAGTAGATTGCCCCATCTTTCTTCTGAGGAGTGGCTGGTGGGTATGAACCACCAGCCTTCTGGTTAGCAGTCAACTGCCTTAGGCACTATGCTACCCTACTCCCTTAGTGATACATTAAACACAAATGTGACTTAAAATAAACAAGAATCTTAGATTTAATGAAATATGACTTTTTGGGGAAATGAAATCACTCCTAGCAGTAGCTTTTTCAAAATTAATGATCAATGTGTTGATTTAAAACTGTTTTCCCCCACAAATGTAGTCTGAAAACCACCTAAAGAATCACCAGCAAGCCCAGTGAAAATTCAGATATCAAGACTACCAGAGATCTATTGAATCAGTATGTGGTGTGAGAACTGACCATTGGACCTAGCAATTTCACAAGAATAGCAATGCAAAAAAAAA
>NW_006921588.1:18737783-18740466 GCF_000298275.1 Orycteropus afer afer | reverse complement strand
AAAAAAAAAAAAAAAAGAATAGCAATGCAACTTGTTGCCCTGGAGCCAATTCTGACTCATGGTAACCCCATGTGTTACAGAATAGAACTGTTCCGTATGGTTTTCTTGGCTGCAATCTTTATGGAGGCAAATTGCCAGGCTTCTATTCCAAGGCACCTCTGGGTGGGTTCAAACCACTGCCCTTTAAGTTACTAGTCACATGCAAATCCTTTGCACCATCCAAGGACCTGTTTTTCCTAAATGTTACCCGCCAAACCAAACCCATTGCTGTCTAATCAATTCTGGCTCATAGGGACCCTACAGGACAGAGTAGAACTGCCCTATAGGGTTTCCAAGGCTGTAATCTTTATGAAATCAGACTGCCACATCTTTCTCCTGCAGAATGGCTGGTGGATTCAAACCACAGAGCTTTCAGTTAGCAGCTGAGCACTAAACCATGGTGTCACCAGGGCTCTTCTGAATGTTAGGAGTAATTTAGTTCTAAGAAAACTGTCTATGATTCCAAATCAATTATGATAAATCTTTGGAATTGCCCAAATGATTAGAACAAAAGGAAAGCTATGAAACCGTTTATTCTCCTAGAAGTTTTATAAACTGAAAACATAAAATGGTGTAAATATGTCAATGAAACTTTGTGAAGGCAGAGGAGAAAAAGCCAGACATTACAGTGGATGCTTATCTGAGTAGGCCCAAAGGAGTAAGACCTGATAAAAAACTAGGATGAACACGAACATGGAAACTCCACACCTCCAACACCAGCCCAGGACTGACTGCTGTACCTTTTAAGCCCTGAATAATGGTATGAATAATATGAAAGAAGTGGATACCAGAAAGCCAAGATGTAATTTTTCAAACTGGAAAATAACATTGAGCTTGCTTCCTTTATTACTGTTAGAGAAGATTTCTGTGTTCCATTTCAGCTCTGAAAAGTTACATTTATAAACATTTACAAAAGTAACAAGCTGGAGCGTTGTTATGGATTAATTAAAGAAATGGACATCTTTACCATTGGTAAAGTACTTGGTATTTAATTTAAATTAATGACTGATTAATTAAAGAAAAAGGACATCTTGAACAGGTCCTTGATATCTGTTGTTGTTAGGTGCTGTTGAGTTGGCTCTGACTCACAGCAATCCTATAATGAATGAAACAATGTCCAGTCCTATGCTATCCTCATAATCATTGCTATGCTGGAGCCCACTCTCCCAGCCACTGAGTCAAACCATCTTGTTGAGGGTCTTCCCCTTTTTCATGGAACCTCTATTTTACCAACCATGGTATCCTTCTCCAGGAACAGGTGCCTTCTGACAACCTAACCAAAGTACATGAAATGAAGTCTGGCCATTCTCACTTCTAAGGAGCATTCCAGCTGTACTTTTTCCAAGACAGATTTGTTCATTCTTCTGGAATGCCATGGTATATTCAATATTCTTTGTCAACACCACAATTCAAATTCATCAATTCTTCTTTGGTTTTCCTTATTCATTGTCCAGATTTCACATGCCTATGAAACTATAGAAAATACAATGGCTTGGGTCAGGCATATCTTAGTCTTCAAGGTGACATCTTTGCTTTTTAACACTTTGTGAGGTTTTTGCAGTAGATTTGACCAAAGCAGTATGTCACTTGATTTCTTGACAACTACTTTCATGAGTGTAAATTGTGGATTCAAGTCTAATGAAATCCTTGACAACTTCAATCTTTTCTCCATTTATCATGATGTTGTTTATTGGTTCAGTTGTGAGGATATTAGTGTAATCCATACTGAAGGCTGCAGTTACTGATCTCCATCAGTAAGTGCTTCAAGTCCACTTCACTTTCAGAAAGCAGTGTTGTGTCATATGCATATCACAAGTTCTTAATGAGTCTCCCTCCAATCATGACACCAGGGTCTTCTTCATATTCTTCTCCAGAGGCTGGTCCCTCCTGATAACATGTCCAAAGTATATGAGACAAAGTCTCACCATCCTTGATTCTAAGGAGTGTTCTGGCTGTACTTCTTCCAAGACAGATTTGTTTGTTCTTCTGGCAATCCAAAAAAACCAAACCCACTGCCATCAAGTCAGATCTGACTCATAGCAACTCCTCCTTGGGCTTCTGGGACAATATCTCTACAGAAGTAGATTGCCCAATATTCCTTCTGAGGAGTGCTAGTGGGTTTGAACTGCCAGCCTTCTGGTTAGCAGTCAGATGCTTTAGGCACTACACCACCAGAGCAGACCATGGTATATTCAATATTCTTCACCAACACTATAATTCAAATGCATCAGTTCTTCTTTATTCTTCCTTAATTCATTGTCCAGCTTTCACATGCATATGAGGCTACTAAAAATATTTTCAATATTTCAAGCATATACTTGATATTTAATATAAGTTAATCCATAAAGAAGCCCCTGAGTGGTAAAAAGTCTGAGTGGTAAAAACTGTTAACGAACTCAGCCAAAAGTTGGCAGGTCCAGTCTATCTCAAGGCACTTGGAAGGCAAGCCTACTGATCTACTTCAGAAAAAGTCAACTGACAATCCTACAGAGCCAGTTGTACTCTAACACACATGGGTTACCATGAATTAGAATCAACTAGACAGCAATTTAGCATAGTGCCTAAGGCACTTGACTGCTAACCAGAAGGCTGGCGGTTCAAACCCACCAGCCACTCCTCGGAAGGAAGGTTGGGCAATCCTACT
>NW_006921588.1:18737061-18737683 GCF_000298275.1 Orycteropus afer afer | reverse complement strand
TCGGAAACCCAAGGAGGGGTCGCTATGAGTCGGGGCTGACTCAACGGCAAGTAACAACAACACAACAACAACAGACAGCAATTAATATGGTATGGTAAGAGGGAGAAACAACATTTCTTTCAATTCTTTCTTTAGGACCAGCTCCTCATTTACCAACATAGTTAGGTTTCAAAGATGAGGTCATTATGCAAAATAAGTGCTATGTGAAATGGAGGATTTGTTTTTTTGTTTTCAGACCATCTGTTTGTCCACTTTTTTTTTAAATTTAAAAAATAACATAGAAATAATAACAGTTACATATTATTCCTCTGTGGAGGAGTCTTGAAGGAGGCAGAGCTGGATAAATCTGGCCTGTGGGACTACAGGGCCTGGCATAACCAATTCATCATCTTCCCATGATGCATCAGGGCTTCCCTTGAAGAGCCACCTTTGAGGCTCCATTCTACCCTGCAAGCCTTGTGTTCTCGCTCCTGGAGCCTGCTCTGCCTTCCAGGCAGCTGGAAATAGAAGCTCATGACCTTTTATGAAGGGGCTTGGGAGCCTGGCTGTGGACCCTTTCCCACCTAGGTAGAGGTTTCAGGCCCAGTTTGGCTCTCTTTGGGATGTCATTAAACTCACACGT
>NW_006921588.1:18726238-18736691 GCF_000298275.1 Orycteropus afer afer | reverse complement strand
CCACAGCATTGCTGCCAAGCTCCTCAACTTTTAATGTGCAAAATAGTCAGAAAGATTTTTTACTATTGTCCTAAATGCAAAAACTCATATAACAAGATAATCAATGAGTGAGGAGTAGATGTGTTAACTTTTTGGCCTTGTGTCAATCACTCACAAGAACCTCTATGATCTTGGTGGTAAAAGGATCAAGCCAACTAAACGTCACAGCATTTGAAACCATAAATTGCTATAAAAATTTAGTTGTTTTAATTATTTTTTACTAATTGACTATATACAATGAAATCCAAGTACCCTTGAATACATCAGAACAGCTTAATGATAGGGGTTACATTTTTATTTATATTTGGTGTATCTGCTAGTCGTCTTTCATGTTGTCTATATGTTTATGATTTTATGGCAAAACAGTAACCATGCACTTACTGGTACAGTTTTAATAGACCATGTTATTCAATGAGAAACAATGGTTTAAAAATTCACCATTATATTTTCAAAGCAAGATCAAAAGGAACTAGTGTTTATTGAGACACAGTGTTTATTTGGCAAGTATTTTTTTTTAAGTGCTTTATATTTAATTCTCATAACAACCATTTGTGATAGTTGGAGCTGTGTGTCAACTTGGCTGGACCACAATTCTGTGTGGTTTAAGCAGTTGTGATGTGGTTATTTCCATGATGGGATCAGATGAATATGTTTTGAGCAGCCAATACATTGAAAGGGAGTTTCCCTAGGGATGTGGCCTGCTTCCAGTATATTTATGGACATCCTGGGAAAAGAGACATTCCTCAGTGGATTGGGATTCTGTTGTGCTGCCGACAACTGTCCATGAACGAACAATCCACCATTTAGCCTGAAGATCTTGGATTCATCATTCATTGGAGTCAGCAGCCAGTACACTGCCTGCCAACCTTGAGCTCCTCAGTCCCTGCAGCTGCAAGAGTCGGGAAAAGCCTGTAGCTTGACATTTGATCCAAGAACTTTGGACATGCCAGCTTCTATAAGCGTGTGAGCCATTTTCCTAAGATAAATTTCTCTCTCTCTCTCTCTCTCTCTCTATATATATATATACTTTACTGATTTTGTTTCTCTAGAGAACCCAGTCTAACACACACCACTATATAGATGAAGAAATTGAGACTGAAAGAGACTAAACAAATTGCCCAGTGTCACAAATCTTCAAATCCAGGGTTCCTTCCAAACTGCCTTTTATAAAATCCAGATAATTGAGACAGTAGTGTTGAACAAATTTTTTTCTTAATGATATCTGTTGTTATTGTTATGTGCCATCGAGTCAGACCCAACTCATAGCAACCACTCCTTGGGTTTCCGAGGCTGTATCGCTACGGAAATAGATTGCCCCATCTTCTTTCCGAGGAGTGGCTGGTGGGTTTGAACTGCCAGCCTTCTGGTTAGCAGTCAAGTGCCTTAGGCACTATGCTACCAGAGCTCCTTAATGATATCTAGAAAACGTAAAATATTTCATACTTTTATTTTAGAAAATTTATTTCAAAAACATTTGAAGAGGTCCTTTTGTTTCTCTTTGAATCTGACCCTCCCACTTCTTTTTTTCAGGAGAGAATGAAAGTATCTGAGAGTAAGTCATTTTACTTTGAACTACAGCATTATTTCACATTTTTCTATCACGTCTAATAATTAGTTCTAACACATTAACCATTAATTCAAGAGTTCTTATGTTTAATGTCTAAATAAAATATATGTAAAATTCTTCACTTTTAGTCATTTTTAATACTTAATGTTTTTAATCAAGATAAGACTATCTACAGGCATTAACTACCATTATTTCTGGTATGATTATGCTGAACTAAAGAAAAATTTGTAGCTTAATCAGCTTTTCAATTTTCTACAAGTACAACTCTCTATAGATGAAAGATAATTACTATTAACTGCTGTCCCTTAATTGAATAGACTGAACATTTAGGAAAGTATATGAGTTTTGAGTTTGAGAAACCAGAAGGGATCCAGAAAAGAGAAAGAATAAAAAGAAAGGAATCAAAATATCCTATGAGAGACACCTTGAAAGTGTAATAGCAGAAGAATGTGTTAATGAACTATGATCTATCTATATCATGAAATATTTGTAAAATTCATTTAGTGACATAAGAAAATTTTCCTATATAACAAGCAGGGAAAAGGATGTAGAAATGGATGTACAATGAAGGTTAAATTTGTAAAAATAAGCATATCACATACTGATATGAATATCTGTATATATGCCTATATACATATAACACATCTGGGGAAAAATATTCCCAAACATGTTAACATTGTGAGTTTAGGGATAAATTTACTTTAGTATTTACTTTTTCCTGTATTTTTACATTTCTTTTGTCCCACTCTAGAAAAAAAAAGTCTCATTTAAAAAATTTCAGTGGGAAAGGTTTGTCTACTTAAAGAAAACTTACATAGTTTATAAAAATCTAGATGGATGCAAACCAAAACCAAGCCTATTGTCATCATTTTGATTCCAACTCATAGTGACCCTATAGAACAGAGAACTGCCCCACAGATCCCAAGACTGTAAATCTTCTTTAATCTTCCCCCACCCCCACCCGCCCACCTAGCAGAGCGGCTACTGGGTTCAAACCATCAACCTTTTGGTTAGCAACCAAATGCTTTAACTACCGTGTCACCAGAGCTCCTTAGAATAGAATGCTGCAAAATTAACTAATTACATAATCTTGCTTGAAAACTCTGTAGGGGTTAAGAGTTGAGAACTAGCCACCTTCTCATTTTTGGGGGGCCCTAATAATTCCTTGATTCTACTAGAGTAAGGTTGTAGACTGGGCAAGAATATGGACTAAACACACTCAGGAGACTCACATTGATCATTGTTACAACGCTAATGTATACTAAGTGGTGTGAAATAAACAAGATAAAAGGGAATGAAGATAATGGCAATACAATATTTATAGTGAGCTTCAGCCATCAATCCCCACAATTCCTCAGTGACTTCATCTCTTCACCTGTAGTATTTGCATTCATGTAGATGAGAGTCGGAGCTGGCAGAGAGGCGATGGCAGGACTCCAGCGCAGGGGTAGGTTTACTTGCCGATCTTTTTCAAGGCATTAAATCTATTCAACCACTGAAGTAGCATTGCCATTTGTACTTAAGTGTTTAACTTACTTGAAAGAAATAATTTATATGCTGGAAAGATGTAGTTCCCCAGAAACCTTTTAAACATGGTTGTTGTTGTTGTTGTTGTTGTTATGTGCCATTGAGTCGGACCTGACTCATAGCGACCTCTCCTTGGGTTTCCGAGGCAGTATCACTAGGGAAGTAGATTGCCCATCTTCTTTCCGAGGAGAGGCTGGTGGGTTTGAACCGTCAGCCTTCTGGTTAGCAATCAAGTGCCTTAGCCACTAATGCTGCCAGAGCTCCCTTTAAACATGGTAGTACTCATTAAACTATTTACTCTTTATCAGTATCATAAGATTTCCATGACAACATTGTACTATATAATTAACATGGTTCAGTTATGTCATCAAGAATGCTACCACACAGAACACCTGCTCCCCTCCTAGACTGGATATCAGATGTACAAATAATGCAACATTGGCTTTCTTAAGAGAAATTCTCTTCAGACTTGGCAAGATTTTCAACAGTGTTAAACTAGAAATGTGACTTTTGTTTTTCCTTTTCATTTATTTATTTTATTTTTAATCTCTACCTGCCTAGTAGGCACCCATTCTACCTTGCTTATTTTTATGCAAAGCCAGCTTGTCTTCTCAGAGGGAGTTTGCCTAGGGCAACAAAATGCTCTGTTACTGTTTATCCCCTGTGGGTGATCACCAACTGAGAGGAATGTGCTTTTTCTAGTTTGCCTACAGCATCTATTCAGAGGGAGATGGATAAGACTATAAAACTTTGGACAAGTTGGACAATTTTTAAGTTACACGATATTCTGCAAACAGTAGTATTTAGGTACATCCAACTTTAGAAACTGAAATCCAAAGGGATTTTAAGATTTTTCTCTGTATTAACATAAAATCTTAAAAAAAATTCCTTTGAAAAAAATCACTGATGGATTTTGCTTTTATTCAAGGGCTGATTACTGTAGGTGTTTGAAAACACTGGATATAATTTAAACATTCTACAAGATATGTGCTTAACAGACACAAAACTGTTGAATTACAGCATTAGAGGCATTTGGTACCATTTCCTTCATCTGATTCTGTACTGTTCAATTAGCTATATATATATATATTTTTACCAGTGGTAAACTTTGTCCAAGATAATACATATATTCAAATTTTAAGCCATCTTAGTAAACAATGTCAAATTATTGCACAATAACATTAATATCACACTAAATAAAATTTTGCTGAAAGTATTAAAAAATGATTCCAGCAGTACATCACCAGATAACTGCCAGAAATTCAAGCTGGATTTCAGAAGAGGACATAGATTGAGGGATATGATTACTAATGTCACATGGATCTTGCCTGAAAGCAGAGAATACCATAAACATGTTTAGCTGTGTTTTATTGACTATGCAAAGGCGTTTGGCTGTGTGGATGATAACTAATTATGGATAACATTGCAAAGAATGGGAATTCCAGGACAATTAATTGTGCTTATGAGGATCCTGAAAATAGACCAAGAGGCAGTCATTTGAACAGATCAAGGAAATACTTTGTGATTAAAAGTCAGGAAAGATGTGCATAAGGATTATATCCTTTCTCCATATTTACTCAATCTGTATGCTGAGAAAATAACCCGAGCAGCTAGACTCTATGAAGAAGAAAGTAGCATTGGGATTGGAGGAACTACTAACCACCTGTGATATACAAATGACACAACCTTGCTTGCTGAAAGTGAAGAGGACTTGAAGCACTTACTGATAACGATCAGTAACTGTGGGCTTCAGTATGGATTACACTTCAACATAAAGAAAACAAAAATCCTCATAAATGGACCAGTAAGCAACATCATGATAAATGGAGAAAAGATTGAAGCTGTAAAGGATTTTATTTGACTTTGATCCATAATCAATGCCCATGGAAGCAGCAGTCAAGAAATCAAACAATGTATTAAAATTGGGCAAATCTATTGCAAAAGATCTCTTTCAAGTGCTAAGGAGCAAAGATGTTGCTTTGAAGACTAAGGTGAGCCTGACCCAAGCCATGGTATTTTCAATACCCTCATATGCACATGAGAATGGACAAAAAATAAGGAAGACTGCAAAAGAATTGATTCATTTGAATTGTGCTATTAGTGAAAAATATTGAATATACCATAGACTTCCAGGAGAATAAACAAATCTATCTTGGAAAAAATATAACTGGAAAGCTCCTTAGAAGGAAAAATGACCAGACTTTGTCTCTCATACTTTGTTCAAGTTGTCAGGAGGGACCTATTTCCTGGAAAAGGATATCATGCCAGGTAAAGTAGAGGGTCTGTGAGAAAGGGGAAGACACTCAACAAGAAGGATTGACACAGAGCCTTCAACAACAGGCTCAAGCATAGATAGCAATGATTATAAGGATGACATGGGAATGGGCAGTGTTTCGTTCTATTGTACACAGGGTCACTATGAGTCAGAACCAACTGGACCACACTTAACAACAACGATAAAGAAAAGATGAAGGATTTCACTTCATCTGGAATAACAACTTCACTTGATTTGAAATGGAGAATGTAGATAGTTTTAATAAGTACAGGTAGTCTCCAAGGAAGGACGGATTCAAGTGACAATGAACTGCACTTACAACCATCATTATTATTATTTGGTACATTTTATCAGTAATAATATGTACTACATACAATGTTGTAAACACATAATTTGCTGATGTTATCATTCTCATACCAACCTCCAAAGACAAACAAAGATCAGATTTATAAAGATACCAATAATAAAAGGCAATAATAATGAAAATTTTAAAAAAATATGAAGCATTCGACCTAAGTCAGAACTGAGTTACAACAGAGTCACCAGAACAGAGTTCTGTGGTAAGTCGGACTCCCTATAGGTGTTTTGAAACTTTAAATACATGTTGTATAATCATAGAACTGGAACACTTAAATTACTCAAAACACTCTTATTTTACTAATGACAAAAATAAGACCCAGGGAAGCCAACTACTTTACTTACTGTCATCCAGCTGGATGAAGGAAAAAGTCCTGAGAATATTTATTCATTCTCTACATCTTTGTTGAGTCTCCATTCACACCAGGCACTGAGTGCTGAAGCTACTGGAGCTCTGATCTCATGGAACTTGCATTAGATTAATGTTTCCTGATTCCACTCTTTTTGTTTGCTCACATACTTCTCTTCCCAAAAGGTCGAATCTATACAACATATAAAGAGACTTTATGGCTGATAAAAAACGCCTGTGTTTTTGTTTTTTGTTCCACCTAGATTCATCTGTCATGGTTATTTGCTTCAAGGCAATCAAATTTATGCATATTTTTTTAAAAAAATTCTCTTATCTTTATGTTATGTGTCTTTCAGTGAACAACTTGCCTAATAAAATCTGTATTATGTTTTTCATGTTACTTAACATGTCTGAGATGCAATGGCATAAGCTCCTAATACAATTCCAAAGATAGAAATTTTTCATTCTTGTGCCAAAAAAATGAGAAACATTTTTGAGATGAGAGATACTGATTTGCTATTTCTTCTCCGATTTCATCCTAAAACAGAATTCAAGGTATGTTTCCAGTTCAGCATCTTCTACCTGGTGTGACTCCCTTTTTATAACATGTTTTGTTTTAAATCATCAGAGTGGAGTTCTTGGCTGGTGGAAAGGGTTAAAGTGCTCTGCTGCTAAACAAAAGGCTGGAGGTTTGTGTGGGCCGAAAGGTGCCTTAAAAGAAAACCCTGGGATCTCTTTCTGAAAAGTCTGCCACTGAAAACCCTCTGGAGCACAGTTCTAGTCTGGCACACATGGGGCACCACGAGTTGGAATTTACTCAACGGCAACTGGTTAATTTCCAGAGATGATTATCAGAGATGATTGGTGCTCTGGTTCAATACCCTGTGCTTCACCTTCCCTCCCAGGATTCTGGAATTGGGAACATGAGACACTGATGGATGAGCAGTGAGAAATGTGGAGCTCTGACCAGGTTCATTGAGGGCCATGTTCAAGGCAACATTCCATGGGTGGGGGGAGGCAGGTTAGTAGAGAGTGAACAGAGAATCAAATGCTGACAAGGCAAGAGATATGAAAGGTAGATACGGACCCCAAGAGAAAAGATAGCTCCCAATGGTTTTCTGGGTCATTGTTACCATTTCCCACAAGTTCTAGCTTGCTGCAGTTATTGTCTTGGATTTCCTGAGATTCCTTGTTGTATTCTCAGGAGAAACATTTTCCTTCTTAAATTAGCCTGAATAAGTCTATTTCTTGCAACTAAACAAACCCTGCAAGAGAAATGGCTTAAAGCATTTGACTGCTAACCAGGAAGTTGGCGGTTCAAACCTACCAGCCATGTCACAGAAGGAAGACTGAGCATTCTACCTCCCTAAAGATTTGTCACCTCAAAAACCCAAAGGGGGTCACTATGAGTTGGAAGTGACTTGATGGCAGTGAGTTTTGTTTGGTTTTTGGACACTTAACTTTCTCTGTAAGAAAAGTGCAAATTGATGGTACTCAATTCCTCTTTAAGTCTCTTAAAGATCACTACATCTGTAAGTCAATTTTGGGGCACTGGATACCATGCCACTAATACGTAATAACATATTGGATTGACACAATGGCTGCAACGATGGGCTCAAGTATCGCAGAGATTGTGAGGATGGTGGAGAACCGGACAGTGTTTCATTGTCATAAGTAGGGTCATAAGTAGGGTCGCTATGAGTCAGAGCTGACTCAATGGCACCTGACAGCAACAACAATATCATGTTGGTATTTAGAATGGTATAGTTAACTTATTAAATAATAAGATCATGTGAGGGTCTCAGAAGACCATTGTACTGAATTATGTCTTCCAATTTTCAATCTAAAAATAGTTTTTGGTGATATTCATAATATATACTTACCTCAACTCTTCCCTTTTCTCTATTAGAGGCACTAGAAAACAGGCACTCAGAAAACCAGGACAAGCAGTAGTCTGCACTTTTGGATTGCCATAGTTCTAATATTCTCCTTTATCAAAGTGCTTTCCTGCTACTTCTCCCAATGCGTTTTGCTCCTAAAACAGTTTTCTCACTAGGGCTTTCGCCTTTACTCTCCACCTAATTAGTCATAAATCCTCCTCAAGCTGAATTGATGAGAAAACACATTTCATCTTTTCCTTTCGTTTTGTTTTGCCTTTAAAGATTTAAAGTAATTTTCTCTACTTGTTCATCTTATCACACTGTTCTTAGAGCAAACATGGATTTCTGCTGTTGTTACTTTTTTCTGTATTTGTTTTCCTCCTGTTGAGAATAGTATCTACACAAATTTATTGCTGCCACCTTATAAACCAGAAAAAAATATAAAGAGTTCTATTTTTTATAGTGGAGGAGAACTATTTTTAGCCAATGAAAATGTTTTAATTCAAAAGATTTATTAAAATGATAAAGTAGACATCGTTCAGCAATGGCTTTGAGTCATTTTCATCTTAAGCACCTTACCCTGACTGGAGCTTTCCCCCATAAAGGAAAATAAAGAATTCTGGACAGTTAAAAAGGAAATATCAATATGAAAAGTATAGAAAAATATAGTACAAAGTCTAATAAGAACAACATCAAGATGCAGCCTTCAAGTTTATGAATTACACAGAATGGAGATGATATTTACTGAATGTGGAATTGGGAAGAGATGCATAGGAGCACATCATCACATAGTATTTCCACCATACAGACACAATAGGCAGTAGTGAAACGTGGTAAAATAATTAGAAACTAAGGGTTTTGAATGTTTATTATCTTTGTTTTAAATATAATTAACTTAATGTAATTTTATATAATTTAATTTTTAATAATGGCTGTGTTTATTAACTGGCTTGTACAATTCTTAAAAATTTAATAATTGCCTCTTATGAAGTGAGCCAAAACACCACTGAAGAAGCACCATTCAATCATACACTTTTTTAGAGAAGGACAATATTTAATTAAGTGTATTGACCAAGAATGAGTCCCTTTTCTGTGGTGCATATAGTCTACAATGGTGAAAAGAAGCCCTCTTCATTCATTCAGCTTTCTTAAGAATGAGAACTTTTGGTTAAATCCTCAGTAAATCCAGCCTTCATTGTGAGCAGCACAGCATAAAAATATAGAGTATGGGCTCTGGGTGAGAATGCCTGGATTGGAGACCTGGCTCACCCATCTAAAACTCTATGACCTTGAGAAAACTACTTAACCATACTATTCCATCTGCAAAAATGGGATGACAACTATACCCATGTTATAGGACTGTTGGAAGAATTAAATGATTTATTACATGTGAAAGACAGCAAGCAGTGTCTTGTGCATAGTAAATGCTACCACTATCATATGAACGTGTCCGCAAGAATGGAAACTACGTACAGTTGAGTGCACTCTGGCTATTGTTAAACTTAAAGCTTCCTAAACATACCAAGAGCTTTCAAATGTCCTGCCTTTCCTCATGCTCTTCCCTCTGCCTGAAATAATGAACTCCTGCATTTCTTTTTAAGCTCAGCTCAAAAATATTACCTCTCTTAACTATCTCTGATTAGCTTCCATCATGGATGATTCAATTACATTTTATAAGAATAAACACAATTTATTCTTAATAAGTGTCTGAAAACATGTTCAAATATTTGAAAGTCAAATAAGAGGGATGCATGCTGTGAAACAAGGTAGGATTTCTCTTTCTTAGCAGACATCTTCCTCAAGGCCAACCATGAGCAGCTCCGTCAGATAAGAGCTCAAAATCTTCCTTAAGGACTGATATATATTCAAAACCTGCTCAGTGCATGAAAAACTTAAATCCTAATGTTTTGAGATGTCCAAGTATTATGTGCAAAGGTAGTCTTTACAAAAATCAATGTAATTAAATTTAAGTCAAAATTATTAAATTTAAGATATTCTATATCTATATATCTTACCATTTCATTCTGGAAGATTCTTAAAGGCAATGCATTCCAACATACTTGTATCTGCACGGCAGTTCCTGGTCTATACTAGGAGATTAATAAATGCTGATTGTCTTTAATTTAATTAGCCATTGTACTCATTAGTATATCCAAAGTTTAGAGAAGGAACCCAAACGATGCCTGTCAATCATTGTTTGCAAAATGGAGGATGCTTTATGACTATAAATATAATTTTCCTCCAAACAGCAGCTATGCAATTTTATCCAAGCAATCAATTATCTTATGTAGTGAGTTTTAAGGTGTTATGAGAAGGAAGGAAGGAAGAGGGTGGTGGGAGAGAGGGAAAAAGGAAGGGAAATTAACTTTTCCCTTTACACGAAGTATCTCTTTAAATAGGAGCTCTGGTAGCATAGTGCCTAAGGCACTTGACTGCTAACCAGAAGGCTGGCAGTTCAA
>NW_006921588.1:18678234-18726129 GCF_000298275.1 Orycteropus afer afer | reverse complement strand
GGTCGCAATGAGTTGGGGCCGACTTGATGGCACATAACAACAACAATCTCTTTAAATATAGAATCAGTGTTGCATTCTATTTTCAGCAATATAATATTAGCAATATGATGGAACCCACCCCCTGAAAAATAGATAAAATTATTTTCAACAGAAGGTTTAGCAAGAAAACCAAACGAAACCAAAACAGAACAACAACAACAACAAAAAACCAAACTCACTGCCATCAAGTCAATTCGACTCATAGCTAGTCTTCCTTGGGTTTCCGAGGCAGTATCTCTACAGAAGTAAGTACGTTGCCCAGTCTTCCTTCTGAGGAGTGGCTGGTGGGTCTGAACTGCCAGCCTTCTGATTAGTAGTCAAATGCCTTAGGCACTCTGCCACAAATAACGAAAATCTCCAAACACCAAAAATGGAAAGTGAAGGGTAAGATAGCATACCCATAGCTGGCCTGAGGGCGTTTGTCAGTGTGAGTGTGCGACAGCCTTGGGTTCAGATAGCTGAAGGATAGAAAAATCAAGGCTGTGCTCCTCTGCAAAGGAGAGAGTTGAAAAATAAACCTCAAACCAAATCCCTTGAAGAACAGCCCTAGAGAAAATCTGCTCACCAGCAAAGCAATATAGCAAAGGAGGTTGTCTGTTTTGGCCAGAGACTGGAGAGAAAATTTGTAACTACCCTTACATACTTTGGGGTTTGGATATTCATTACTTCTCTGGTCAGGAAACCCCAAGGCAAGAAAAATAGCATACACAGTCAAGGGTTAGTTGCAACTTAAGGCACCTGGAAGAAGCAAAAGTAATTCTTTCAGGAGGGTGGTGTACTCTCAACTCAAGCCTTGCAGAACTCCCACAGAGGAAGCCCATCAAAACATGAGTTCACGCTCCAAAATAATAAAATATTACAAAGTAACAAGCCACCATAAGCAAGAGACAAGAGAGACATAAAATAGCACAAATAGACTCCTACATGGATCTCATATTACTTATTAAATAAAGAATATAAAATATGTCTGAAATATTTCAAAAATCAGATAGTAATTCCCACAACAGTTACTTAAAAACCTAAGCCACCAAATTGACTCCAACTTACAGTAACCCTCTAGGACAGAGCAGGAGCTCTGGTACCATAGTGCCTAAGGCGCTCGACTACTAACCAGAAGGCTGGAGGTTCAAACCCTCAGCCACTCCTCAGAAGGAAGGATGGGCAATCTACTTCCACAAAAAAATCAAAGATAGGAAAAGCACATGCCAAGCAAATGGCAACCAAAAAAGGTAGGAGTGGCAATGTTAATTTCTGATAAAACTGACTAAAACAACCATAAGAGACCAGGAAGGACATTATATAGCGATTAAAGGATCGATTGAACAAGAGGACATAACTATAATAAACATCTACACATCCAATGAAAGAGCCCCAAAATAAATAAATCAGACTTTAAATGAATCGAAAAGACAAATAGATGACTCCACAATAATAGTAAGAGAGTTTAAAACACTTTCAATAAAAGAACAACTGGAATGAAACTCAACAAAGATGCAGAAGAATTAAACAATACGATCAACCAACTTGACCTTACAGACATCTACAGAGCACTTCACCCAACAACAGCAGAATATACATTCTTTTCCAGCACACTTGGAATATTCTCCAGGAGAGAATGTATGTTAGGCCACAAAGCGAGCCTCAATAAATTTAAAATCACTAAGATACTGCAAACCATCTTCTCAGATCACAATGGCATAGAATTAAAAATCAACACTAGGAAAACCAATGGAAAAAGAGAAAAGACATGGACTCTGAACAACATCTTCCTTAAAAATGACTGGGTAATAGAAGAAACAATAAAATAAAATTAAAAAATTCCTTTAATCAAATGAGAATGAAAACACAATATACCAAAATCTTTAAGACACAGCAAAAGCAGTGATCAGAGGTCAATTTATCGTCAAAATTAACACCTTAACCTAACATCTCCAACAATTAGAAAAAGAGCAACAAAAAAAGCCTACAGTCATCAGAAGAAAAGAAATAATAAAGATCCAAGCAGAAATAAATGAAATAAAAAATAGAAAAAAATGAACAAGACTACAAATGTGGCTCTTTGAAAAGATTAATAAATTTTAATTATTAATAAATTAATAAAGCACTGGCAAACTTAATGAAGGAAAAGATGGAGAGAATACAAATAACATGAATAAAAAATGAAAGGAGTGATGTCACAACAGAACCAACAAAAATAAAAAGAATAGTATCAGGATACTATGAAGAACTGTACTCCAACAAATTTGAAAAACTAGAATGGACAGATTTTTGTAGAAGAAATGGACAGATTTCTAGAAACATACTACTTACTGAAACTAATATAGACTGAGGTAGAAAACATAAACAGACCCATAACAAAAGAATAAACTGAACAGGTCATAAAAAAAAAAAAAATACCAACAAAAAGAAGTCCTACCCAAATGGCTTCACTGTAGAATACTACCAATCATTCAGAGAAGAGTTGACACCAACACTACTCAAACTATTCCAGAACACAGAAAAGGATAGAATCCTCCCAAATTCATTTTATGAAGCAAGCGTAAACCTGATACCAAAACCAGGCAAAGACACCACTAGAAAGGAAATCTATATACCAGTACCCTCATGAATATAGAGGCAAATAAATTCAACAAAATTCTAGCCAATAGATGCCAGCAACAACAACAAAAATAATACATCATGACGAAGTAGGATTCATCCCAGGTATGTAAGGACAGTTCAGCATTACAAAGACAGTCAACATAATCCATCATATAAATAAAATAAAGGAAAAGAATCACATTCTATATCAATAGATGCAGAAAAATTATTCAATAAAAACCAACACCTATTCTTGATAAACACTCTCAGAAAAATATGAACAGAAGGGAAATTCCTCAAAATAATAAAGGGCATATAAGCAAAATCAATAGCCAACATTTTTTTCCTCAATGGAGAGAGATTGAAACCATTCCCCCTGGGAACAGGAACCAGTCAAAGATGGCCTCTATCTCCACTTCTATTCAACATTGTATTGGAAGTCCTAGCCAGGGCAATGAGGCAAGAAAGGGAAATCAAAGGCATCTAAATTGGTAAAGAAGAAGAAAATTTATCCCTATTTTCAGATGATATGATACTATACATAAAGAAGAACCAAGAGATTCAGCAAGAAAATTACTGGAACTTAATTGAAATAAGTTAGCATAGTGGCAGGACACAAGATCAATATGCAAAAATCACTTGGATTTCTCTACACCAGCAAAGAGTTCTCTGAAAACGAAATAAGGGCATCAATACCTTTTACAATCTAAAATTCATGGTCGTCGAGTTGGATCCAACTCATAGCAAACCCTCCTTGAGTTTCCAAGGCAGTATCACTACAGAAATAGATTGCCCCATCTTATTTCCGAGAAGTGGTTGGTGGGTTTGAACTACCAGCCTTCTGGTTAGCAGTCAAATGCCTTAGGCACTATGCCACCAGAGCTCCTCCTTTTACAATAGCTACCAAAAACAATAAAATACTTGGGAATAAATCTTACCAAGGACACAAAAGACCTATATAAAGACAAGTACAAAACACTACTTCAGAAAACTATAAGAGATCTACATAAATGGAAGAACATACAACGCTCATGGACAGGAAGACTGAAAACTGTCAAAAGGTCAATACTATGCAAAGCAGTCTATACATTCAATATAAACCCCATCCAGATTCCATCAACATTCTTTAAAGATAAGGAAAGACCAATCACTAATTTTATATGAAAAGGAAGGAGACCTTGGATAAGCAAAGCACTACTGAAGAAGAAGAAGAAAGTAGAAGGTCTCATACTCCCAGATCTCAAAACAGC
Organism: Orycteropus afer afer; assembly: GCF_000298275.1. NCBI lineage: Eukaryota > Metazoa > Chordata > Mammalia > Tubulidentata > Orycteropodidae > Orycteropus > Orycteropus afer. The sequence continues at coordinate 18,722,260 of NW_006921588.1, read as the reverse complement.
CACAGTTGTCAAAACAGCTGGTATTGATTGATACAAGGACAGACACATAGACCAGTGGAACACAATTGAAAACCCAGAAATAGGTCCATCCACCTATGGTCATCTGATCTTTGACAAAGGGCCAAAATCCATTCAATGGGGCAGAGACAGTCTCTTTCACAAATGGTGCTGGCAAAACTGGATATCCATTTGCAAAAAAATGAAACAAGATCCAAAGCTCACACCATCCACAAAAACTAACTCCAGATGGTTAAAAGACTTAAATGTGGAACCTAAAACTATAAAGTTCATCAAAGAAAAAATAGGGGCAAATTTAAGGGTCCTAATTTATGGCATAATAGACTATCAAGCATAACCCAAGATTCACAAACAGCAAAAGATAAATTAGATGATTGGGGCCTTCTAAAAATTAAATTCTTATGTGCATCAAAAGACTTCTCCAAGAGAGTAAAAAGAGAACCTACAGAAGGGGAAGAAATATTCAGCAATGATGTATCAGACAAAGGAGTTATCTCTAAAATTGTAGAAACTCTGACACATGAACATCAAAAAGACAAACAATCCAATTAAAGAACGGTCAGCGGATATGAACAGACACTTCACCAAAGAAGATATTAAGGTAGCCAACAAATGCATGAAGAAATGTTCGTAATCATTAGCCATTGTTGTTGTTGTTGTTATGTGCCGTGGAGTCGGACTCAACTCATTAGCCAATAGAGAAATGTAAATTAAAACAACCATCAGATACCATCTCACCCCAGCATTAATAGCAAAGCTCAACAACACAGAAAGAAACAAATGCTGGTGAGGATGTGGAGAGGTTGAGACCCTCATCCACTGCTGGTGGGACTGTAAAATGATACAACCATAGTGGAAATCATTGTGGTGATTCCTTACAATGTTGGAAATAGAAATACCATTTGATCCAGCAACACCACTGTTGTTGTTGTTATGTGCCGTTGAGTCAGCCCCAAATCATAGCGACCCCTCCTTGGGTTTCTGAGGTGGTATCACTACAGAAGTAGATTGCCCAACCTTCCTTCTGAGGAGTGGCTGGTGGGTTTGAACCGCCAGCCTTCTGGTTAACAGTCAAGTGCTTTAGGCACTATGCTACCAGAGCTCCTGCAACACCATTAGTAGGTATATATCCTAAAGAAGTGAGAGTCAGGACGTGAACAGATACATGCACACTCATGTTCATGGCAGCACTATTCACAATAGCAAAGAGATGGAAACCACCTAAGTGCCAATCAGCTGAGGAATGGATAAACAAACTGTGGTGCATAAACACAAAGGAATACTCTGCAACCCTGAAGAATAATGTAGAATCTGCAAAACATCATGTAATGTGGATGCACTTGGAGGATATTACGCTGAGTGAAATGAGTCAATCACAAAAGGACAAATATTCTATTAGTACAGTACTGTAAAAAGTCAAGGAAAGGTTTATACATGGAAAGAAACTTTCTTTGTTGGTTACTAGGGATAGGAGGGGAGGGGAGGGAAAATTCCTAGATAGAAAAGAAATACATATGTGTGTGTGTGTGTGTGTGTTGTTGTTGTTGTTGTTATGTGTCATCGAATTGGACCCGACTCACAGTGACCCCTCCTTGAGTTTCCGAGGCAGTATCAGTATGGAAATAGACTGTCCAACCTTCCTTCCAAGGAGTGGCTGGTGGGTTTGAACTGCCAGACTTCTGGTTAGCAGTCAAGTGCCTTAGGCATTACACTACCAGAGCTCCCGTGTGTACACACACACACACCCCACCACACACACATATAAATAAACCAAAGATTATTAGTGATTACTAGGGGTAAGAGGGAGGGGGAAAGGGAGGATTTTGTTTGTGGGGCACTGAATTTATGCTAATGGTGGTAGAATATTTTGGAAAAAGGATAGCAGTAATGGTGGCACAACATGAAAAATGTCATCAATGTCCCTGAGCTGTAAACGGGGAAGTTGTTATGTTGGCAAATGTTTTATTGTATATGTTTTTCACCACAATGAAATAAATAAATAAATTTAAAATCTGGAAAAAGAAAAAGAAAAACAGAATTTTGTTAAATCTGTATGTTAGATGACTTGGTCCAGTAATTTTGTCTTTTGGTATAGCGGTGCTTAGATAATTACCTTTAATGCAATTGACTTAAACCTACCTGTAACAGATTAGTTTGATTCAGTCCTGAGACATGAAAGAATACAATAAAGTGGGAGAACAAGTCTACCCAGGTGAGCAAAAGAGGGGAACATGACAGAAGCAAGAGTTAGGACAAGTATGAGAGTCTTATCGAGGAAGAGAAAGTAGGTTGAGAGACCAAGATGTACTCCAGGTACAACTAGAATGAACACTGTGGCCTACTTTAAAGAGTTCTATCTTTATCCTAAGTCTTTGGAAAGCAATGGCAAGGTTTAAAAGTCAATGACATGATAAGATTTGGGTTTTAAAAAGCTCTCTCTGGCTACAATATGGAAAATGAACTTGAGACCAAGTGGGGTATGTGCAGGGTGACCCAGAAGGAAATGATTACAATCATTCACTGAGCAACATGGTAGCCTGAATCAGGGCAAAAGTAGTTAGATAAAGTAGGTGCACCAGAACAGAGGTCATCAATCAGCAGCAATTTTGTTCCTCAGGCATTATTTAGCAATGTTTAGAGATGTTTTTGGTTGTCACAACTAGGCTGGAGAGGTGCTATTGGCATCTAATGGCCTGGGACATTGTTAAACATTGTACAACATACAGGACATCATGCTATTTATAAGAAAGACTTATCCAACCCTAATTATTGATGGTGCTGAGGATGGGAAATCATAAGCCAGAAAATAATTAGGAAGTAACATGCATTTAATGTTAAGAAGTGATTTTAAATGTAATGCCAGAGTTATCCAAAAAAAAAAAAAAAAAAAAGCTTGACCACAATAAAAATCTATGTATCAGCAACTGCTTTAGGGAAAACAACAAAATGTAAATGTTGCAAATCAAAACAGTCATTAAATACATATGTACAGTTATGAAAATGCTTAGAAGGGATAGAAGCTATAAACTGCCTTCTCAGCTAGACAAAAACATACAGTGACTAAAGCTAGCATTGTCTGCAAAAGAGACATGCACTTCACTCCAGTAACAGTCAGCAAGATCTAAATTTAGTTTATACTCTTAGTGCATTAAAATAGCATCAAGAAGCTCAAGAAGTCTAAAACCATCACACTCCAAGTTTCTGTCTATACATTAATAGTTACTTGCCAAATTCCTTTTACTCATATAACAGGGACTATTAAAAACCAGTCCCCTGCAAAGTTTCCCCCTCAAAAAACAGAACATGGCCTTAAAGGATTGATTCTAGATAAAATAATTGGCAACACAAACATCACAATGTAGGCATTCATAAGGAATATATCTTAATTTCCAAAAAGAATTAAGTTTTGTTAGAAGCTTTATGAGGCTTTTTTATTGTTGACTGTAAAGTTATAATGCTTTCTCTCAGAGTTCTAATGTTACAACGGTAAATTAGAAAAGCAAATAAACACTTTTATTTGAACAGAAGATCTACTGATTCTCTATCATGTGATTTGGATAAAAGTGGAATTTATAAAGGGCAGAGCCAGTCCTGTTACTGAAAATAGGAAAAGATTGAGACTTTGCTTTAGTATCTTCATTTATATATTTAATCACTTCTATTCAAATGAGAAAAACAGATAGACTAATCTGAATAAAGGTTCACTTTTTTTCTCCTTCATTTCACAAGATCTTCTGAAATGCAGCTTGAGACATTAAAAATTTGCTTTGTTTTCAAAATTTTATTTTAAGATACATGTATTTCTTCTAGTAAACTGCACCCAAATCCTACCTTCTATAATTGCATCTTGCAACCCTTTAAGCAGATATATATCAGTACAAGAAACAACCTATAAAGAGTACAGAATTAATGTCCTGTGCCAAGATGACAAACAGTGGGATCACTAGGGTTGGTGTCACTCAGTGTATTGTCACTCCCCTTTCATGGACCTTCTCCCACAACATGTCAGAGAAATCTTAGTAATGTTTATTATCAATTTTAATCATAGAATAATATATGATACAGCTGTAAATTGCTTAAATGTAGTATTTCTTATAGGAATACCAACAAAATTGCTTTGTAAAACAATAATATTACAATTATATCTACAATAAATTATATATTATTAGTAACTAAGCAGGAGCTCTGGTAGCATAGTGCCTAAGGCACTTGACTGCTAACCAGAAGGCTGGTGGTTCAAACCCATCAGCCACTCCTCGGAAGAAAGGTTGGGCAATCTACTTCCGTTGTGATAGTGCCTTGGAAACCCAAGGAGGGGTTGCTATGAGTCGGGTCCAACTCGACAGCACACAACAACAACAACACAGTAACTAAGCAGAAGCCCTTTAAAAAAAAAAAAATTCTCCTATTCTCAAAAAAAGAGCTCTGGTAGCATAGTGCCTAAGGTACTTGGCTACTAACCAGAAAGCTGGCGGTTCAAACCCACCAGCCACTTCTCAGAAGGAAGGTTAGACATTCTACTTCCATAGTGCTACTGCCTTGGAATTCCAAGGAGGGGTTGCTATGAGTCAGGGCTGACTCGACAGCACGTAACAACCACATTCTCAAAAAAGTTATTGATACTATGTTCACAATTACTGATTACCACAATATTATAGCTAATACACCAAAAATTTGACAAAATCAGTGACCGTGTAAACACTGGCAACAACAGAAACAATAATGCTTGTAGTGTGTGCAGATGACACCACATGATTCAAAGTGTCATTGTAATTGGTTAATAATGACAGCTCTGCCTGGAGTATATTAAAAGGTTCAAAAAGTAAATTAGCATAGAGTTGAAGCCTTGTAATTATACCGATACATGTAAACTAGGCTTACAAAAATGTTTATGTTGCTATAACTAACTACAAAACCAAAAAAAAAAAGAAAAAAAAAAACCAAAAACCTCACTGCCATCGAGCAGATTCAACTCATAGTGACCCCCATCTTTGGGTTTCCGAGGCAGTATCTCTACAGAAGTAGATTGCCCAACCTTCCTTCCAAGGACTGGCTGGTGGGTTTGAACCTCCAGCCTTCTAGTTAGCAGTCAAATGCCTTAGGCACTACACCCACCAGTGTTATAGGGATGTTTTTATATAAAAGTAATAAGTTTCTGCTGACACACTCCACAACATATTCTAGACAACCGTTTTGGTATCACTCTCTCTGGTAGTATCTCCTGGTACAGTTCACATATCCTGTATTCTTCTAGCAATGCCACTGATGACACATTTTTTTTTTTCCCTATGAAAACCAACTAACAAAAAAGAAAAAAAAAATCAGTTGCTTCAAACATAAAGTGAAATAATGTTGGATTTTTTTTTTTTTCACAAGAAATAAGTATAAATCAGTCCACTGATTGCTAGGTTATTTTCCTATATTAGATATATGACATTAAAAAAAACCTGCTTTAGTCAATCTGTCCATTTACAATCTCCCTACACTGCTCATAGATTCTTATGTGTATGAATTTAGCAAGAGTAATCATATTCTAACAATATATTTGTGTCCCTACTTTATTAATAGTATCACCAATATTTGGCTGGGTACATGACAACTAGGAATGAAGTCTGTATCTCTTGGCCATGTGACAAAGTTTAGGCCAAGTGGAAGTTTCAGGAATTTTCCTTAAAGGGAGAGTAAGTTACTGCTATTTCCTTCTTATTGCTTGGAATATAGTTATGTAGAATGTAGATATGTAGACATGGAGTGTAGAATGAGGCCTAAGGAGACAGAAGGAGATTTCAAACAGTTGCTCTGCTGGTAACAAAAAATTGGAGTTTTGTATTCATCCAGAGGCACTGTGGAAGAAAAATCCAGCGATTTATTTCCAAAAAGTCAGCCACTGAAAACTCTGTGGAGCACAAGTTCTACTTCAACACACACGTGGTCTCCATAAGTGGAACATGACTTGATGGCAATTGGGCTTTTTTTTTTTTTAACTTATCACTATTAAGAAGGTAGAAAGTCAGCTCTTAAGGAGCCATGTCAAATAAAGTTCAAAATGCTACCCTTTGTTAATCCTCTTATTTTTCCACTTTTCTATTTTTCACTTTAGAGTGTCAAATATTAAAACCTAAGATATTGAGGTCTTGGGAAGAAATATATTACTGTAATTATTAAAATTAGTAAGTGTTGCAATTTCAACATCAGTTAAAAATTTTCACATCCATTATCTCAATAGTTGTAACAATCCTACAAAAGATAAAGATTACTGAGCTCTTTTTTAAATAGATGAATAAACTGAGACTCAGAAGTAGTTAAATTATTTTTCCCCAAGTTAATATATCTGGAAAGTGGCAGAGTTTACCCAAAGACTTCAATTGTTCTTTCTACTAAAACTGTAGCCATTTGAAATAATATGTAACTGGAACAAATTATCTATGATTCAAAAAACTTTTTTTTATTCTCACTAGATTCATTTTAATTCTTTAAAACTTGGGTTGTTATTTTTCCCACACTTGGTATTTCCATGTAAATGCATTTAATAAGGTCAAAATAGAAGGGCATTTTCCAAATATTTTTCTTCTCCACATCAAAAAATGTGCATGAACCACATTTCGTGTATTTTAAAATAGCAATAAATTTCAAATATGGATAGGCTTCTGTTAAAAACTACACTATCATAAAATAATTGAGCTCTTCAAGGATCTTCTAAAGTTCTCTAAGTGATTTTTCTAGTCATAGGGAAATGGAGAATTGTTATTTCCTTTCTAGTGGTCATCCAAGAAGAATGGAAGACAGAGAAATCTTTTAGACCATGAAAGCCAAGATGAAGAAATTGAAGGTTTTTACCGACCTCTGTAGTCTGAAATTCCAAATATGGAATCAAGATTTATTGATAATTACCAGTGATTGGAACGTAAAAGTTGGAAACAAAGAAAAAGCATCAGTAGCTGGAAAATTTTGTCTTCATAAAAGAAATGGCACTAGACATTGCATGATAGAATTTTGCAAGACCAATGACTTATTCGTTGCAAATACCTTTCTTCAACAACATAAATAGCAATTATACATGTGGACTTCACCTGATGGAATGCACAGGAATCCAACTGACTACATCTGTGGGAAGAGGGGATGGAGAAGCTCAATATCATCAATCCCAACAAGTCCAGGAGCTAACTGTGGAACATACCATCAATTGCTCATATGCAAGTTCGAGCTGAATGAAAGAAAATTAAACCAAGTGCAGGAGAGCCAAAATACTACCCTGATTATATCCCATCTGAATTTAGAGAGCATTTGAAGAACAGTTTTGAGGCACTGAACACCAATGACCAAACCAGACAAGTTGTGGGATGACATCAAGATCATAATGGGAACAAAACTCAAAATCATAAAAAAAGAAAAGGGACCAGGTTTGCTGGTCTGATAGATCCTGATGAAACCCTTGAGACTATGGCCCCTAACTGCCCTTCAGGTCTAGAACTGAACCCACTCCTGTGGCTTCCAGCCAAACAAAAGACAGATATATGAGCTGAACATTTACATTAAATAGATACACTCCTTGGAAAGATCAATCATGGGAGAATAGAAGGGCTATGTAGGCACAGGGAGACAGCTCAGGGGGCAGAAGTGGAGCGGAGGGAAGAACACAGGGAACAGGTGGCTGTGGGGAGGAAGTGGGAGGGGAGCTGTGGCATTGTGGGAGATTGTAGTCAATGTCATGAGACAAAGTCTATGTGAACTGCTGTATGGAAGATGAATTTGCTCAGTACACTTTCACCTGAATCACAACAAAATTAAAAAAAAAAAAAAAAAAGAACATCATACATGAAGAAAGCAAATGGTCATTTAAAAGACAGGAAAAGAAAGAAAAGATCAAAATGGATGTTAGAAGAGACTCTGAAACTTGCTCTTGAATGGAGAGTAGATAAAGTGAATGGAAGTAATTTCTCAAGCTGAAAGAACTGAAGAAAAAATTTAAGCCTTGAGTTGCAATATTGAAGAATTCTATGGGCAAAATTAAGAAGCTCTGGTGGCATCATGCCTAAGGCATTTGATGGCTAACCAGAAGGTTGGCAGTTCAAACCCACCAGCTGTTCTGCAGAAGGAAGATAGGACAATCTATTTCCATAAAGATTTACAGCCTCAGAAACCCAATGGGGGTTGCTATGAGTTGGAATCGACTTGATGGCCATGAGTTTGTTTGTTTGTTTGTTTTATGGGCAAAATATTGAATGATGCAGGAAACAGCCAAAGAAGAAGGAATACACAGTCACTGTATCAAAAAGAATTGGTTGATGTTCAACTATTTTGTTGTTGTTGTTATGTGCCGTCAAGTCGGCCCCGACTCTTAGTGACCCCTCCTTGGGTTTCCAAGGTGATATCACTATGGAAGTAGATTGCCCAACCTTCCTTCCAAGGAGTGGCTGGTGGGTTTGAACTGTCAGCCTTCTGGTTAGCAGTCAAGTGCTTAGGCACTATGCTACCAGAGCTCCTTCAACTATTTTAGGAGGTAGCATATAATCAAGAAGTGATAGTACTGAAGGAAGAAGTGTAAACTAAACTGAAGGCACTGGCAAAAAACACCACTCCAGGAATTGCTGGAATACTGAGATATTTCAACATATGGATGCAGCACTGGAAGGCCTCACTCATTTTACACCAAGATATTTGGAAAACAGCTACCTGGTCAACCAACCATCCATATATCTGCCCATTCCAAAAAAAGGTGGTCCAACAGAATGCAGAAGTTATTGAACAATATCATTAATATCACACAGAAGTAAAACCTTGCTGAATATGGTTGCAGCAGTAAATTGACAGGGAACTTTCAGAAATTCAAGCTGGATTCAGAAGAGGGTGTAGAATAAGGAATATCATTGCTGATGTCTGATGGATCTTGGCTGAAAGCAAAGAGTACCAGATATATGTTTACTTATATTTTATTGACTATGCAAAGGCATTTGACTATGTGGAGCATAACAAATTATGGATAACATTGCAAAGAATGAGAATTCCAGGATACTTAATCGTGCTCATGAAGAACTTGTACATAGACTAAGAGGCAATCATTCAAACAGAACAAAGGGATACTATATGGTTTAAAATAAGGAAAGGTGTGCATCAGGGTCATATTCTTTCACCATATTTATTCAATCTATATGCTGAGCAAATAATCTAAGAAGCTGAGCTATATGGAGAAGAATACGACAGCAGGATTGGAGGAAGACTCATTAACCACCTTTGATATGCAGATGACACAACCTGGCTTGCTGAAAATGAAGAGAATTTGAAGCACTTACTGATGAAGATCAAAGACTGCAGTTTTCAATATGGATTATACCCCAACATAAAGAAAACAAAAATCCTCACAATTGAACCAATAAGCAACATCATAATAGAGAAAAGACTCAAGGTGTCAGGGATTTCATTTTACTTGGATCCACAATCAACACTCATGGAAGCAGCAATCAAGAAATTAGATGACAGATTGCACTGGACAGATCTGCTAATAAAGACCTCTTTAACGTGCCGAAGGCATTTAACTGCTAACCAGAAGGCTGGCAGTTCAAACCCACCAGCCACTCTCAGAAGGAAGCTGAGGCAATCTACTTCCGTAGAGATACCATCTCAGAAACCCAAGGACAGGTCGCTATGAGTCGAATTGACTTGACAGCAGTGAGTTTGGTTTTTGAAGTGTTGAAGAGCAAAGATGTCACTTTGAAGACTAAGGTGTGCCTAACCCAAGCCATGGCATTTTTAATTGCCTCATATGCATGTGAAAGCTGGACAATGACTAAAGAAGACTAAAGAAGAATTGAAGCATTTAATTTGTGGTGTTGGCAAGGAATACTCAAAATACCATGGACTGCCAGAAGGATGAATAAATCTGTCTTGGAAGTACAGCTGCAATGATCCTTACAAGCGAGAATGGCCAGACTTCACCTCACCTACTTTGGTCATGTTGTCAGAAGTGACTAGCCCCTGAGGAAGGATATCACGCTTGGTGAAGTAGAGAGTCAGCAAAAAGGGGAAAACCCTCAACAGGATGGACTGACACAGTGACTTTGACAACAGGTTCAAGCATAGCAGAGATTGTGAGGATAGTGCAGGACTGGGTAGTGTTTTGTTCTGTTGTACATAGGGTCACTACGAGTCAGAGCACCTAACAAAACAAGACTTAGCTAATGAAATAACAAGCATAATCACTTTATATAGCCTATAGCTCAGTATAGAATACATCCTTGATTTCTACCAAGTGTTTGGAAATTGCATAGTTTTGATTACTATGAGTGTCTAGAAAAAGGGTTTATATGACTTAACTAACATCTCATCTGCATCTAAACTATTAGGAAAAATAATGGAAAAAGTGTATAAAACTAATTGTGTTAGTAGTCACATCTTTGAATTTGGGCTGTGACTGTGCTGTTCCACTCTTGATGGTAGTATGCATTGGCAAACTCCACAGAGATTTGCAAGAGATGTTGTTGTTGTTGTTATTCGCCGTCGAGTTGGCCCTGACTCATAGTGACCCCTCCTTGGGTTTCTGAGGCAGTTATCACTACGGAAGTAGGATTGCCCAAATGCTTAAAATGGGCATTCTCTATGGCCTTGTAACGCAATTTCTGGGAATTATCCAAAAGAAACCATCACTGCCACATAAAGGTTTACCTACAAGAATATTTGCTCTACAATAGTTTAGAATAACAAAAAACAAGTTACTGTTGCATAAATGTCAAATAATAAAAATTTGTTAAATTACCCATGGCATATTCATAGAATGGGACACTTTGAAGCCATTAAAAATAACATAAGTTAGCAATAGTTGTGAAATAGTATCTGACCAGGAAAGCCAATAATATTCAAATTCTGTCCTCAAAAAGTTATCTTTCACCTATGATGTTCTTGAGGGATATATACATATGTGAGAGAGTTAAGCAAAGGATATTACGTTAAGGCTTCAGTAACTTTAAATACTTCGATGACAGCAGAAACAGTCCTTTCTGACACCTTCTTCCTGCATTAGCAGGATCTGCCTTTCCTTTTGTAGTGTTGCACTCCCCCACCACCCTGTTGTCACTCCACTCTCTGTAAGCAGGTCCAGAACGCACTTTGGATATGCTGCCCCACTATTTTTGATGATCATTTCCCTCTATTTCCACGTATATAGGGCTAATATGATTTGTTGGATCTATGTGTACTTCTCCCCATTTCTTTCCATTTCCATTTCCTTGTTGTTGTTGTTGTTTTTAGGTGCTGCTGAGTCATCTCCAACTCATGATGACCTCACGTACAGCAGAATGAAACACTGCCCGGTCCTGTGCCAGCCCCACGATCTTTGCTACATCTGAGCCCATCGTTGCAGGTACTGTGTCAATCCATCTCATTGAGGGCCTTCCCCTTTATCGTTGTCCCTCCACTTTGCCAAGCATGATGTCATTCTCCAGGGAATGGTCCCTTCTTACAACATGACCAAAGTAGGTGAGACAAAGTCTGGCCATTCTCACTTTCAAGGAGCATTCTGGCTGCACTTTCTCCTGGACAGATTTGTAGTTTTAGCAGTCCACGGTACTTTATCAGCATTCTTCACCAACACCACAACTCAAAAGCATTGACTCTTCTTCAGTCTTTGTTTTTCATTGTCCAGCTCTCAGGCATCAGGGAGCAGCAAGAGACAGAGTCAGTGGCCAGACCAGGTAAGGCGGGCGGGGACAGCCCCCAGGCGGCAGGGAACAGTGGCAGACAGGGCCAGCAGAAACAGGAAGTGAGCGGAGAGGTTGGAACAGCTAAGGGAGATGAACTTGTCTGTGGGTTTGTCGTACTGTGGTGGCCTGCGTGTTGCTGTGAGGCTGGAGGCTGTGCCAGCAGGGGTGCCCATGGTGCACTGATTTTGGTGGAGCTTCCAGACTGGGGCTGACTCAGAAGAAGGAAGAGGCCATCCACTTCTCAAAGAATTGGCCAGTGAAAACCTTATGAATAGTAGTGGTACACTGTCTGATATATTACCAGAAAATTTTATGAATAGCCCTGAATATCCATATCTTTCCTATATTCCTTTCCATTTCCTATATACTTGTCAGAACTTCAAAATAAATATCCTTTTATTTAAAAAATCTGGTCCTTTTTATCGTTTATTCTCATCCCTTGTCTTATGATTCCAAAATCCTTGCAATAGTTTCCTTTTTCATTTACCACATTCTGAAGCCTTTTTTTGCCTTCTCACTGGGGTTTCACTCTGTCTTTCAACAGACCTATTTAGAAGACTCTCAACTGATTAGAATATAGGCCTGTGTGATATTCTTTTTAGTCCTTGGGTTTATGATAATTTCATTGAGTTTTTATTCCTACTCAACCCATGAAGAACATATATTGCCCATTTAAAAGAGATCCCCAATACTATTATCTATTATTATTATTAACTCTACTGTTCCATAAGGTTGAATCAACACTTTGAATTTCTGAAATCTGTAGCTGATAGTATAACTGATGGACTGTGGTCCTAGAGTTCTGAACTGGAAACATGGTGGTTAAATTTGGGTGTCAACTTGGCTGGGCCTGGTTGAGTGGCTGGGCAGCTGAATGTAGTTATTCCCCATGGTGAGATTGGTACTTAACTCCATCATGTAATCTACTGGAGCAGCTGAGTAGCTGCTTTGGGTATGCAGTCTGCTTCCCATATGTATGAAACAGCTTTGGGAATGGTCTCTAGCTTATGACATGCTTGAACCCTGCATGTAGCCAAGTCATTGTTCAGTAGCCTGCCATGCTCTGCCAACCTTGGGACTTTTAATGTACTTGAATTAATGGCCTGCCATGTGGTTTGGTAACATTGAGACTGTGCCTTTTTACTTGTCAACCTTGGGCTTGTCAGCCTTAGCAGACAGTAGTTGTCTGAGTGAAGAAAAGCCTCTAGCTTCACTGGGCCAGGAGCTGGAGGCAGAGCTAAAGCCCAAGGTTGAGGGGCTTTCACCCAGCCCCTAGAGCCTGGCACTTTGAACTCAGACTCTCTGCCTCCAAACTATAAAAGAATAAACTCCTGTTTGTTCAAGGCATCCCATTTGTGGTATATTCTTGTCAGAGCAGCACTAGGTAACCAGAACAGGAAGGAAAGTCATCCCTACAGGGGCTGATGTGTGTGCAGACTCACAGCTTCCTTCTCTATTAATCCCTTTCTGAATGCCTTTTATTTACTTATAATGTAGACAAATATAGGCACATTTTTTAATGGGACAAAAATTACCTACCAAATAACAGGTAACAAACAAGAAAAAGTCTCCCATAGTAACACACAGAATCAAGATGAGAAGTACCAGTAGCTATTAGTAGCCATCTCTGAGTGGTAGAAGGAGCTGAATTTCTCTTAGTTTTGCAAGTCTATATTTTTTAAATATTTTAGGGGGGAAAAAAAACCTGAAACCTATTTTTGCCAATAAAGAACATTACTGTTCATTTCTTTCTTTTTTAACATGCCATTGGCTGCTTTATCTTGAACATCCTGAACTAGCCATACTAAGAGCCTAAATTTGTTGTTTTCTGTTTTCCATCTTCCCTGATTCTCCAGTTCCATCACCTATAGTACCATTCTCATATTACTTTCTCTAATTTTTAACTTCATAAGAAGAAAGGATTAAGAAAGGATAACTTTTCACATTTCTGAAAGATGGACTTGACAACATTCCAGTGATAATAATAATTACAAGTAGTAGTAGTAATAGAAGAACAGGGGAGCAGGAGGGGGAGGGGAGACCATGGCGGGGTGGGGGTGCGAAGCAACAGCAGCAGCAGCAGCAAGAGCAGCACACAATGTGGTTTTCAAGTCCTAGGTTTCAGAAACCTCACATTCACATTCACGGTCCACTAGCAGGAGCCTCTGTTAGCAAGATCAAAGTCATGCAAAATGACAGCAACTATTTCTAACCATTCTAAACGTATGTTCTTAATCACCTTTGCACCCAGATTACAAATAATTCCTGGACAGATACATACTCAAGTCAGTTTTGCTTGTAGAGGTAAACAGTTACATCTTCACTCTTTGCTCAGCAACAAAGAATAAAAAGCACTACACATCATACGCATAAGAGATCCTTAGGTTACTTAAACTCACCTTCTAAGCTTGTTCTACTTTAAAATCATAAAAGATTCATATGCTACCATTATGTGGATGGAAAAAGAGGGAGGCATTTTCTCTTACTTATAGTAATCCATGGTAGCCCATAGACTCATATCAAGTCAATCATTTACACCCACATCTAGCTCTTATATGAATGAAGAAGGTAGGAAATGTAATGGTCATGCAGATGATGCTTGTCAAATAACATTTGAACCAACAAGTGAGACAACCAATCAATCTTCCTAATAGTATGACAAATACACTGAATCACATTTCAAACATTCATTCGGCACTTGGAACAAACAATGCTACCTAGTTCATCCACAGACTACCAACTTTCACAAAGGGATGTCTAAGGATACCCACAGCAACCTGCCCTCCCTGAGGATTCAGGGAACATAAAGAAATACTGAAAGCAAGTTTACTTTCTGAATTAAAATTTTAGGTACTTCAAGTGAAATAGCAATACTGAAAGTAATTTAACCTCTCTTCAGATAATTCAAAGTGCTTAACTCATTTAATATAATTATCTCTTAACATTGTTATATAGTCTCTATTTTCCTAGTGCTCTTTGGAAAGGACAAAATGCTTTTCCTTTTACCATAATTTTCCCCTTGTCTGTATCTAATTGAAGAGCTTCCTATCAGGAAACTTGAAAAATAGATAATTACTGCTCTGGGGCCTTTCGTCAACTATGAACTTGGGAATTAGAGTTTCTGGCCTTGCTTAATGAAAAGTGGCTGAATTAAATTTTCTTCATCTAACAAGTATCTCCCCCCCCCCCCTCCCCCGCCATTTTTGTAAAAAGTTTCCTAGAGACTCTCTCTTAATAGCCACTGGCAATGCCCATAATTCTACTTCTGAAACAATGAGATCTATTTTCCAGATCATCATCTTCATTCTCCAGACAGATACAATTGTCTGAAAGTTGCAATTACATGATCCCTGGGTGCATCTCTAGCCTCCACATTTGACTGATTCCACAGCTAACAATTAAAAGGCCAAAGGAATTGAGGATTGATTTTTATCTCTAATAATAAAAAAGTTCATTGCATTGAATTTCTTGGTATCAGCATCATTGCTTTCTTAATTAAAAATACAACAGTTATATAATTTTGCAGAAGAAATGGACATTAATATGCATTCGTAGACTATATAGATCGAGAGCGGTAACTGCAGTCATCATGTCTGTCTGCACAACCTAATTTCTTTTACTACCTATGACTGAATAAATTTAAAAAGCCCAGCACAGGGCCTAACACACACTAGATGCTCAATAATGGCAGTTCTTTCTTTTTCTTTGCTAAATTCAGATTATATAGCCACAACCTAATCCATGCCCCTATGTTAAACATTACATATTTTTCAAGAGCAAACTATATTTTAGCAAGAAATAAGTCTGACAGATTCCAAACAAAATTTAGACAACTAGAATGAACCACACACACCATCATATTCATTTTCAACATTAGTTAGCATCAATGACCAGCAGGACCCAGGCCAAAGACGGTATTGAGGATTCCCACCTAGCTGACTCCTAATAATCAGAAAAGGAGTGGAAGTCATCATTTCTTCACATTCCTGGTTCCTCTTTTGTAGCACCATCACTCCCTTAGGATATACACAGCCTCACGCCCTTGGATCAAGAATCAAAAACAAAACAAAACAAAAATGCTCCTATGGTGGGGAGAGTTTACACAACCATTTATATAAACATGCTTATATCCCTTTACTTGAGCACTAATCTCATTCCATTATACTGAATAGGAAAATTTATAACAGAATTTATCCATGGATCTTGGTAAAGGGTGCAGTTCAATCAGTTACATTAAGATTAGCCAACGGTTGGTCTCCTGTATTTCTCCCTCCTCTTCTCTTTATAGGAGACCTGCTGGTGCAGTGGTTAACCACTCCGATCCTAACCTAAAGGTTGGTGGTTCAAATGTACTAACTTCCCAACATAAGAAAGATTTGGCAGTCTGTTTCCATAAAGATTTACAGCCTTAGAAACACTATGGGGCAATTCTATTCTGTCCTATAGGGTTGATGTGAGTCAGAATTCCACTCAATGGCAATGGGTTTGGTTTTCCTCTCTTTAGAGTGTTTTAATGATTAAAACACTTGGCTGCTAACCAAAAAGTCAGCAGTTTGAACCTACCAGGCACTCAGTGGAGGAAAGATGTCACAGTCAGCTTTTGTAAAAATTTACAGCCTTGGAAACCCCGTGGGGGCAGTTCTCCTCTGTCCTATAGCATTGCTAAAAAACAAAACAAAACTGCTATGAGTCAATTCTGACTCATAGCAACCCCCATTGGGTTTCTGAGGCTGTACATCTTTACAGAAGTAGATCTCCCCATCTTCCCTCCACGGGGCACCTGGTGGGTTTGAACTGCTGACCTTATGGTTAGCAGCCAAATACCTTATTCACTACAGCACCAGAACTCCTTATAAGGTCTCTATGAATCAGAATTAAATGGATGGTAATGGGTTTAGGTTTGGTTTCTTATCCTTATGAACCCCATTGTACCTAGCTTCTTCAAGCAATTTGGTTTTTTGTTTGTTTCTGGAATCAAAATAGCTTCCTTATATGCATATAGAATAACTGCTCAGAATAAACCTTATGTTCAAATTCTGGTGAGTTTTAATTATTTTTAACAGTTACCATAGATTCTGTTCATCTCGACATCACTCTACCATGGCTTTATAAAAGGACAACATCCCACCATTACCTTGCAGTGGTTTTGATTCCAGAGGCATCCACTGGATCCGGGGACCTAAATTTTTTACAAGCTGTCCCAGTGAAGGGTAGTCATAGGGCCACTTTTCAAGAGAAGACTGCCTCATACTACAAGCTTCCAGAGTGATTCATGATCTCTGTAGCCTGAATGTCTGGCACATGGCCTCAGATGTTATAAAAATTCAATAAAAATGACATTGAAAAGAGATGTCAACCTGGAAAAGGCAAGATTTATGATAGAAATGGGCTAGTGGAAAGGCAGGCTCAAGAAGTAGGTCCAACAAAGTACTCTGTTACACACCTGCATGTCTGAGTCTCAACTCTGTCACCTTTAGGACAGGTTGTGTGGGAGGAAGAAGGGTGAAGAATGTGACTGATGAGTTAGCAGATAGGACAATGTTTCAGGTGTATGATTTAAGACAGCTTTCCTTGATCCCAGAAACATGATTTCCTCAACTTAGCCTACCTTAAAACAGGCTTCTAACCATTTCATTCTGGTTCAACTTCCTGCTGAGAATTTGCATTTCTAATCCAGATATACTCACTCAGAATCTATATTTTAAAAAAATTCCATGAAATCAGAAAATGAAAAACTCCATGAAGTCATGTCAGAAATTACTCAACATATATAATATTTATTTTTTAACATCAAAAATGATCTTAATCTGCTGAAAAGTGAATGGCTTTCATCAAAAGAAAATAAAAATTTGTTACACATCTTAGAAAATTGCCTGAAGCATATAAAGCAGCTTAAGCACTCTGGTTGTGTAGTGCCTAAGGCATTTGACTGCTAACCAAAAGGCTGGTGGTTCAAACCCACCAGCCACTCCTTGGAAGAAAGGCTGGGCAATCTACTTCCATAGAGATATCACCTCAGGAACCCAAGGAGGGGTTGCTATAAGTTGGGACTTACTCAACAGCAGCGAGTTATTTTTGTTTTTTAATACAGCTTATCCATGAATTTCAGACAATTACTTCACACGATTTTTCCAAGTCCATCATGAGGCAACTAAATAGTGAAACCAAAATTTGTATTGTTTTATCAAAACATCTCCATTTCTTATTCATGCCAGAATTTATAGGCTAATTTCAGAGATAAGACTTCTACAAAACTATTGCAATTATCACTTAGATGCAGTATATACACTATTTACTTCCCACTCTGATATTATTTAGCATGATTAAGAACTATCAAAAATATCCACAAGTGCCTCAGTTGAATCTTGTAATAACTGGGACGCAATCACAAAATAAATTATTAATATCTCTGACTGCATTATCAAAAAATTATTAAATATTACTAGTGATTCCATTATGTTCCTAGTATAGCATATTAGAAAGGAGGCATCATGGGATTATGGATCAGTAATTTAAGAACAGATATAGAATCAGATGGATCCAGGTTCAAGCCTTAGCTCTGATATATACTAGTTATATGGCCACCAAGGTGCTTAAGGCCCTCTGAACCTCAATGACCTCATATATAATGTGGTGGTAACTACCTCATTGCATTTATGTAAAGATTAAAAATGATGCATGCAGTATAATTAACACAAGGACAATTCAAAGTATGTTTTCAAGACTGGGAGTGACTATCAGTTCTATTACTAAGAAAAGAGGACATCCTATTGAGTCATAATTAGTTCAAATCATAGTTCTGTATTTGAACTTTTTCATCTGTAAAGTGGGACTGCTACCAACTACCCTGTAGATTGGTTATGAACATTAAAAATGAACATAAAATTCTTATCACAAGGCCTGGCACAGAGTCAGCACTCAACAAAGGGCAGCCATTATAATCATTACACATGAAAGGTGGCACTGGTCCTCACTTGATTTATGTAAAGATTAAAAATAATTCATGCAGTATAATTCACAAGGACAATTCAAAGTATGTTTTCTAGGCTGGGAGTGACTATCAGTTCTATTACTAAGAAAAGAGGACATCCTTTTGAGTCATAATTAGTTCAAATCATAGTTCTGTATTTGAACTTTTTCATCTGTAAAGTGGGACTGCTACCAACTACCCTATAGATTGGCTATGAACATTAAAAACAAATATAAAATCCTTGTCACAAGGCCTGGGACAGAGTCAGCACTCAACAAAGGGCAGCCATTATAATCATTACACATGGAAGGTGGCACTGGTTAATGAGGCTGTAATCCTATAAGTATGAAGACATTAAAAGCCACAAGCCCTTTTGATGCCTCAGTGCTGCTGTTTTTTACTTTATCATGGTCCTACTGCTATGGCTAAAATTATTCAGATAGGAGTATACCCAGCCTCTCTCATTCTCTGTCTACTAACAAGGGCTCTGGCTCTACTGGCATAACCTTCTCTGGCTCTGAAGGAAGGTTTCATTGACAGCTGTGTTCTTTGGGACTTTGGTGGTCTAGAAATGAAAGAAAGATGGAAGAGTGGAAAGGAGATACATGGGTTACAGTTGGCAGAGAGGTATGTGGCAGTCTTTTGAGAAAAGAGATTCCTGAAGTGCTGAAAGATGGTGGTGGCAGGGAAGTAGATGTAGGGGGAAACAGGCCTTCCTGAATTACTGCTTTATAAATTCAAGGAAAGTAAACTTTAGTTATTAAACACATATACACATGAACTCTAGTTGCTAGACTGTGTTCTTTGAGTGCCAGTTAGGCTGTGCAACATAAGTTGTACATTCTAGTGTCGTTGTTATATGCCATCGAGTCGGACCTGACTCATAGTGCCCCCTCTTTGGGTTTCTGAGGCAGTATCACTACAGAAGTAGATTGTGCCTCATCTTCCTTCTGAGGAGTGGCTGGTGGGTTTGAACTGCCAGGCTTCTAGTTAGCAGTCAAGTGCCGTAGGCACTACACTACCAGAGCTCCCAGTGTCTACTAGTAGGAAATACTATTAGAAAAGGAGCTCCACTGATGCTGTGGCCAGAATGCCATAGGAAATCAAGCACTGCATTGAGAAAGGGGCTGTGTGATTTCCTGAGAGGGTTCCATGGCGGACAGACCTTGAAGACTGAGGAGCATCCAGAAGCAGAAAAAAATAGTCACCAATGGTATGACAAGGAAGAAAGACTCTACAAGTAGAATTAGCAAACCAAAGAATCAGGTTCACTAGGGAGGAACTTCTTAGGGAGACATGCCTCAGAGTATGTATCCCTCAGAGCACAGAATCAGTATAAAAAAACCTCTAGCTAAAATAATTATAATAACAATAATAAAACCTCTGGCTGCTAACCAGAAGGCTGGTCGTTCAAACCCACCAGCCACTCCTTGGAAGGAAGGTTGGGCAATGTACTTCTGTAGTGATACCACCTCGGAAACCCATGGAGGGGTCGCTATGAGTTGGACAGAATCAGTATAACATCATCTAAATTAAGAAAGTAGCACAAACAGCCCTAATTCAGAACAGTGCATGGACGGCAGGAGATGGAGGGGACAAATGACTACAGGAGCATGAGAAACAGGGTGCAGGAAAGTAAGCATTTTGGGCTATGCAGCCATTACAACCCTGCACAATGGATATTTTCCCATACACATCCAATATTTCCCATTCTCCATCCTGCTTTGTACCTGGAAAACTGACATTCGCAGACTATCTCAGTGATTCTCTTGCCTTTTAGTTGAGTGTAGTTAATGCTGGCTACCAGCAAAAGACTTCACCACAATAAGAGCACAAGGTCCTATGTTTGTTTTTACCCCAGACTAGCCCTGCCTTGACTGCTAACCTGAAGGCTGGCGGTTCAAACCCACCAGCCACTCCGTGGAAGGAAGGTTGGGCAATCTACTTCCGTAGTGATACTGCCTCGAAAACCCAAAGAAGGGTCACTATGAGTTGGGGCCGACTCGATGGCAAACAACAACAACAAGCCCTGCCTTGAAGCACTTACTTGAAGCAGTTACTGATGAAGATCAAAGACTACAGCCTTCAGTATGGATTATAATTTAACATAAAGAAAATAAAAATCCTCACAACTGGACCAATAAGCAACGTCATTATAAATGGAGAAAGTATTCAAGTTGTCAAGGATTTCATTCTACTTGAATCCACAACCAATGCCCATTGAAGTAGCAGTCAAGAAACAAAGTGATGTATTGCATTGGACAAATCTGCTACAAAAGACCTCTTCAAAGTGTTAAAAATCGAAGATGTCTCCTTGAGGACTGAGGTGTGCCTGATTCAACCTGTAGTATATTCAGTCACCTCACATGCATGCAAAAGCTGGACAATGAATAAGGAAGACCATAGTAGAATTAATGCATTTGAATTGTGGTGTTGATGAAGAATATTGAATATATCATAGATTGTCAAAAGAATGAAGCAATCTGTCTTGGAAGAAGTACAGCCAGAATGCTTCTTAGGAGCAAGGGTGGCAAGACTTTATGTCACATACTTGGGGCATGTTATCAGGAGGGACCAGTGCCTGGAGAAGGGCATCATGCTTGGTTAAGTAGAGGGTCAGTGGAAAAGAGGAAGACCCTCAATGAGATGGATGGACACAGTGTCTGTAACAACAGGCTCAAGCATAGCAATGACTGTGAGGATGGTTCAGGATGAAGCAGTGTTTCATCCTATCATACTTAGGGACACTGTGAGTTGGAACTGACTCAATGGCACCTAAAACAACAGCCCTGCCTAGTGGCTTTAACTTTTGTGGAAGACAGCAATTCCTTTTCTTTTGGTATCTGCCTCCTACAGCTACAGCTGTCTACCTGTTCTGATAACTGCTCTTCCCATTGCCTCTTCAGGGCCTAGGGATGATCACTGGTGATAGCTGTTAGCAGTCCTTGGTTCCCCACTCTCTCTCCATTTGTTCTCTGAATCTGGCACTTCATTAAATCTCTTTAACCACCCTGTTTGAATGTACAGTCTACTACTTGCCCAGATACTAACTGGATATACAAGTATGATAATAATTGTACAATGCAAAAGATACAGAGTGTGTGTTAACCTCTTGAACAAGTCAGAGGAGGAAAGAAAATATGGGAGTGGAACTGGGCCACTGCACTAATTACCT
Organism: Orycteropus afer afer; assembly: GCF_000298275.1. Taxonomy (NCBI): domain Eukaryota; kingdom Metazoa; phylum Chordata; class Mammalia; order Tubulidentata; family Orycteropodidae; genus Orycteropus; species Orycteropus afer. The sequence continues at coordinate 18,700,404 of NW_006921588.1, read as the reverse complement.
TGGGTGAGAGGATGTTTATTAACTTCACATGAACTCTACACTAGATTCATAGCAATATGATCTATTTGTTATTATTTTCATTGGAGGATTTTTAAAAAAATAAGGCTATATTATATTTTACAGGATTCTATGATTCTTAGAATGAGTAGTAGATGTGCAATATTGCACAAAAGAAAGAGACTTGGATTCAAATGCCATTTTCACCACTTACTGTGATATTTCATCTTTCTATGCCTCTATTTTCTCATCTGAAAAATGGGGCCATATATCTTATTCACAGAATTCTTATGAGATTAAACAGAATCCTCTGACTGCATGTTTGCTCACAGTAAGCTCTTAAAGGCAGCTGTACTTGTTATTTTTCTACTTTATCAAATCCCTTTCTACTATGGCTCAATTTAAGAATTCTGGTAGCATAGTGGCTAAGGCACTTGACTACTAACCAGACGGCTGGCGGTTCAAACCCACTAGCCACTCCTCGGAAGGAAGGTTGGGCAATCCTACTTCCGTAGTGATACTGCCTCGGAAACCCAAGGAGGGGTCGCTATGAGTCAGGTCTGACTCGACGGCACATAACAACAACAACAACAACAATAAGGTTATGGCTTAATTATATGGGGAGCCCCCTCTGGTGGTGCAATGTCTAAGGCATTTGACTGTTAACCAGGTCAGCAGTTCAAACACACCAGCCACTACACTGAAGGGAGATGGGGTAATCTACCTCTGTAAAGATTTATTGCTTCAGAAACCTAAAGGGGGTTGCTATGAGTCCAAGTTGATTCATTGGCAGTGAGTTTGGTTTGGTTTGGTTTAATCAAAGGACCTGAAATCTAGTTCTTCAGCACCAGTGTAGGGTCTCTGATTGCATCCACCTGCACTGACCTTTTTGTTAGGGAGGTGTCAGCCATCAACATGTCTCTCATGTCTCCCTTTGGTGCAAAAACAGGTTCTGAGGTGTTTATATTGTCAGCAATGGATTCCAAATCACATCAATTTGTGGCACATGCCACACTTTAAATCCTTAAACTATTAATCAGTTAAAGTCCTAAGAATTACTCTGGAAAAGCATCAGAAATTAGCAATACAGGACTTTCAAAACATATTGTGATGCAAAAATTCCTTTTTAAAATCTTTGGCCAGTTTGCCATTGTAAGCATTCTTGAGACATTTATTCAATATCTGCTTCAATGAAAAAAAAATTAATAGCCACACACTCATATAAAGAAGAGAAGTTCACCTCCGAAGTGCTTCTCATCCCATCCACCCCACACACTCCTTTTGCAAGTTACTTTTAACATCAGTCAGAAGTGGAAAGACTGCAGTGAGGAGGAGGGAGAAAAACTTTCATCAAGTCTCCATATCTCTAAAACTGTTCCCCAAGTATGTGAGCTATAGGGAAATATGAATTATGATCTCCCATCCCCTACTGGCTGTCTGGTATGACTGAGTGAATTTACTCATTTGGAAAATGGAGAAAATAATGCAATAATGAATTATTTCGGATGCAGAGATGCTTTGATGAATAACTTAAAAGCACTTTACAGCTTCAAAGTTCTCAGAGCTTGATAACTAATAACAGCAATCCGGAACAGTTTCATTGGCTAAGGTTTTTACATTTGTGCTCTGCTCCATAGAGCTGTTCCTGAAACCAATAAATGTGAAACATCATTCAAATTACATTTTAAGAAATAATCATAGGTCCAAAAACATGGACAAAACAAAGAAAGTAATAACTGCCTATTTCTACAGTAGATGTTTGGTCCTTAAATCTCCTTTGACCCCATGGAATAAAGCCAAACATCTGTAATATAACCATTTTATTTCCAATGACTCTAATAATAAGCTTTGAGTAACGAGTTAGCAAAAAGTAGAAAAAGAATTTTGTTGAATACCAAATCCTTTAATAGCACAAGTATGCATGCAGAGTGAAAAATAAAAACAAATTGCCTTTTTTTTTCTTATAACAAAAGCAATGTCACTAAAGTATAAGCAGCTCAAATATATATAAAGCCTAAAATTACCAAAATGATCATTGGTAGACTCATTTACATTCAGATATGGACATTTACCTATTTTAATACTAATTCAAGGAATATCCAGTTGTTGTCAAGAGATATAAATGATAAAATGCATTTCTTGAAGATCCAAAGTCAGTGTTATTATTAAATTTTACACAAGAGTTTAACCACACATCATTAACTGAACTGACCTGATAACCAATTCATGGTCATGTAGATCTTTTATCAGTCTAAAGTTCTCTACTGTGATCCATTCAAAATATGGCTAGAGTAATTAAACTGATAATCCTTAGAACTGGGGGAGGGATGACAAGTCTATCACCAGACTACAGTATATTTGGAATAGCATGCAGTTGCATTAGCATTTCTTCCCGCCCTGGATTTCCATCACTGAAGTAGCTGTGCAAATATTAGTCATTAAACTCCCTTGTAAAATACATATTTAAATTCTTTAAGATAAAATACAAAATTGCCTGTGAATTGACATTTTAAAGTTAACAGACACCCTATTGAGCAGGTTGGCATATAGCCACACTGTTTTAATAGCAGAAATTGAATATACTATTTCAGGAATGGAAAAAGGCTTTAAAGTACAGTTGTAGACTTTTTTAAGGAAGATATCTGTTAACTGTGGGTTATCTTCTTACCTTTTGATTCCTTTAAAAAAAAATGTTTTCTCTGTATTTTCCTTAGGCCTTACAACTCTTGCTTCTATATGTGAAAAATGTGGGTCGATTAACAGATTTAGAAAATGGTGTTGAGATCATGGATGGTGTGATGGTACTCTCATAGGTAAGGGAGATTTACTTCATTGCACTGATTGCATCTCTAGTTAGAGTGACAAAATAATTCATCATCCAAACAGGGGCACTTTTGAGAGTGAAAAGAGATGGAAGCACATACTTTTCAATGCCAAGAAATTTGGCAGACAGCTACCTGGCCAACCAATTGGAAGAGGTCCATATACATGCCTATTCTAAAAAGATGATCCAACAGAATCACACACAAGTAAAAGTACAATGAAGATAATTCAAAAACAGTTGGAGCAGTACATCAACAGGAAACTGTAAGAAATTCAAGCCAGATTCAGAAGAGGACATGGAACAAGGGATATCATTACTGATGCCAGATGGATCTTGGCTGAAAGCAGTGTCTTAATTACCTAATGCTGCTATAACAGAAATACCACAATTAGATGGCTTTAACAAGCAGAATTTTCTTTTCTCACAAATTAGGAGGCTAGAAGTCTGCATTCAGAGTGTCAGATCTAGTTGAAGGTTTTCTTTCTCTGTCGGCTGTGGGTGAAATTCCTTGTCTCCTTTCAGCATCTGTGGGTTCAGTGTTCCTTGGAGATCTTCATGTGTCTTAGAATCAATCTTCCCCTGGGTCTAGCAAGTTTCTGGGACACACTTTGCTTCCAGCTCTTCTTTCTTGGTAGTAGGTCCCTCTATCTCTGTTCTCTTGTTTAATCTCTTTTATATCTGGAGAGATTGACTCAAGATACAACCTAATCCTGTAGATTGTACCCGGTCTCATTAACATAATTACCTCTAATTCTGCCTCATTAACATAACAAACCGCCTAACCCTCATTAATACAACTTACTCCTGCTTTATTAACATACAGAGGTCAAGATTTACCATACATCCCAAATGGAGGATAATTACATAAGATGACATCATGTGGATGATTATATAATTGTCAAATTACATCACTGCAAAACTGACAAACTACATCATTATATAACTGGCAAACCACTGAGAATCATGGTGCAACCAAGTTGGCACATATTCTGGGGGGATACAATTCAATCCATGACACAGATAATATCTCTGTTTTATTGACTATGTAAAAGTATTCAACTATGTGGATCATAAAAAATTATGGGTAATATTACAGAAATAGAAATTCCAGAACACTAAATTTTGCTCACAAAGAACCTGTACATAAACCAGGAGGCTGTCATTTGAGTAGAACAAGGGGATACTGTGTGGTTTAAAATCAGGAAAAGTATGTGTCAGAATTATATCATTTCAAAATTCTTATTCATTCTGTATGCTGAGCAAATAATCCAAGAAGCTGCGCTATATGAAGGAGAACTCAGCATTAGCATTGGAGAAGGACTCATTAACAACGTGTGATATGCAGATGACACAATGTCACTTGCTGAAAGCAAATAGGACTTGAAGCACTTACTTATGTAGATCAGAGACTGCAGCCCTCAGTATGTATTACACCTCAACATAAAGAAAATGAAAATCCTCGCAACTGGACCAATAAGCAACATCAAGATAAATAGATAAAAGATTGAAGTTATCAAGGATTTCATTTTACTTAGATCAACAATCAACACTTATGGAAGCAGCAGTCAAGAAATCAAACGCACTGGATTGGGCAAATCTGCAGCAAATGACCAATTTAGCACAACAAATATCACTTTGAGAAGAGAAGAAAGATGGACCTGACCCAAGCCATGGTATTTTCAATCACCTCATATGCATGCAAAAGCTGGACAATGAATAAGGAAGACCTAAGAAGAATTCATGCTTTTGAATTATAGGGTTTGTGAAGAATATTGAATATACCATGGACTTCCAGAAAAACAAAACAAAACAAATCCATCTTGGAAAGAAGTACAGCCAGAATGTACTTTAGAAGCAAGATGGCAAGACTTTATCTCATATATTTTGGACAGGTTATCAGAAGGAACCAGTCCCTAGAGGCGGACATCATGCTTGGTTAAGTAGAGGGTCAGTGAAAAGGAGAAGGTCTCTTAACAAGATGGATTGACATAGTGTCTGCAACAATGAGCTCAAATATAGCAATGATTGTGAGGATGACGCAGGACCAGGCAGTATTTTGTTCTGTGGTATAGAGGATTGCTATGAGTCAGAATCAGCTTGTTGACACCTAACAACAACATGCTAGGAAAACGTGCACAAATTGGAACTATCCTGAGTGGATAATTGATTGAGATTAGAGGTGGCCATCTGCCAACCACCTTCTACTTATCTTGAGAAGGACTGGTAAAAACTCTAACTGGTCCCAACCTTATACTAGCATTGTTTCTAAAATACAAGTCAAAAAATGTATTCTAACAAAGGGTCTTGGAAAGAATCTTCAGATAGAAAGAATGAATTTTAACTCATTTATAGATATTCTTATGCATAAATTCCAGTGAGCTACTTTTCAATGTCTATGAGTCAGCAACACTGGACCATCCAATAGGAAGATTAAATATGCACTTAGGGCACCTACAGAGCAAGGGTCCTTCAAATAAGTCCAGATTTAATATTTAAGTGTTAATTTGAACATTAAATATTTAAATACTAATTTAAATATTTAATATTTTAATTTTATCAAAGTTAATAAAATTTATATTTAATCTGGAACTTTGCATTTATAAACTATAGAAAGAAGCTATTTTCATGTCAAGCATACATGCTCTACATATAATACCTGAAATCCAATGGAATTCAACATCCATATACCAGGCTTTGAATTATACTATTCTCAGTGCTGCGACCCTCTACAGGTGTTAACCCAGCCCTGTGAAGAAGAAAAGAGAGACAAAAATAGTCACAAAAGAAAAAGTGTTTGGTTGGAGATAAATCACTGATAATAGAAGACAAGTCTTCCAATGTGGATAAGACAAATAGAAGGAAAGGAGAAAAGTGTTAGAAATTGATGCTAAAGGAAGATATGGTGGCACTGTCATAGGATACCTTTTAAAATTTTTAAAATTTTGTTGTGGTTGAGAATATACACAGCAAAACATAAATCCATTCAACCTTTTCTACATGTAATGACAGGACAATTTTTAATTTATATTTGTTTCTTGGAACTTTTCCTTTTGATGTTTAAGATGATGGTCTCAGAAGGATTCATATTTGTGGGATCAAAGCCAAAGAAGCCTGAAAACAGCCTTCCTTCCTGGCTTACACTTTAGAATTCCAGAGCTTATAGAGAGAAGTGAGGCAGAGATATACGCCTTGGAGGGAATGATGCAGAACCTTAGAGGAGAGCAGAGGTGCCTACACCACAGAGAGGATAGGGTTTGGGGTTTGGACCAAAGGTGGAACCTATGACCTGCCCTCTGGTAAGACCTCCAAGGTGAGAGGCTTAAAGTAAAGAGAGAGAAGCTTAAGTCCAGGCATTTGTCTCTGAGCTCCAGTAAGTATTTCCATGCCCAAGTTGGCCTAGGCACAGAAGAGGCTCCCAAGTTCAAGGGATAATGAATAAATAAGATAAGACCAGTGGAAATCAAAGACCAAAGCAGTGTCCCCATCCTCCAATGTTCCATTCTTTGGAAGAACCTTTGTACTTTAAAAAGATCTTGATATTTAACTGATATTAAATGCCCTGCCACATTGGAGTCAGATTTAATTTTATTATTAAAATAAAACTATGTGCCATTTTTTTCCCCCACAACAGATTTTGTGGAGTAAAATTCATATCTACTTCACTACAGCTAGCCATCTACCTATGACTGCAAACTAAGTCCTTTTGCTTCTCTGTAGCCCAACTGCAGTTTAGGATGTAGATATCCCTACCTGTGCTGACGTTTTAAAATGATTCTAATCACGAGAATTTATGTATGCATTCTTTTCCTTTTTCAGTAAATTTAAACAATATTTATAAATGTATGAATTGCACAACTGAATTCTATAAGAAATGGGATCATTAAAAAAATGGCAACTAGATGACCATTTATGTATATGAAGAGAGTTTTCAGTGAGTCCTTTAAGAAGGAAAGATAGTTTGTTATTAGGATCCACAGCTATCTTTCAATAAAACATACCTAAGGCAATAGATATGGTAAAAATCAAACTATTTCTGTCACAAAGGTTTTCAAGCTAGGTTTTAAAATAACTATCACATATATTGAAGATTCTTGAAGGCAATTATTATTAATCCAACTCTGACTTCTCACAAAAGCATTTCAAGGTCTGAGAGGATAGGATAACTGAGAGTATCACATAAATTCCAGAATCATTTACTCAAATCAAATATCCATTTTTACATCAAGGGCAACTACTTCTTCATAAAAGAACTGCATAATATATTACCTAGAAATGCATGTTACATATTTATAACTCTTGCTGGTAAATCCCAGTCATACTATTATTATGCCATTAAACTGGAAATATATAGAGTTGAAAAGAGGAGTGATCATAATAAAAGCACTTTATTCTGCCCATAATACCTGAAATTCAATCTAATACAACTTACAAATACCAGAAGTTTAATGCTTATGGTCTTTATTGGATAATCTTCTTTTTCTTTGACTAAAGTTAATAAAAAGTCATCTCCAAACTTTTCAGTTGAGCAAAGAAACCATTACGCTAAATTAGAAGGTCATCAAGAGAACAAAAAAAAAAAAAAAAGGAGAGAGATCATCTTTATGATCACGGCTAGCAAATGCTTAGTCTTTCTCTTCACAATAGCAACATCAGTTTACATAAATATTTTAAGTTTGACCAATTATTACATTTATCAATGTATTTTTACTTGTATATTTATATTAGATTTAGAGTTATTTCAAAGACGATAATGTTATAAACATGCTAGCAAGCCTGTCAGGATAGGAGAGGCCAATTTTAAATTATAGGCTTTTCAAATAATTTGGACATGCACTATTAAACAAATTCTCAACTAAAAGGCTCTAATATTTTAATTTTATGCTTTGGAAACAGTTATTGAACAAAGCCATTTGTCAAAATATTGCTGGCACTGGTAACCCTAGCCCTAACCCTTGTAACGCTAACCTTAACCCTAAGCCATCGTAAGCATATTTGTTGATGCTACAGCGCTATTACGTATTTCGAATTTGGCTATGTAATTATTTTAAAATAACAATGAAAATAACTGTAAATATTACAGCATAGTATGTTCTCATATGATTTACTATTTCCTACTTTTAACAAAAAGTTCATATGGGGGTGAGGACACAGAATAGTATATTCCAATTTGCATACTCAGTCATGTATCACACAGTGTTTCACTGCTATTCATAAAGTTTTCACTGGCCAATTCTTTGAGAAATGGATGGCTCCTTCCTTCTTCCAAGTCTGTCTTAGTCTGGAAGCTCCACTGAAACCTGCCCACCATGGGTGGCCCTGCTGGTATTTGAAATACTAGTGGTATAGCCTCCACCTCACAGCAACATGCAAGCCACCACAGTACAACAAACGGACAGATGAGTGGTGGCGTCAGGATTTGATGAAGAAGAGTGAGGCATCAGGATTGGAGGAAGACTCATTAATAATAACCTGCGATATGCAGATGACACAACTTTGCTTGCTGATAGTGAAGATGACTTGAAGCACTTACTGATAAAGACTGAAGACTACAGTTTGCAGTATGGATTACATCTCAGCATAAAGAAAATGAAATTTGTCACAACTGGACCAATAAGCAGCACCACAATAAATGGAGAAAAGATTAAAGTTGTCAAAGATTTCATATCACTTGGTTCCACAATCAACATGAATGGAAGCAGCAGTCAAGAAACCAGATGACGTATTGCACTGAACAAATATGCTGCAAAAGACCTCTTTAAAGTGCTTAAGAGCAAAGATGTCTCTTTGGAGATTAAGGTGCACCTAACCCAAGCCGTAGTATTTTCAGTTGCCTCATATGCATGTGAAAGTTGGGCAATGAATAAGGAAGACTGAAGAAGAGTTGATGCTTTTGAGTTGTGTTGCCGCCGAAGAATACTGAAAGTACTGTGGACTGCCAAAAGAACTAACAAATCTGTCCTGGACAAAGTGCAGCCGGAAGTGCTCTTTGGAAGAGAGAAAGGCCAGACTTCATCTTATCTACTATGTCATGTTGTCAGAAAGGACTGTTTCCTGGAGAAGGATATCATGCTTGAAAAAGTGGAGGGTCAGTGAGAAAGGGGAAGACCCTCAACAAGATGGATTGACAGAGGCTACAATGATATGTTTAGGCATAGCAAAGATTGTGGGGAGGGTGCATGACAGGGCAGTGTTTCATTCTGTTGTGCATAGGGTCACTATGAGTCAGAGCTAACTTGACGGCACCTAACAACAATAAAGAATTTGTGATGGACACTGATTTCACTGGGTTATTGGAGAGTTCATTCAATATTTTCATTGTGTATCAAATTAGAGTGAATGTTTCATTTCTCAATAGATCTATGGAAAGGCTAAAAGATCAATCACTGCTTGCTTCTGGTTGCTGCAATGACATGTATTTTGTATGTCATATATGTAACACATTTTTCTAGGGTTGAAACTGCAATACAACTTGATCAAAAGTTTTAAGACACTCTATGGACTTTTTCATCTCTGTTAGTTGATAAATGCTTTTCTAACCATAATTGTAATGAAGAAAACTCTGTTCAGCTAAGTCTATCCTCATCTTTCCCAGGCCAAAAGGTAAGAAGTTATAGCACACTTAAGATAATTTTGTAATATGATACCACAGAAGTCTTGCACCTGCTTACTGCTTTCAATGTTGTGGCAACATTATTAATGGGTTAGGAAGAAAGGACCTGAACAGTCCTCCAAATTTCTCCTGGCTTCTAGGGGACACAAAAACACTGAGAGAAGTGGTTATATGTAGACTGACAGGCTCATAGCTTGGAGACAAGCAAGATGCATTGTGTGAAAAACCTAAAGTCATGGGGAGCTGTGACATTGCTTAAATCATAAGTGCAAAACCAAAAAAAAAAAACCAAACTCACTGCCGTCGACTCAATCGTGACACATAGTGACCCCCTCTCTTGGGTTTCCAAGGCAGTATTCTCTATAGAAGTAGACTGCCCAACCTTCCTTCCAAGGAGTGGCTGGTGGGTTTGAACTGCCAGCCTTCTGGTTGGCAGTCAAATGCCTTAGACACTACGCCACCAGAGCTCCCATCATAAGTGCAGACATGCTAAAACATGATGCCTAATCATCAAGTATAATGGGTTGTATTGTAGCCGGAGCCATCTGGAACAAATCTTGCTATTCAAGAGTTCACGAGATGACCTATAATTTAATGTGAGGCTGTGATAGTTGGAGCTGTGGGTTAACTTGGCTGGACCACAATTCTGTGTGGTTTAAATAACTGTGATGTGTGTTGTTCCCATAATGGGATCAGATATATATGTTCTGAGCAGCTAATCAGTTGAAAGGGAGTTTCCCTAGGGCTGTAGCCTGCTTCCAGTATATTTATGAAAATCCTGGGAAAAGAGACACTTTTCTGTGAATTGGGATCGTGTTGTGCTGCCTACAACTGTCCATGGGCAAACAATCTACCATTCAGCCTGGAGATCTTGAATTCATCATTTGTTGGAGTCAACAGCTGGTACTGCCTGTCAACCTTGAGCTCTTCAGCCCCTGCAGCAGTGAGAGTCAGAAAGAGCCTCCAGCTTGACATTTGATCCAAGAACTTGGGATTTGCCAACTTCTGTAAGTGTGTGAGCCATTTTCCTAAGATAAATTTCTCTTTCTCTGTGTATGTGTGTGTGTTGTGTATGTGTATATATATATATATAAGCTTTACTGGTTTTGCTTCTCTAGAGAACCCAGCCTAACACAGAGGCCTGTGTCAACTTGGCTGGACTTTGAGTCTAAGTGGTTTAAGCAGTTGTGATATAGGCATTCCATGATGAGATACACTATGAACAGCCAATCACTTGAAAGGTAGTTTCCCCAGGGTTGTGGCCTTCTTCCAATATATATATATATATCGATGCTCTGGGAAAATCCTTGAACTTTCTGTTGGATCAGGATCCTACATCTAGCTTATCTTCATCTAGTTTCTGGAGCTGAACCAGTGGCCTGCTAATCTTAGAATTGTTGCCTTTGTGGTCTGTGAGCCAACCATCTGCCATTTTACCTGCCAATCTTGGATTCGTCATCTGCGAAAGTCAGCAGCCTGCATACTGCCTGCCAATCTTAGGTTCTTGAGCCCCTGCACCTGTGTGAGTCAGGAAACACCTCCAGCTCTACATTTAACCCATGAAATTGGACTTGCCAAACTACAACTGTATGAGCCATTTCCCTGGATAAATCTCTCTCTCTCCCCCCATATATATATAACTCAAAACTCACTGGCACTGAGTTGATTCCAACTCATAGCAACCCCCTTCGGGTTTCCAAGGTGATAAATCTTTATGGAAGCAGATTGCCCAGTCTTCCTTCCACAGGGTGGCTGGTCGATTCAAACCACCAACCTTCTGGTTAACAGTCAAATGCCTTAGGCACTATGCGCTCAGTGTGTGTATATGTGTGTAGCTGTGGTGGCACAGTGCCTAAGGCATTTGACTACTAACCAGAAGGCTGGCAGTTCAAACCCACCAGCTACTCCTCAGAAGGAAGGTTGGACAATCTACTTCTGTAGTGATACTGCCTCAGAGACCCAAGGAGGGGTCACCTTGAGTCAGATCTGACTTCACAGCAGTGAGTTTGGTTTTTATGGATTGAGGGGTGTGTGTGTGTGTGTGTGTGTGTGTATAAAAGCTCTGCTGGCACAGTGGGTAAGACAATTGGTCTAACCAGAAGGTCAGCAGTTCAAACCCACAGGCTTCTCTACAGAAAGAAGACAAGGCAATCTACTTTCATAAAGATTTACAGCCGTAGAAACCCAGTGGTGGTCGTTGTGAGTCAGAACTGACTTGACAGCAGTGGGTTTGGTTTTTTGCTATATATAAACTTTACTGGTTTTGGTTCTCTAGAGAACCTAGCCTAAGATAAGGCCTCCTCCTTAGTCTGGCCCATATTATTGCTCTACCCCCTTAACTGCCTTCTACAACTCCTTTGCATTTTCAATTCTTCTTGTAAAACAATGGTTAAGAGATATGGCTACTAACTGAAAGGTAGGCAGTTTGAGCTCATCAGTCAGTTCATAGGAGAAAAGGGCTGACAACTTGCTCTCATAAAGATTACACACTAGGTAAGCCTACAGGGCAGTTAGTTCTATAAGTTCATATAAGGTCACTGTGAGTCAGAATTCACTCAGTGGCACACACAACAGTGATAAAAATATTTTGAACCCCCTGAGACAGGTCCCTGGTTATGAAGGAGAGCCATTCCTGTGTCTTTAAGGATTTGTAGGTCAGTTGGAAGAGGTACATATAGTTCTTATTTAGCCTTATTTTAGTAGAAGAAAAGACTCAAAGCCTTTTCAATGATTTAAAAGCTACACATGTGGTTGCGATTATGAATTTGTTGTGAATAGGGGTTGGATCAATCACTTCAAAGTGAGGGCAAAGTTACATAACATTAAAGCAAGGCTTCAAAGATGGTGACACCACAGTCAAAAATGGTGGCCAACAGCACCACTTTGAATGTGTGTGGCTCTCCACCATCCTTCCAATAATTCTGATTTGTCATCATCTAACCTCCAGCTTTTGGTATTTGAGATGACAGCCAGTTGTCTGACCTGTCAATTTGGGTTCCCCAGCCCCTGCAACCACATGAGTGAAGAGAATCTTCCAGAGTGATGCCTGACCCGTGGATTTGGGAGCTCTGGTAGCATAGTGGCTAAGGCATTTGACTGCTAACCAGAAGGCTGGTGGTTCAAACCCACCAGGCACTCCTCGGAAGGAAGATGGGGCAATCTACTTCCGTAGTGATACTGCTTCAGAAACCCAAGGAGGGTCGCTATGAGTCAGATCTGACTCGATGGCACACAACAACAACAACAAAGCCTCCACAACTTCCTGGGTCACTTCTGTGGCAGTCATGAGTTTTGTGAGACATTACCGAACACTAAGATGGGAGGGAGAGTACCAAGGACAGGAAGAGTAATTGATGTTAGAGAAAATGTAGTTCAGCAGTTTGGAAGAGTGGACATTTGGGATATGATCAGATCTTTGTTTAATGAAAGTCATCCATATAAGGATGCCCATTCACATTGTTGTATATAGCATACAGTAGCAAAAAAATAGAACCATATCCAAAAATATGGAAATGAGTAATAAATCAAGGTACATCCATATAATGGAATATTATGTTTGAGTTAAAAATAAGTTTGATAAGTTTTTATTTATAGGAAGAGTTCCATAACATACTATTAGGAAATAATAAATTTTAAGAGAGCACATGCAACGTGGTTCCACTTAATTAAAAAAAAAAAAACTCTGTAAAGATAGTTTGTAAAGACATTTAACAAAGAGTAATAATAATTATCTCTAGGTTGTAGGATTGGGTGATTTTTTATATTCTTTATTATGTCATATCATATTATCTGAATTAATTTTACAGTAACCATGTATGGCTTTTATAATAAGAAAAAAAATTACTTTTTGCCTTTCATTTTGAGAGCGATAAAGGAAGCAACTCTGGGGGATTAGAGTGGAGGAGAAAGCCCTACTAAGAAACCAAGACAGCAAATCTAGGAGGAATATGAAGAAGGAATCAAAAGGAATCAAAAAATTAGAATGGAGGTACAAGGTGACTAAGAAATTTCTTGCTTGAACAACTATATACCTGGAAGAGTCATTGACTAATGAGTAGATGCTGAATACTAATGAGTAGGGCTGAAGGTGATGATTACCCTGAGGAAGCCAGAAGTCCCTGATGCACAAGGGCTTGCAATTATTTGTAAACCTAGTTGAAATCCTGGAAATATACTAATACTAGTCTTTCTGCTCACCTGGCTGTGATTTCCACAGTTATGCAATCTTTCCATTATTACTGATAACTGTTCTTACAGAAAAGTGTCCTATTTCTTCCTGTGTTTTTTTTTACAGAATATTACCACCACTTACTCCTTGGTCAGCTTCTAAATGTTAGCATCTCCTGCCATCTATTCTTTCATATACTCTCATTTTTTTTACTTCTTTGTCCCCCTTTTCCTTCAGCCTAAACTCAGAAGGGAGCCCTGGTAATGCAGTGGTTGAAGTGCTGGCAAATCAAAAGGTCAGCAGTTCCAACCCACCAGCTTTTCCATGGAAGAAAGCTGTGGCAGTCTGCTTCCATAAAGATTACAGCCTAGGATACCCTACTGGACAGTTCTACTCTGTTTTATGTGGTTGCTTAGGGGTTGCTATGAGTTGGAATTGGCTTGATATCAATGACTTTGGTTTTTTGGAAGCCCACAGAGTTTATCTCACTCTTAAACCTTTCTGTTTCCATTCCAGAATTCTCATTCTAAAGTAAAAAAGAAAGATAACTCATTCTCTATCCTCCTCCACCTTTTCCCCATGAATGAAAACTAGCTCTCCTCTGAAGACATCACTCCCTTGTAACCCTCTAGATAGTGAGCACTACTCATTCTCCTAGTGTTGGGACTGGATCACTATCCTCTTTGTTCTTCAATCTCACCTTAAACCTTTACTTCTCACGCTGTTTATCTGAAGTTCTTATTAATAGACCACACCTCTTTCTATCCTTTGTTTATGGCTTCCAAAGTCTTTCCAAACATTTGTTTTATTGAAGACTTTGATGCTATATTCACCATCTTTCTCTTCATCCCCAAACCTATCATGACTTCAACATCCAGATGGGCAAACCATTTGCTACTCTAGGTCCTTTGTCTAAGGAAAAAGTTGAAGAACTTTAGAGACTCCTATGTCATCTCACCAACATATTCCCAAGATTACTTGGGACTTTGATAACATGTGGAAACTGTTTCTATTTTCCTATGCTTTTTTCTTTCAAACACTATGCCTGTTCTCTGTTCTTCAATCTAAGTGAGAGAGAGGAAGACAGTAGAATAGATGAGGGGTTACCAAACTTAGTATCTTAGGCTTTGCTGAACTACTGTTGCAAATATTCAACTCTGCCATTTTAGTACAAAAGCAACCACAGAGGATAAAAAGTAAATAAAAATAGAGAACAAATGGACATGGTTGTGTTCCAATAAAACTTTGTTTACAAAAACAGGTGGTGGATTGGAATTGGTCCTTGAGCCATAGTTTGCTAATCCCAAAAAAATTTTTATTCACTTCACTATCTTTGCCATACCTCCCTATTTGTTGACTAATCCTTAATTCTATGAGTCCCTATCTCTACCATTATCTCTTCATTATTGACAGCTTCACTGATACACTATGACTAGTCACCTTGCCCAGAGAAATTCAAATCTTAGATTAATCCAACTATCTACAATCTCTACACCTGGGTTACTAAAGTTAATGGGAAATATATATATATATATATAGTTGTTGTGTGCCATTGAGTCGGCCCCGACTCATACACACACACACACACACACATATATTTCTACTTCTGATAATACTGTAGAATTCCAAATCTTCAATCCCCGACTATCAACATTTCATAGTAAACATTTTTTACATTTCCTCAGAATTCTCTTCTATTTTTTCCAGTAGCAATTTCCAACCTTTTCCACTTTCCTCAAAAATTCTACCCTAGTACTAGCCTCCTTGTTCCCAGCATGTTATCTCTTATCGTACTTCATAGAGATAACAGAATATGCCCAAAAAATAACTTCACAAATATTTCACTCTCCCATTTACAAATGTACTGGCATCGAAACCTGTATGTCCTTCCTTCCTATCTCACTGGAAAAGGTTGTTTCCCTCTTCCTCTAACCTGTGCATTTCATCTCTTCTTCAGCTGTACTGGCTCTTTTCCATCAGCATTTTAATGTTCTCAGACTTCTCAGAAAAGATAAAATCTTCATGTGTGGGTGTGTTTAAATATTACCACACACACACACACACACACACAAAAAAAACCAAACCAAATACACTGCCATCGAGTCAACCCGACTCATAGTGACCCCTCCTTGGGTTTCCAAGGTGGTATCACTACGGAAGTAGATTGCCCAATCTTCCTTTGGAGGATTGGCTGGTGGATTTGAAATGCCAGTCTTCTGGGTTAGCAGTCAAGTGCCTTAGGCACTACGCCACCAGAGCTCCCATACACACACACACACACACATACATATAACTAAAACCAAAGTTTCATGAAAAAATATTTAACCTATGTGATGTGGGAATTCTGGTGATATAATGCCTAAGACATTTGATTGATAACCAGAAGGCTGGTGGTTCAAATCCATCAGTCACTCCTTGGAAGGAAGATTGGGCAGTCTACTTCCGCAGTGATACCACCTCAGAAACCCAATGCGGGGTCACATGTATTCTAATATTAGCTATTCAGTGATACCTCACACTTTCAACATACTAGCTGAGACCTACTCATTAATTTCACATACGATTGATGAATCTGCTCAAGAAACTTGCACATGTGCACAAACAGACATGTAAAAAAAAATCCACATTACCATTTTCTTTATGGTAGCAGGTAAAAATGGGAGTAACCCAAATATTCATCAACACAAAATGGATATATAAATTGTTGTATGCTTATAATATGGAATATTAAACAGTTGATAAGAACTAACATTACATGTACCAAATGTGGAAAAATCTCAAAAGACAAAACACTGAAGGTTAAGAACAATTTGAAACAGTAAGACTATGTATGATATAGTGTCATTTATAAAATTTGACAATATGCAAAATGTTATGTTTTAATAGTTGGATGGATGGACACAAACACACACAGATTTAAAGCATAAAAATATTCACAGAAATAATAAACAAAATATTTGAGATAGTGGTTACCTCCAGGGTGAGTCCACAGGCTTCACCTGCAAAGTATTTATTAAAGATCCTAAGCAATTAGCCAAATATTAAGATTTGACAAAACTGTTAGGTAGGTCCACAGTGGGTTGCTATATTAATCTATGTTACTTTAACATATTTAAAATGTTTTATTTATACTATACTATAAGGGTGCTAGGATATAACATATTAAACTATACAATGATCTAAGTTTCTGAATTTTAGCACAATCCTGTGGGACATAAAGCAGTGAGGGTTGCTAAAATGACAAACCTATACCAGGGTTATTTTCCTCCTATGCCTGTGTCCTTTCCTTCCCAGGTTTCTTGCCCAGTCTTGCTCCCTGCCATTTCTACCACAGTCTGGTTTAAAGCCAATCACCAGCCCATCTAGATTCCACAGGATGGCAATTAGACTCTACTTTTTGGTGGAGGAGCTCTGGAGGCGTAGCGCCTAAGGCCTTTGACTGCTAACCATAAGACTGGAGGTTCTAACGCACCAGTCACTCCTCGGAAGGAAGGTGGAGCAATCTAATTCTGTAGTGACACTGCCTTGGAAACCCAAGGAGGGGTCACTATGAGTTGCATCCGACTGGATAGCAGTGAGTTTGGTTTTGGTTTTGGTTTTTGTGGAGGAATCATCCCAGATGCTGCAAACAATTAAGTTGGTTGCTAACCCAAAGGTTGGTGGTTTGAGTCACCCAGACACTTAAGAAGAAAAACCTGGCAATATACTTCCAAAAAATTAGTTACACGATTCTCCTCTGACACACATGGAGTCATCATGAGTCAGAATTGACTCAGTGGCAACTGAGTTTGATGGAAGAGGATAAAAGTTCTAAAAAGGCATATGAGATATGAGGTATTGGGCGTATTTGGAAAATTCAAATTACTAAATACTTTTTAAGTAAATTTGATAATATAATTTGTAGAAAATTTATTTTGTGAATAAAACCTTACTCAATAAATTTTTTAATGGCCTTCAAGGGTTTTTCCAAGACAATATGGAGACTCTAGATTACCCTGTAATAGAACTTCAACATAAAATGGAAAAAAGATCAAGAATTACACATAAATTTGTAAGCATACGGGGTTTATTGAAGACATATTTCTTCATAACTTAGATTTCAAGAATGGAAAAATATGACCTACTTGATTATTAAAACTATTGTTGATGCCAAAATGAGAGACGCAGAATGCCTGTCCTCACATCTAGACCTTCTCTTTTGTTGTGTTGCCTGACTGGTTCAGTTCTTAGATGAATTCAGTAAACATTAAAGGAAATAGTTAGTGACTGACATCTCCAATGTAACTCCTGAAAAGCAAGAAGATAAACATATATTCATAAAAGCTTGTGTTTGTTGGAATTGATGGGGTATTAAACTAAACTTTTGAGGTGGTTCTTATTATGTCTTACATTACATCATGTAGCTGTTATGGGCCATGGAATTCAACAGTATTGAAAAGCAGACAAAAATCAGGCATAAGTCATTTAAATGTGCATACCATTCCAACATTTTTAATGAAATCAAGCATAAAAAGCAAAATTTAAAATTATTAACTCATTATTTACCCACCATATATAAAAAAGAGCTTTTTATATATCAATCTCAATTTAGTATCTTATCACACAAGGTAAACACATTTTCTCCACATATCCTAGTGTTTGTAAGACTCTGAACCAGATTATTTCAGAAAGTTTTAGGTACAAGAAATAAAGTAGTGTACCTTTTCTGGGGGGGATTAGCTCAATGTACTAGATATAAATTTGCTGTTTGTCCCAATACATGCAATACCTATAATCCTCTTGGAAACACTCTTCTAAATATTATGATTGCAAAGAAATCTGTAGGTTTGTGATTGTTTATTCCATATGTGACATTTTAGACATGTAAACTAAAGAAGAGCAAACACCTGGCTATTAGGAAGTTAGCAGTGAAGTAAGGATTCTGAGTGGTCAGAAGTGATGTGAATTTAGAAGTTGTCAATACAATGGTGAGATATGGCCAGTTTGGGGGTCAAGTGGATCTTAAAGAGTTCAGGGATTTGGTGTCAGAAGTCATCACATAAAAGTGATCTATTTTTTGAGAGTGAAGTTACTTGTTCCTTAATGGTTTCTATATGTCTATATTTGTTGAAGAAGGACCTCTGATGGTGTAATGGTTAAAGCATTTGGCTGCTAACCAAAAGCTTGGTGGTTTGAACCCACCAGCTGCTCTGCAGAAGGAAAATGAGGCAGTCTGCTTCCAAAAAGATTTACAGCCTTGGAAACCCAATGGGTGTCACTGTGAGTCACAATCAACTCCATGGCAGTGAATTCATATTTATTTAATTATGTCAGCAGTGATAACTTATGACTGATGTACACCATTTGGGACGATAGTTCTGAGCAAGAAATTTATTGGAGATGAAGAAAACTGTCAGCATTAGAACATTTTTACTTTCAGAGATCTCTATCTTTTCTAAAAACAAGAAGCTTTAAGAGTTGGCAGGGGTGGGGGATCAGATATTGCTCTACATTTTTATCTCCCTAGGGACAATATGAAGTTGTCAAGGCCTTCGTATTTCTTGGTTCTTCATGTTACAATGGAAGCAGCAGTCAAGTCATCAGATGATGCACTGAATTGGGCAAATCTGCTGCAAAAGATCTCTTTCAAGTGATGAAGAGCAAAGATGTTTCCTTGAAGACTAAGGTGCACCTAGTCCAAGCCATGGTATTTTCAATCACCTCACATGCATGTGAGAGCTAGACAATGAATAAGGAAGACGGAAGAAGAGTTGATGCTTTTGTGATGCTGGTGAAGAATACCAAGAGTACTGAGGACTGCTAAAAGGACTAATAGAGCTGTCCTGGAAGAAGTGCATCTAGAATGCTCCTTGGAAGCAAGAATGGCCAGACTTCATCTCACCTACTTTGGTCATGTTGTCAGGAGGAACCATTCCCTGGAAAAGGATATCATGCTTGGTAAAGTGGAGGGTCAAGAACAAAGAAGGGGAAAGTCCTCAAAGAGATGGATTGACACAGTGGCTGCAAGAATAGGCTCAGGTATAGCAAGGATCATGAGGCTGGCACAGGACCAGAAAATGTTTTGCTCTGCTGCGCATAGTGTTGGTATGAGTCAGAGACGACTCGACGGCACCTAACAACAACAAGAACAGAGGCAATACCTTGGCTGTTACCCTAACCCATTAATAGCCATAGCTTCTGACCACCCTAATGCCTTTTCTTTGTTGTGTACCACAACATTTTCCCTAAATCTCCCTCCTTAATCTGCCTCCTTTGTTAAGGAGTCATCATTGCATATCAAAAATAAAGCAGACTCCTGAGGTTCAAATTCTAGTTCTATCAACAACTTGTTGGATATCTTTGGGTAAGTCAGGAAACAGCCTTTTACTTCAGTTCCCTTATTTGTGAAGTAGGAAATAATAATAGTTTTACTTTATGAAGTTGTGAGAATTAAATGAGATAATGTAATGAGAGTGATTGACACATGTGATCAATAAATATTAATTATGATCATTGTTATTATTATTATTTCCAGCCCTTCACTTGCTCCCTGGCCCTTCCTACCCCTCCTTCTTTTCCTTAGACAAACAATCAGCAGGCTCACTTGACTAGGTACCTTCTCCTGCAAGGCAGAATAAGCCTACGTTGTATTTTGCTTGACCTTCTATGTTTCTGTGTTCATCAGTATATCCTCTTAAATCTTACCTGGCATGATAAATATTTATTCAAGAATATCACTTTATGATATATGTCCTACAGGTGAGGAGCTCTCATGACACAGTGGTTAAAGCATTCAGCTGCTAGCCAAAATCTCTGAGATTAGAACCCATCAGCCACTCTGTGAAAGAAAGATAGAGCAGTCTGCTTCCATAAAGATTTACAGCCTTGGAACCCTACAGAGCAATTCTACTCTTCCCTAAAGGGTCACTATAAGTCAGAATTAACTCAGTGGCAGGGGATTTTTAGTTTTAGCCTACAGGTAAGATTATAAAGAAATCAGCAATTCCTAAACTTAATATAGGGCATTTACAGGGGACTGGAATTATAAAAAATTCTTATCCTGTGAGTAGGCTAACAGAAAGATTTATGAGTCAAGCAAGGAACAGGAACATACAGCTCAATCTTTAAAGGAGGAGGAAACTTGGGGGTCACATAGTCTCATTGCTTTCCCCAGTGGAGGTATTAGTTGTATAACATTTGTTTATCCAGCCAGATAATTATTAATATTTATCAAGCCTCTATTATATGCCAAGCCCTATGGTAGGCATTGAAGTTGTTGTTATGTGCTGTCGAGTTGGACCCGACTCATAGCGACCCCTCCTTGGGTTGCCAAGGCAGTATCACTATGGAAGTAGATTGCCCAACCTTCCTTCGGAGAAGTGTCTGGTGGGTTTGAACTGCCAGCCTTCTGGTTAGCAGTCAAGTGCCTTAGGCATTATGCTACCAGAGCTCCTGGCATTGAAGATAAATGGTAAATAAAGCAGAGTTGGACCTTGCCCTCATGGGGCTTATAGTGAAATGGGTAGGATCAATGTGATGGCTAGTCTTACAAGTCAACTTGATTGGGCTATTGTACCCATTTATTTAATCAAACTTGAATCTAGGTGTTTCTGTGAAGGTATTTTGTAGATGTAGTTAACATCTGTAGTCAGTTAACTTTAAGTAAAGGAAATTACCTTAAAAAATATGGGTGGACCTCATCCAGTCAGATGAAGACCTTAGGAGCTAAAACTGTTTCCTGAAGAAGAAATTCTAATTCAAGACTGTAGCACAAGATCCTTGAGTTTCCAGCCTGCTAGCCTACCTATACATTTTAAACTCAAGACTGCAACATCAAACCTTGCCTGCGTATCCCTCCTGCTGCTCTGTCCTACAGATTTCAGACTTGCCAGGCCCCACAATTGCACAATCCAACTCCTTAAATCAATCAGTATCTCTCAGATGGATAGAAAGATAGCTAGAGAGGTAATCTTACGGATTCTGTTTCCCTGAAGAACCCAGACTTATACAACCAGTATTAATCAATCATACAAGTATGCAGTTTGTACTGTGATGACTACTATAAAGGACACATCTAGGGAAAAATGAGAGTAAATAATATAGTTATGTCTTGGGGGGTCAGTTATGGTAGTCAGGGCTTCTCTGAGGAAGTGAGCTGAGATTGAAGACTGAATAAGAGTTAACTGGTTGATGAATGAAATGAACATCCAAACAAAGGAAGAGAGTGTGATGATACATTTGAAGAATAAAAAGAAGGCCATTGTGACTGGAGCCAAGAGATAGAGAGGCAAGAGCTAGAAATGAGTTGGTGAAGTAGATATAGTTAAGGAACTAATTCCATTTCTTCTAACCCATTAATTCTGTTTCCTACTCCAAAGTACAAATGATTGGAAGAAGAGCAAGAAGTGCTCATAGGGAGACCATTAAAAGAGTAATAATTTTTAAGCTTTAATGTTCAAATGAATCACTTGGGGGTTTCGTTAAATGCAATTATGGTTTAGTAAGTCTGTTGAGCCTGAGATTCTTCATTTCTAACAAGAAGCAAAAACAATGAAGCTTATATATGTACATGTATGTATGTATATATATATA
>NW_006921588.1:18644913-18658932 GCF_000298275.1 Orycteropus afer afer | reverse complement strand
TATAAAAACAAGCAATCCAATTAGAAAATTGGCAAAAGACATGAAGATACATTTCACTAAAGAGGACATACAAATGGTAAACAAACACATAAGAGATATTCAACATCATTAGCCATTTAAAAAAATACAAATTAAGACCACTATGAGAAAGCACTACACACTTATTAAACTAAAAAACCACTGTCATCCAATCAATTCCGACTCATGGTGACCCCCATTGGGTTTCTAAGATGATAGAACTTCATGAGAGTAGATTGCCTAATCTTCCTTCTGCAGAATGATGGGTGGGTTTGAACCTCCAACTTTCTCTGGTTAGCAGTCAATTGCCTTAGGCACTGAGCCACCAGATCTCCTTACACACCTATTTGAAGAGTTAAAATAAGACAAAGGCTGAAAAAGATTCAGATAAACTGGATTTCATACACTGCTGATATGATCTAAAATGGTATAGCTACTCTGGAAAACAATTTGGCCATTTCTTAAGAAATGTAAACATACACATATCATACAATTCAGCAATTCCAGAAAAAATGAAAATTTATGTCCACACAAAATCTGTACGTTATTGTTCATAGTAGCTTTATTTGTAATTGTCCAACACTAGAAAAAATAAAAATGTTCCTCAATAGGTTAACATTAAACAAACTGCAGAATATCTATACCATGGAGTATTTCTCAACAATGAAAAATGTAGTATTTATACATGCAATGATTTAGATGGATCTCAAGGGTATTGTGCTGAGAGAAAAAAAAAACTGTCAGTATCAAAAGGTCACATAGTGTATGATTCATACACTATTTTATTTATGTATATATATATATATCCTTCTCAAAATGCCAAAATTATAAAGAGAGTAAATATGTTAGGAGTTGGGGCTGGTGGGGAGCTGGGGTGGTTGTGACTATAAAGAACTAGCACTAGAAAGATCTTTGTGGTGATGGAATACTTCTACATCATGAGCAGTAGTGGTTATATAAATTTACATATGGGATAAAAATGACAGAACTATAGAACTGTACACACACACATTATACCACTGTCAAATTCCTAGTTTCAATATTGTGCTGTAATTATGTAAGATGTACATGATACCTCTTAGCACTATCTTTGCAACTTGTGAATCTCTAATTATTTCAAAATAAATTTTATTTTATTAAAAAAAGAAAAAAAAAAGAAATGGTTCAAGTGGTTGCAGAGGCTGGCAAATCCCAAATCCATGGATCAGATATCAGGTGGGTGGCTTCTCCTGACATACATAGCTGTAGGGGCTGATGAACCCAAGATTAGCAGGCAATACAGTAGGCTGCTGGCTGTAGAGGCATATAAACCCAAGACTAGCAGGTCAGATGGCAGACTGCTGACTTACACGCTGCAAAGGCAGCAATCTCAAGATCAGCAGGCAATATGGCAGGCCACTGGTTCTAGTGCAAAGAACCAAAGATTAGATGATGATAGGCCAGATGCAGGATGCATGTAGAGCAAAAAGCCAGAGAGCTTTGCCAGAATACCCATATATGTTGGAAGCAGGCCACACACAGCCCTCCCCCTGAGGAAACTCCTTTTCAACTGCTTATAGCAGATATCATCATGGAGGTGATTTACATTATATCAGATTTCATCATAAGGGACGACTACATAACAGCCAAATCACTGAGCATCATATCCCAGCCAAGCTGACACACATCCTTAACCATCATAGGGGAGATGTCAAGAATGGTTTCTAAGTTTCTGGCTTGTATAAAGGCTATTGGTGGTCCTATACTCACTATTCAGATATTGCAGGAGTACCAATATGTCAAGTGGAGAAGTCATTTGAGAATTGAATACATGGATCTAGAGCTCAGAGAAGTCTGGACTGGAGAAAGAAACTTGCGACATCAGCGCATAGGTCTTAATTTAAATCCTGGGTGAAAAATTCCTAGTTGAGAGGATGTAGGGTAAAAAAGGAAACGAACATGAGAGTTAGCCTTGAAGAACATGAACATTCAGGCAGACAAAGGCTTGGTCAGTAAAGGTGAGATGCAGTGAGATGTTATGTTGAGTCACCTTATGAACAATTCAATTCCCCTAATGAGTCTATGTAGTGATGAAACCCAAATTAGCATACAGGGAGAGACCACATTGAGAATCACAGAGATGACACGGACAGAGACAGAGTGATGGCTAGACAGGTCCCAGCTGTTCTAGCTACTGCTACTGTCTGAATGCATCACGGGAGCTACAGGAATGCAAACTATTCAGCTGAACCTTTCCTAAATTCCTGATCCACAGAATTCTAACATACAACAAAATGTCAGCTGCACTGAGTTACTAAGTTTCTGGGTGATTTGTTATACAGCAACAATAATAGGCACAAACTGCTTAATCGTTTGTTGTTGTTGTTGTTGTTATGTGCCGTCGAGTCGGACCCGACTCATAGCGACCCCTCCTTGGGTTTCCTAGGCAGTATCACTACGGAAGTAGATTGCCTCATCTTCCTTCCGAGGAGTGGCTGGTGGGTTTGAACTGCCAGCCTCCTGGTTACCAGTCAAGTGCCTTAGCCACTACGCTACCAGAGCTTCTGCTTAATGGTTTAGGCCCTCCAAATTAATATTTTAAAACACAAACCAAAAGTATAAACATTTCTATAAATCAAGAAAAGATTATTTTAAGTGGCTTTTTATCTATTTGCTCAAAGAAAAATCAGTTCAATTTCTGGCTTCTATGAAAATAAATGGAGACAAAGGAATCTTTGTATTCTAAAGCATAAACTTCTGATTAGATATTCACCACTTTTAAGTTTTTAAAAAATATCCCCTACCCAAACTATAGTACATTCACACAATAGAATAATACGCAACATTAAAGAATAAGAATCCATGAATCATCTCATAATGTGGATTAACTAAACTATGTTTAGTGAATTAATTACAGAAGGACAAATATTGTAAGTCCATTATTATAAAAGTCAAGAAGAGGTTTATGCAGGGAAGGGCATTTACTCTGTTGGTTACCAGGGATGGGAGAGAAGGGAAGGGAAAATTTCTGACTAGTTAAGAATCACGTGTTGATTTGGGTAAAGGGAAAGGCAATACAACAAAAGTGTGTGACCAGTACAATAATAATAAGGAAAAGAACAACACTAAAGGTATGGATAACAGAGGCAAATATTATTACATACACAATACTGCATTATCTGTAATAAAAAACACTAGCCTATGGGTGGATGGATAGACAGGTGAGATCAGATGTGGGTAGGAGAACAGGAATATACTCATGATCACAGATAGATTTGAATGTTGATATTCGTACATGTGCATTTGTGCCACAAAAATATCCATATACATTATAGAACCAACAGGGGACAAGGTTGGAGTAGCTTCTCAGTGACCACCAAGCACCTTAAGGGAGTGAGTAACCAGTCCTGAAGGCTCAGGACTTGGTCTTGAAGAGGCATCAAGCTCAATTGGAACTATATAGTACATAAAAATCTTGTTCCACATGATAGTAGCAACCAGGGTCTTAAAAGCCTTGTAGTAGCCATCTAAGATGCAACCATTAGTCTCCCCATGTTTGGAGCAAAGAAGAGTGAAGAAAATCAAAGTCATGTGGAAACAATTAATCAAAGGGTATGATGGTCTATGGAAACCTCAGCCTTCAGGACCCTGAGACCAGAACTAGATGGGCCTGACTGCCAATGCCAACTCCTAGAAAGGGATCAAAATTGGAAAGGCCTGGATAGAGTGGGAGGAAAAACATGGAACACAATTCAAAACCACAAAAATGACCAGAATTAGTGCTTGAATAGAGACTGGTGAAATCCCCAAGACTATAGCCCTGAGTTACTCTTTGGGCCTGGAACTGGACTCACTTCTGTTGATTAGCTCTCAGCCCAACAGTAGAAAGGCCTACGAACGGATCATCTACCCCAGACAGATGCACCCACCTACCCTCGGGGGGTACACCCCTTAGATCAATCAGCCATAAGAGATCAGAAGGGCAGAATTTATATAGGGAGAATGTTGGACAGATAGGAATACATAAATAAGAAGGACACAGGAAAAGGGAAGTCACAAGGAGATGGGAGGAGACCTGTTTATTGTTGGGATTGTAATTGGTTCCATGAAACAAAATGTATGTGAACTGTTGATAGTAAAATGAACCTGCTTTGTAAATTTGCACCCAAATCACAATAAAAATTTGTCAAAGATATCAATCCTTGTATAAAGACATTACTTCTACCTTGTTCTGCCAAAAGAAATGAGAAAATAGGGAAAAAGCATAACATGTTTTAAAATAAGTATGTTATATATTATGATATAAGTAGATTATCTGTCTCAATTCTTACTAAATCGTTTCCTAACTCTCGTTATGCCTACAAAATAATTATGTTTTGTTCTTTTATGCTTTATAATTCCAAATCACACCCTCTGGGGTGGAGTGTTAGAGCTACAGCTGTGGCAGATTCAAGTTTTATGGAGACCGAAGTTCATGTATTGGAGGCCCTCTTTTAGAAAAGGTATGTGAAACCACAAATAGAAAATAAAGTAGAAAACATTTAGACTGAGAAAAAGAACCACAAGAAAATATTTTAAAGCTGACAAATACTATCATCATCATAAAATCTAGGAAAAATATTTGTGTTAACAAACTATCTGACAAAGGTCTATAATATTTTTATCTACTTTCTTGTGAGGGAGGTTTATACATACATTGATCACTTCTTCATATGAAATGATTTTTTACATGATTTTCTATAGATAAAAAGACAACTATTTCCTCTAGAATGACTGATTAAAATTGATTTAAAAATATTAATAGTTTTTGAAAGAGCCCCGGTGGTACAACAGTTAACCCTTTGGCTCCTAAACAAAAAGTTGGCGTTTGAACGTACCCAGCAGATCTATGGGACAAAGACCCAGCAATCTGTTTCTATAAAGATCAGGAAACCCAGTGGATCAGTTCTACTCTGTTCACATGAGGTCTCTATGAGTAAGAATCAACTCAACACCTAATAATAGTTAACAAAGTTTTTGTATGTGTTTAAAATCATATATGCTACATAATTGACTGTCTTCTTGATAGGAAAAACTTGTGTATGGTAATCCATGGAAATTGTTGTTTTCTTTCCTCTTTTACCTGTTTTATTCTTTACACATTAACCTCTGTGTGTGTGTGTATGTGTGTGTGTGTGATGACAGACAAATTCTGCACTTAAAATTTTACAGGTTAGATGATTTTTCCATAGACAAGCTTCTGGCTTTATGCATTTCAAACCTTGTTTCTCTTCTGTTTTACACACAGTTTGTTGTCATAAGATATATTCTTACAGTAATATGGCTCCATAGGGTGAGCTGGCTCAGTAGGCAATATTTCTAAGAGTCATTGCTATAACAAGATAGCTAGTTACAACTTAATTGTACAAGGAAGTGACTGTGAACCTCATAAATTTATCCCCAAAACCCAAAATAAATGTATCCTGAGCCCAACTTCTCCTTAGCCAGATCCCATACAAGCCTGTGGCCACATCAGTGCTACCTACCATAAGGGAGAAATGTGATAGTAGGGAATTTGGAGTTAAAAACTGTGTTTTTTTACAGGTAGTGGCTAAAATACACACAAAAATATATGGTCACATGACCACTTTGTAGTGCTATCCCACAGTTTTCAAAGGAGGCTATGCAAGTAAAAAGCTCTGAAACTGAGGTTTCATCAAGTTCATGGTAAATCCACCCCAGCTAGGATCCTACATATTTTTCATCATCTTAGGAGAGCTTTCAGAACATTTAGAACTTCCCCATTCCAAATCAAGTCAAGTGGGCTGTGAATTGATTCCATGTATATCACCATGAAAAGGACAAAATTACTCAGGTTGGCTACTTGGATCAATCCATTCCCAGACCTTAGAAATTATTTCATGTAACCCAAGAAAGAACAATAAGGTTATTTGCTGAGATTTATACTTGGCTGGCCATAGGAGAAAAGACCTGGCAATCTGATTCCATGAAGGGTCACAGGTGAGGTGAAGACAAGATAGCATTATCATGACACACAGACAGCCAGAAAAACTGAGTGAAACAGACACAGATAATGATCCTAGAATTCTGAGCATCAAATGAGAGGGTAAATGATTAGAGTGAGCACCAATTAGAAAGGGAGATGGAGTGAGGACAATGACTGGGGAGAGAGAAGAAGCCAGGTCTGACAAAGCATGGCCATTTTGAGACACACAGATGAGGAGAAACCAATTTCATGGAATCCACACTGGGACAGAGAAACAGCATTGACAGATCTGGAGAGAATGCAGGTGAGCAGAATACACACTGGATCTGGAAAAGGAAAGTCCTGGGAAACAGGTGAAATTTCCAGTGGCACAGGTAACCACAGAATGAGGATGGAGCCAGTGAAGAGAGATGAAACCACCCACTAATAGCCAACACTAGTCATTTGAGTTGAGTTCCCACACGTAGGTGATGGTGTTTGGAGTGATGGTTGAAGGTGCTGTATTCTGGGTGGCCTTACACCTAATGGAGTCTGAGCAGGAGATGGATAACCAGCTATGTGTGCTCAGAAGTGTACCTGACCCACACCACTGAATGACGACCAGAGAAGTGCATTTTCCACGTTCCCAACTAGATCTTCTTTGTGACAAGGAGTGAGCCCCAACCCCATCTACCCAGTATTTAGGGATGGCCCCTCACTGCCTGACATCTTCCCAGTTCCTCAGACCATCTTTTCACACAAGCAGCCCAGACACACATCACAATGTACCACAAGTGGAAAAAGCCAGTGTCTGCAATTTTGCCCCCCTGTGCCTATGTCTTGACAGGTCTTCCTCCCACTGAATACAAGACACATGTCACTGTAGTCTCCTCTGTTGGAGACCCTCATGACTCCCACCCTCTTCCACAGGCATACATTTTCATGAGTCACATCACAACCCCATGCTGCCACTGCTGCTGGCTGACCATAACTGCACCCACCCCCTTCCCTCTTTCTTCTTTTTTTCCTCCTTTTTCCTTTTCTCTATTTTTCCTTCATTTTTTTCATTCCCCTGCTTCCTCTTCTTCTTTTATTTTTAACCATCCTTATTATCATCCATCCCTTTTTTTAAAATTTTCTATTCTATTTTTCCCCCCAGTCCCATCCAATGGGAGGTGAACATCAATCCCCCACTAATCAGCCATATTTTTGACACCTACTACCTCACCCAAGATCAAGTGCCACTGCCTGCTCTTGCACCACCGGATTAATGATAGACAATGGACATCACCTGCTCATCCTATCTTCAGCTCTTCTTCATAACCAACAAATAGAGACCACTAGCCACATTATCACCAGATAATCTACCCAACTAGAGACAGGTGAGGAACACCCCAGTGCTGCCAAAGAAGCATACCTGTAACACCCACCTGGATATATCAAAACAAAGCAGTACAAAAAAATCAGGGTGAAACAAACCAACACACAATCAAGAAAGAAAAGCAACTCCAAAATGTCTAGAAGATAATAGAAAACTTCAGTTCAAACAAAAAAACAGTATAAGATAGCACCAGCAAGTCACCAAAATAAAGAACTAGGAAACCTCCCCAAAGGAAGAAGAGGTACTAGAACTACCTGATAAGGAATTCAAAAGGTACGTGTATTGTACATTCCAAGAATTCAAGGAAACCACAGAAAAAAAAAGTCAAGTAAAAAGCAATTAATGCCCTAGAATAATTCAGAAAAATACAAGAGCAAAATGACAAATAAACAGAAATTATACAAAAATGGCAGTTAGAAATCCAGAAAATTAACAGAATACTTAGAAAGATCAAGATAGATAACACATAAGAGGGACAAAAAAATGGAATCAAGTTGACTAAAGAAAGGATCAGCCAACTAGAAGGCAAATTCCTTCACACCAGCTTGTGTGAGAAAAAAAATCAGAAAAAGTGAAGAAAAATGAGGAAAGTCTAATAATTATGTTGG
The DNA here is from genome assembly GCF_000298275.1 of Orycteropus afer afer. Classification (NCBI taxonomy): domain Eukaryota; kingdom Metazoa; phylum Chordata; class Mammalia; order Tubulidentata; family Orycteropodidae; genus Orycteropus; species Orycteropus afer. The sequence goes on along the minus strand of NW_006921588.1, from coordinate 18,650,981 downwards.
CTAATATCAAGAGGAATAATCTACCTGTGATCGGAATTCCAGGACAGAGGGAGACAAAAGAGAGAAAACTTCCCTAATATCATGAAAGATGAAAATATAACCATCCAAGGAGCTCAATGAGTCCCATACAGGATAGACTCCAAATGAAATTCATCAAGATATCTCATAATGAAAGTTTCTAAAATCAAAGACAAAGAATCTTGAGAGAAACTCAGGAAAAACAAAATATTACCTACAAAGGGCAACCAATACAACTAAGCTCTGATTTCTCAGCAGAAATCATGCAGGTAAGAAGGCAATGGGATAACATATATAAAAGCTTGGGGGTGAGGGGAATTGCCAACCAAGAATTATATGTCTATCTAGCAAAAATGTTCGTCAAGTACAGAGGTGAAGTTAGGAAATTCCAGATAAAGAGTAATTTGTAAAATCCAGACCAAACTTACAAGAAATGCTGAAGGGAATCCTTCAGATAGCAAAAGAAGATAACAAGATAAGATTGAGAACCATTACAACATGACCTAGAAACCAACCCAGAAAAAGAACTCTCAAAATTAAAATAAGCTTACAAGACTAAAAATAAAGAACCAGCAGCATCAATCTATAAAAGAAAACAAATACAAAGCAAAAAGAGGGCATAAAAGCTGTAATTAAATACTTTCTAATAGAGAGAAAGTCAGGATGATACCAATATAGAACAGCTTGTTTCAAACTTAGGAAGATAAAAATTAATTACATGGTATCCACAAATAACATTAATAAATCTTCTAATCAAAATAAGAAAGAAGAAAATCATAAGGACTTATTAAACCCAAGATCAACAGCAATGAAAATAATGAAAAGAAAATTTGGTAACAAAATGAACTCAGCACAGAAAAAGATACAGAACCAAGAAACCATTAATAAAGCCACAATAAAAACAAATGCAAAAGAATGACACAAGTAAATTCATATCTATCATTAATTACACTGAATGTGAATGGGTTAAATGTACTAGTCAAGAGAGAAAGTGGCAGAATGGCTGAGAAAGGAGGATTTCATCAATATGCTGCCTATAACAAACTCACCTTAGACACCAAGATAAAAATAAATTAAAAATCAAAATATGGAAAAAAACATATCAATCTAATGGAAACCAAAAAAGAGCAAGAGTGGCAATATTTATTTCTGATTAGATACACTTCAAGGCAAAACCAACATAAGGGGCAAGGAAGAACATTCATTATAATAATAAAGAATGAACCCATGAGAGGAGATATAGATAGATAGATAGATAGATAGTAAATATCTATACACCAAATGGGAGCTCTGGTGGCAACGTGCCTAAGACATTTGACTGCTAACCAGAAGGCTGGTGGTTCAAACCCACCAGCCACTCCTCAGAAGGAAGATTGGGCAGTATACATCAAATGAAAGATTCCCAAAATACAATAAGCAAACAATAACAGAATCAAAAAGAGAAGCAATTCCATGTAGTACTAGGAGAATTTAATACCTACTTTCAATGAAGGACAGAACAACTAGAAAGAAACTCAATAAAGATACAGAAGATCTCAACAACCAATTCGACACCTATACAGAACAATCTACCCAACAAAAATATTTTACACATTCTTTTCCAGTGTATATGGTTCATTCTCCAGAAAAGCCCACACATTAGACCACAAAGCAAGCCTCAATAAATTAAAAAACATCAAAATTCTACAAAGCATCTTCCAGAATCCCAACACTAGAGAAGTAGAAATCAGTAACAGGAAGATGGGGGGGCATTAAATATATGGAAACAGAATAATACACCACTTCAAAACCACTGGGTAACAAAAGAAATAAAAAGTGAAATAAGTAATTCCTAGGAGCAAATGAGAATTGAAAGCACAACATACCAAAACCTTTGGAACACAGCAAAAGCCATACTTAAAGGTCAATTTATAGGAATAAATGCACACATTAAAAAAGAAGAACCAAAATCAGTATCTTAACCCAACAGCTCCAACAATTAGAAAAAGAGAAGAAAGGAAATAAAAGATTAGAACAGAAGGAAATGAAACAGAAAAACAGCTGAAAAACTAAACAAGATTAGAAGTTGGTCCTTTGAAAAGATTAATAAAATTGACAAACCACTGGCAAATTTAAAGAAAAGAAAAAAAAAAAAACGATTCAAATAACATGCATGATAAATGAAATGGGCAACATCAAAACAGAACCAACTGAAATAAAAAGGATTGTAACAGAACACTAAGAACTGTACTCCAACAAATTTGAAAACCTAGAAGAAACGGACAAATTTCTGGAAACATACAACCTACCTTAAATAACACAGAGGTAGAAAATGTGAACAGGCCCATAACAAAAGGGAACAAAGACAAAAAAAAAAAAAAAAAACTCCCAACAATAAAAATTCTTTCCCAGACAGCTTCACCAGAGAATTCCACCAAATATTCAAGGAAGAAGCAACACCAATCTTATTCAAACAATTCCAGAACACAGAAAAGGGTGGAATACTCCTACATTGATTTTAAACAGCAATCATAACCCTGATATCAAAACCAGGCAAAGACATCACCAAAAAAAAGAAAAAAAATTACAGGCCAATATCTGCCATGAATATAAATGCAAAAATCCTCAACAAAATCCTAGCCAATAGAATACACTACACACACACACACACACACACACATATATATAAATAATACACCAGGTGGGATTCATACCAGGTATGCAAGGATGGTTCAACACTAGAAAAACAATCAATGAGCCACTACATAAATAAAGCAAAGGAAAAGAATCAAATGATAATATTAATCAATGCAAAAAAGGCATTTGATTAAATCCAACATTCATTCCTGACAAAAGCTCTCAGCAAAAAGGAATAGAAGGGAAATTTGTCAACATTATTAAGGGCATATATACAAAATCAATGGCCAACATTACCCTCAATGGAGAAAGAATGAAAACAATCCTCTGTGAATGGGAATCAGATAAGGATATTCTCTACTGCCACTCCTATTCACCATTGTATTGGAAGTCCTAGACAAAACAATAATGCAATAAATGGAAATAAAAGGCATAAAAATTGTTAAGAAAGAAGCAAAACTATCCCTATTTGCAGACATGATCCTATAATTAGAATATTCCAGAGATTTAACAAGAAAACTACTGGAAGTCATTAGCAAAGCAGCAAGATACAAAATCTACATACAAAAATCATTTAGATTCCTTTACAACAAAAAGATCTCTGAAAAGGAAATAAGGAAAACAATACTATTTAGAATCAACAACAGAACACAATACACAGTCATCAAGTTGGAGCTGACTCACAGTGACCCCTCCTTGGGTTTCCAAAGTAGTATCACTGTGGAAGTAGATTGCCCAACCTTCCTTCCAAGGATTAGTTGGTGGATTCGAACCACCAGCCTTCTGGTTAGGAGTCAAATGCCTTAGGCACTACACCACCAGAGTTCCTACTATTTATAATAGCTACCAAAAAGATAAAATACTTAGGACTAAATCTTTCCAGAAATACAAAAGACACGTTGAAAGAAAACTACAAAACACTACTCAAGAAACTAAAAGAAACCTACGTAAATGGAAGAATGTACCATGCTCATGGATAAGATAACTGAACACTGAAAATATCAGTACTACCCAAAGGAATCTATAGATATAATGCAATCTCAATGCAGATTCCATCAACATTTTTAAATGTGATGGAAAAAACAATCACTAGTTGTGGGAGTTAAGTTTGTGTGTCAACTTGGCTGGGTCTGGTTGAGTGGCTGAGCAGCAGGTGGTAGTTATTCCCCAAGATGAGACTGGCAATCAACTCCATGGTGGGACCAACCACAAACAACTGAGTAGCTGCCTTAGGGATGTGGTCTGGTTCTCATATATAAGAAACAGCTTTAGGAATGCTTTCTAGCTTATGGCACACCTGAACCGTGCTTATAGCTGTGTCATTGTTCAGCAGCCTACCATGCTCTGCTGATCCTGGGACTTTCAATGGACTTGAATCAACTGCCTGCCACATTGGTTAGTAACATCAGGATTGTGCCATTTTATTTGTCAACCTTGGGCTAATTACCTCAGCAGCCAGTAGCTGCCTGAGTGAAGAAATACCTCTAGCTTCAGTGGGTCGGGAGCAAGAGGCAGAGCTGAAGTCCAAAATCGAGAGGCTTTCATACAGCCCACAGAGCCTGATACTTTGAACTTGGACTTAAATCCTCCAAACTATAAGAGAATAAACTCTTGTTTGTGTAAGCCATCCCATCTGTGGTATATTCCTGTCAGAGCAGCACCAGGTAACCAGAACACTAGTTTTATAAGGAAAGGAAAGAGACTTTGGATAAGCAAAATACTTCTGAAAAAGAACAAAGTAGGAGCAAGTTTCATGCTTCCTGATCTCAAAACCTACTATCCAGCAATGGTAATTAAAACAGCCTGGTATTGGTACAACAGACACATACACTAATGGAGAAGAATTGAGAACCCATAAATATATCCACCATTTATGGGCAGCAAATCTTTGACAAAGGACCAGAATCCATTAAATGGGAAAAGGAAAATCTCTTCAACAAATGGTGCTGGGAAAACTGGTTATCAATTTGCAGAAAAACGAAATAAGATTCATACCTCACACCATATACAAAAACTAACTCAAGATGGATCAAAGACCAGGCCATAGGGGATGGCCACAGGGCCTCAGGCAGTCAGCTGTCACACCCAGGCTGGTGGTTCAAACCCACCAGCGACTCCCCACCAGGTAGCTGGCTGTCTCTTGGGAGCTCTGGTAGCATAGTGCCTAAGGCACTTGACTGCTAACCAGAAGGCTGGCGGTACAAACCCACCGGCCACTCCTCAGAAGGAAGATGGGGCAATCTACTTCTGTAGTGATACTGCCTCAGAAACCCAAGGAGGGGTCGCTATGAGTTGGGTCCAACTTGACGGCACATAACAACAACAACAAAGGTATAAAGATCAACAAAGAAAAAATATGGGCAAAATGTTAGAGTCCTAATTTATGGCATAAATAGACTATCAAATATAACCAAAAATGCACAAACAGCAGAAGATAAACTAGATGACTGGGACTTCTCAAAAAGAGTGAAAAGAGAGCCTACAGATTGAGGAAAAAAAATCTGACAAGGGACTTATTCTAAAATTTATAGAAAATTTCAACACTTCAACATCAAAATGACAAACAATTCAACTCAAAAATAGAGAGGGGACATGAACAAAGAAGGTATCTAAATAGCCAGCAAGCAAACAAAAAACTACTCAAAATCATTACCATTAAAACAAAAAGAAAAACAAAACCAAAACAAACTCACTACCTTTGAACCAATTATGATTTTATTGACCCCCATTGGGTTTCCTATAGGCTATAAATCCTTACGGAAGCAGACTGCCTCATCTTTCCTCTGTGGAGCAGCTGGTGGGTTTGAACCACTAGCCTTTTGGTTAGCAGCCAAATGCCTTAACCACTACACTACCAGAACTCCTTCATTAGCCATTGGAGAAATCCAAATCAAAATGAGGTATCATGTCATCCCACCAATAACAGCAAAGTTCAACAGGACAGAAAACAACAAATACTGGTGAGGATGTAAAGAGATTGAGACTCTCCTACATTGCCGATAGGACTGTAAAATGGTGCAATCCATGAATATGGAGCTTCCTTGAAAAACTGGGCAAGGGTTGGGCATGATAAATGGGGAGTGAAATTAAATGAATATGTAATGTTGACTGTAAAACAAACTCTTAAAATAAAAATAAAAATGGAAATAGAAATACTATGTTGTTGTTGTTGTTGTTAGGTGCCGTCCAGTCATTTCCAACTCATAGCGACTCCATGTACAGCAGAACAAAACACTGCCCAATCCCGCGCCAACTCCATGATCCCTGCTATACCTGAGCCCATCATCGCAGCCACCATGTCAATCCATCTTGTTGAAATCCTCCCCCTCTTTCGTCGACCCTCCACCCTACCAAGCGTGACATCCTTTTCCAGGGAATGGTCCCTTCTGACAACATGAACAAAGTAGGTGAGATGAAGTCTGGCCATTCTTGCT
>NW_006921588.1:18636320-18642629 GCF_000298275.1 Orycteropus afer afer | reverse complement strand
ACTGACAGCATTGTACTTCAGGACAGATCTTGAAACATTCTTGGTGATGATGAATGCCATGCCATTCCTGTTTAAACTCTCATTCCTGGCATAGTAGATCACATGGTTGTCTGATTCAAAATGGCCAAAACCAGTCCATTTCAGCTCACTAATGCTAAGAATATCAATCTTTATGCATTCCATTTCATTTTTAATAACTTCCGATTTTCCTAGATTCATATTTTGTACATTCCATATTCCAGTGATTAATGGATGTCTGTAGCTCTTTCTCTTCAATTGAGTGGTGCCAAATCAGCAAATGGAGGTCTCAAAAGCTTTACCTTGTCCATTGGAGTAACTCAGATGATGCAGCTCTTTCCCAGTCCTATTTTGAGAGCCTTCTAACCTAATTGGACTATTCATAAAGTTGTGCAGTAATGCATCAAACAGTGTTTCTTTGCTATTCATAAGGTTTTCCCTGGCCAATTCTTTGAGAAGTGGACGGCCTCTTCCTTCTTCCTAGTCTGTCTCAGTCTGTAAGCTGGGCTGATACCTGTGCACCATGTGCATCCCCGTGGGTTTGAAACACCAATGGCTCAGCCTCAAAACTAACATCAACACATCACCAGGGTAGGACAAACCGACAGACAAGTTTGTCTCCCTATATGAAATACTATATGATGCAACAATCCCACTACTAGGTATATATATGAAAGAATTGAAAGCCAGGACACAAATATATATACGCACCCACATTCACAGCAGCACTATTTATAATAACAAAGTGATGGAAACAACCTAAGTATCCATCAATGGATGAATGGATAAATTATGGTACATACACACAATGGAATATTATGCAACACAGAAGAATAATGAGGACTCCATGAAAAACCTCATAACATGGATGAATTTGGAGGACATTATGGTGAGTGAAATATGTCAGTCATGAAAGGAAAAATATTATATGAGTAAATTATCACAAAAATTAAGGAAAGGTTTATAAATGGAAATAAACATTCTTTGATGCTTACCATGGATGGGGGGCAGGGGAGGGAAAATTACTAACTAGGTGTTCTGGTTACCTAGTGCCACTCTGACAAGAATATACCACAAATGGGATGGAACAAACAGGAGTTTATTCTCTTATAGTTAGGGAGGCTAAAAGTCCAAGTTCAAATTGCCAGGCCCTAGGGTGTGTGTGAAAGCCCCTCGATCTTGAGCTTCTGCTCTGCCGCTTGCTCCTGGCCCATTGAAGCTAGAGGTATCTCTTTACTCAGACAACTACTGGCTGATGAGGCTAACAAGCCCAAGGTCGACAAATAAAATGGCACAGTCCCAATGTTACCAAACCACATGGCAGGCCATTAATTCAAGTCCATTGTAAATCCCAAGGTTGGTAGAGCATGGCAGGCTGCTCAACAATGGCACAGCTACATGCAGGGTTCAAGTGAACCATATCCCAGAGACTATCTCCAAGGCTTCTCCTTATATACAGGAAGCAGACCACATCCCGAAGGCAGCGACTGTGGTAGGTCCCACCATGGAGTTGATTGCCAGTCTCACCATGGGGAATAACCACCACCTGCTGCCCAGTCACTCAACCAGGCCCAGCCAAGTTGACATATGAATTTAACTACCACACTAGGTAAGAGACATATTAATTTGGGTGAAGAGAAAAGCAATATACAAATAGTGGGTGATAAGCACAGTATCATTAAGGAAAAGGAAAACATGGAGAGGTGCACAAAAGTTAGACAACAAAAGTAACAAACACAATTACATCCACAACCCTGCATTATCAGTAATAACAAATATTAATCTACAAGTAGATACATGATTAGGCAAGATGATCACATCTGGATATGCAAACAGGACTATACCAATGACCATATATAGGCTTGGCAGACAGTATTACATTTTGTTTATCTGTATGTACTGTACTATATATATGTATGCACTGTACTATATAGGAGCTTTGGTAGCATAATACCTAAGGCACTTGACTGCTAACCAGAAGGCTGGTGGTTCAAACCCACCAGCCACTCCTTGGAAGAAGATGGAGCAATCTACTTCTGTAGTGATGCTGCCTCAGAAACCCAAGGAGGGGTCACTGTGAGTTGGGTCCAACTCAGTGGCACACAACAACAACTATACATACAAGGTACTATACATAGATATGTCCATATATATAATAGAGCTAACAAGGGGCAAAGTTATACAAAACTCTTAGTCATAACCAAACACCTTGAGGGAGTGGTGGCTGGGCCTGTGGGCTTGGGATCATAGTCATAGTAGACATCAAAGTTAACTGGCATAGCACAGTCCACAAAGATACTGTTCTACATCCTACTATGGTGAGTAGTAACTGGGTTTTTAAAAGCTTTCAAGCAGCGATCTGAGGTAAAACTATTGGTCTCTCTTTGTCCAGAGCAAAGAAGAATAAAGAAAATCAAGGGCACATGGAAACATTTATTTAGTCCAAGGGACTAACAGACCCTGTGAATCTTAGATTCGATGACCCTGAGACCAGAAGAACTAGACAGTGCCTGTTATCACTGCCAACCACTCTGAAATGGATACTTACTGAATAGAGTGAGAGAAAAATGTGGAACAAAACTCAAAACCATAAAAAAGACAAGGCTCACTAGTCTAACAAAAACTGCTAGAACTCCCTAGACTATGACCCTTAATCAAACCCAGAAATGAACTCACTTCTGTGGCTCAATTTTAAGCCAAACAATAGACAGGCCTGCAATGTGAACAGTAACACCAGGGAGGGCAGCAATGGATAGAAAGAAGGACCAAAGGAAATGGTAACCAACAGGGAGGAAGTGGAAGAGTGCTGTTACATGTGGGGATTGCAATCAACATCACAAAACAAAATGTGTATGAGTTGTTGAATAGAAAACCAATTTACTATGTAAGCTTTCACTCAAACCACAATAAAAAGTTTAAAAGAAGAAGAAGAAGAAGAAGTTTACACCTAAGAAATCCCATGGAGCAGTTCTACTGTCACATTGGGTTGCTATGATCAACTCAATGGCCCCTAATAACAACAGTAGGGAGAGGAATTTTTTTTTTTTTTTTTTTTTTTTTTACCAAGAATGCCAAACAGAAAAGGAGTCTGGGCTGGCTGGTGACCAACATTTGCTCACATGAAAAGACCTTGTCTGAGAAGAAAGCCACATGTGAAAGTCGAAAGATGGAGGCTCAACAATGTTATTTGAGGCTCTAGAGCCAGCTGTATGTCCTCCCTAATACCTTCCAGCTGTAGCAGGCAATTAATCCCTTCTTTAGCTAATTTGAGTAAAATTTCTAGCACTTACAACCCAGACTAGAGCAGTACATCCTTTCTTTTGCTAGGTTAGAGTGTTTTGCTCCAGTAAATTTTGTAATTATACAAAATGTAAAATTTAAAATAATCCAGTAATAAACACCTTCATCTGCAGCACAAACAACATAAGCATACCATTCACACATGGTAAAGTTAAACACATATACACAAACACAATGAAGTATTTTAAAAAGTCAAAACATAGCATACTTTATGCTAAAACAGGTCTAATATTTTTAAATGAGAACCTTATTAACCATAAGGTATTCTTACAGGGGATTTGTATTATCTGATATAAATAGTGATTTAAAAATACAATAATTTGAAAAACATGCATTATTAGTACAAGAAAAAAAGATCAGAGGAAACTAACTGGAATACCTCAAATAGAATCAGTCATATAATGAATACATCGTTGACAGAAGCAGGAGCTCTGGTGATGCTGTGGTTAAGGCATTGGCTACTAACCAGAAGGTCAGCAGTTTGAACCCACCAGCTGCTCCATGGGAGATGCATGAGACAGTCTGCTTCCATAAAGATTTACAGCCTTGAAAACTCTATGGAGGTTGCTATGCATCCGAGTTCACTTGATGGCAGTGGGTTTGGTTTTTGCAGATGATAGAGGTGGCATTTAAAAATCAACAAGGAAATCAAATATTACTTGAACAATTATGCTAGAGTTATTAGTTATATAAGGGAAAAAAGAGAAAACAACTCATACCTAAAATGAAATTATATGAATGAAAGCTTTAAATGTAAAAAAACAAGACTAGAAGAAAATATAGGTAAGTATTTAGGTGGTGAGGGAGTGATAAAGTATTTCCAAAAATGGAAATTCATAAATACAAAATGTATGTCTGATGAGAAATTTAAAGTACCAAAATATATATTAAAAAAGAAAAAAAAAATCAAAATGAGAAATGTTTTTAGGTAGCTGACATACAAAAGGTCTTATCTAGAGAGACTTTGTTGATCATTAAGAGGAAAAAAAGTCACCAAATAGAAATAGGCAGAGAGGATGAGTTTTATTTTCCCCAAATAACTGGAACAGATATTTGATATGCAGCAAAATATTAACAGTAGTTATTTCTGGATAATGGAATAATATGGGTGATTTTGGTTTGCTATTTTGTGTTTTTCAAGAGTATGTGCTACTTTTTTAAGTAGACAAAACAAGTACTGTTCATATAAACTAAAACCTTATGATAAACTTTGGAGGAAAAACAACCAACAGGAAATTTACTGTAGAGGTGAAATCCAATCTTAGTCAGGCTATAACTCTCTGTGAAACCTAGGGATTTAGTTGCTTGTTTCTGCATTCTGCTTTAGAAACAAAACTAATCAAATATAGAAAATTTTATAATTTAAATATTTATTTTATTAAATTAAATGCACTGAAATCCTTTACCTATGCTATCATGGATTCTGGTATACACTATCCTCTTAGTGATCCACATTAGGTTGAGACTCAAACATATCAATTATCAGGAAGACTGCACAAGATTGGGCAACCTTTCACTGTTACACATAAATCACCACGAGTTGAAGACAACTCCATGACAACTAACAGAAACAACAATAACAATTACATATTTGTCTCTCCCTCACTGTCAGTGACTCAAGGGTACTTTCTCATCTCTGTAGGAGCAAGGCCCAGCTAGGGCTCTGATCATGCAACTAGGCTCCTGTAATTATGAAACTTGATTTAGTAAAAGATAGTAAGTCAATTAGTTATTGTGCAGTCCTTTACAAGGTCAAATATTTCCATACAAACTCATTTATTAATTTCAAATCACTTATGTTTTCCATTCATTTTCAAATGGTTCACATAGCAAAATTAAAAACAAATTGATTGTGAGATTTTAGTTATTTAAACCAAAAAAACAAACCCACCGTCATCGAGTCAATTCTGACTCATAGCGACCCCCACTGGGTTTCGAAGCAGTAAATCTTAACGGAAGTAGACAGCCCTGTCTTGCATCCATGGAGTGGCTGGTGAGTTTGAACCACCAACCTTCTGGTTAGCAGTCTAGTTAGCAGTCTGGTTAGCTTTAGGCACTGTGCTACCAGAGATCCTTTTTAGTTATTTAATGTTCATGAAATGATATAATGTCTATAGAAAAAAAGATCACCAAAACTCTCCAAATTTTTCCTAGGTACTTAATTAAAAAAAAAAAAAAACAGTAACAGCAAACCATGGTAATATTCACTTTAAGGGGATGTCCAAACAAAATCAATACGACCAATCTTTTTTTTCATTAAACTAAAAACTTTACTTTCATAAATGTTCAGAACTTCTAATTAATATTTTCCAAATGGAGATTTGAGTGGATATACTTTTAAAATGTCCAATTTGTCACTGTTGTTGCTGTTATTAGGTGCCATCAAGTTGATCCTGACTCGTAGTGACCCCATGTGACAGAGCAGAACTGTGCTCCGTAGGGTTTCTTGGCTGCAATCTTTTTGGAAGCAAATTGCAGGGGTTTTCTCCTGCAGAGCCCACTGCATGGGTTCAAACTGCCAACCTTTTGGTTAGGAGCCAAGCACTTAACTGAGGTTGCCACCAGGCTGTTCTTATTTGGATAAACGTATCAAAATCCTTGAAAGCAATTTTTCCTCACACAGATCAATAATGTCATCTGAAGACTTATTTTTAATATTAAATTTTTGGCAAATATATTCCTTAATATGTTGCCTAATGTTTATGCTATGCTGAACCAGTGGCATTCATACAGGCTTTATAAGTAAAGCCTAAATTAAGATTTCATTAATCTAGCAATATTTTAAATAGAATATCAGATACAGTGTAAATATTTTTAAAGAATTATTTCTACTAATACAAACAGTATTTTTATTTAATATAGAAAGCACTTATCCAGAATTTTATTTATCTGCAAGTATGCTAACTTGAAAATAATGAGCATTTTAGTTTTGCTTGTTTTAAATAGTAGATCTTAAAAATGCTTTCTTCACTTTATGATAAAAACAAATAT
>NW_006921588.1:18611673-18636220 GCF_000298275.1 Orycteropus afer afer | reverse complement strand
ATAATTTTAACATCTATAAATATTTTGAGTTATGCATTATATCATCAAAGTAAACCTTAAGTATTATGAATGCCTGGATTTCAAATGACTGTTTCTGAACATATTATTCCTTTACAAATTATTGATTTCCTTTTAAGGGTAATCAATCACACAATCAGATAATAGCAAAGCTGGGAGATAATGTAGAAAGGTTACAAATTTACTTACACTGCAATTCAGTATCTTTTCTTTTTTTAAGTAGCTTTTCTTTCTATAACTTGATCTTCCTCGGGAATCTTCCCACTAGTCAGTTTTTTGTGAGCTGGCGGGAACTCCCTCATATCTAAGCAAACCATGCCACCATCTGAACTGTCTTTGACTTCCATATGTTGCCACTGGGCAACCTGGTCTAGTGAATCTCCCCTCTTACCCTCCACGCAACCCTAAACCCAACCAGGTTTCAAAGGGGATCAAGAGGTAACAACAGTCCCTCATTTTTCTGGCTTTCACATTAACCTATTTACCATTACCATTCCCACTCCAGGAATTCAACCACGATGAAGATGGGATGAGGGGGCAGGAGAAAGCATTATATACATGGACTTCTCATCTCCTCTAACTTTGCCTCTCTCTTTGATCCCTTACTGACCCCAGATTTTCACTTTCTATTTCATTATACCTACATTATGAATGTATCACACTCTCTCCCTTTCTTGAAGTGATACTTGGCCTTTTCTCGAATCAGACTGACTTTCACACTTAGAGGACACACTGTGATTTTTTGTTTGTTTGTATGTGAATTGTGCTTTAGGTGCAAATTTACAGAGCAGAGTTTAATTCAACGTTTCATGTACATTTGGTTTCACTCCCCAGTTACCATCCCCAAACCCTAACCCACTTTCCTGCCCTCCTTTCCCAGTAACCTCCCCCCTGCCCTGCGCCCCTCATAGTTATGCACTCCTGTGTGACCTACATTTCCTCTACGTGAATGTTGCCCCTCTGGTGCCCTGTAGTTGACTGCTCCAAGGGATGTATCTCTGTGGAGTATGTGGGTGCGTCACCCTGGATTGAGTGGTCTGCATGTACATCTTCTTTACTACTAGGCTGAGAACCAGCCCCTGGCAGTGAGTTTTATTCCAGGCCCAAAGTGTACCCCAGGGCCATAGTATTGGGGGTCCTACCAGACTCCATCCAACTCTTAATTCTGGTCATTATTGTGTTTTTGGATGGACACACTATGTTTTAATTACCAGTGATTCCACTTAGAAGGATATAATACAGGCAACACAGCATGTCAGCATGATAGCATCAAATACATTTTCAAAAGAAGTTCTTATATAAATCTATACATTATATCTATATAATACATTAACCTTTATATCTTTATTTATTTATTTATTACCATGAAGTAAATGAGATACTTTTAAGACCTACTATTTAAAACAGTAAGAAGCTGTGGTGGTACAATGATTAAAGCATTTGGCTGCTGACCAAAAGATCAATGATTTGAATCCACCAGCCACTCTGTAGGAAAAAGATGATGCAATCTGCTTCCTTAAAGATTGACAATCTTGGAAACCCTATGGAGCAGTTCTACTTTGTTATATAGATCACAATGAGTCAGGATTGACTTGTCCTAGTCACTGTGAGTGACACTGAGTTGATGGCAGGTTTTTTTTTTTTTTTTTCCTTCTCTCCAAGTGGAGTTAAAATTCTCATTATTTTAGAATTAACATGCTTGTGGATAGTAAAATTTTAGATAAATGTTTTAATGTTTTCTACTTTAAATACCAATACTGTTTGTACTGGTAAAGATCATTCTTTAGAAATACTTATACTTTGTATCACATTCTATTTAAAATATTGCTAGAAAAATGAAGCCTAGACATTGTTTCCCAGATCCCACCCAAATTACACTTAGCTCAGTTGGAAGAAATGAATGTAGCCTACTCTGATGTAAAACTCATTTAACCCTTTGTGTTGATTCTGATTCACAGCAACCATAGCAATGGTTCATGGAAATTCATAGCAATAGGACAAAGTAGGTTGCCCTACAGCAATTCCAAGTCTGTAAATCTTTATGGAAGCCACTGTCACATCTTTCTTTCACAATGAGGTTGGAGGGTTCAAACTGCCAATCTTTCAGTTAGCAGCCTAGTACTCAACCACTGTGCCACCAAGGCTACTGTACTCTGACTTAAGGAAGCCTCATATGCATGATCAGAACCACATCTTGTGAATATATTTTCCAAGGTGCTATAATGTATACATTCAATTATAAGAGATGTAATTCTAGGAAGCTGTGGCTATATTTTCTCCAACATATTTTCATACACTATAGCACAGTGGTTAAAGTATTTGGCTGCTAACCAAAAGACTGGCAGTTCAAACCCACCAGCTGCTCCATAGGACAAAGCTGAGGCAGTCTGCCTTCATAAAGATTTACAGCCTTGGAAACCTTAGGGGGCAGTTCTACTCTATCCTCTTGGGTTGCTATGAGCTGGAATCGACTTCCTGGCAGTGGGTCTGGTTTTTGTTTTTTGTAATCACATGGGCCCTTGGGCCTATTTTGTTAGTTCATACTCTCCTTAGTTCAGATCCAAAGTTGTTTTCGCCATAAACAAGATTGAACATAGCAGACATTTCACATTTATCTTAACCAAGTATATGTTCAAGGATACAATGTTGGGAGAGAGTAAATCTAAAGTCATCATCACATGTAAAACAGGTTTAGACTTGATAAGTCCTCTCTTTAAGGATATCTCTAAAATTATTAACAATTTAAAATAATAATGCCTAATTTGTGGGAATAAAATAGTCTAATATGAAAGTGCTTTTCAATAATAACATAAATTTCAAAGGGATTATATTTTTCAGGACAATGGTAAAGATAATGTTTAACTTCAGGCTTTACATGTCATGTTAAAAATATCAAAAGTGCCTACCAAAAAAATAAGTATAGAATATAAAGCCATGAGTCGGGTCTGACTCAACGGCACATAACAACAACAACAACAAACATGTTAAAAGTTGAAACAAGATTTTAAGAAAAGACAAAGCTCATTCTATTCAAAAGCATGAAAAAAAGGAATAATGGAGAGAAAGAAAAAAATAAAACAAAACAATGAAAAAGGAAATAGAAAGCACATTATAAGATGGCAAACTAGAATTCTAAGCAAAGCAGTTATCACTATAAATATAAATGGATTAAATTCTTCAGATTAGTTTCAAAGTAAAGATGAGATTAAAAATTCAGCTATATGATTGCTATAAAATACATGAAAGAAAACATTAAACTAAAGAACTCCAACCCTCCCCAGTAACTATATTATCAGGCAAAATCAACCTTAAAGCAAAAAGAATTACCAGAGATGAAAGGACTTAACAATAAAATTTTAGTGCATAGAAGGAACACACAAATGAACAATGTTAGAAATGAATAGAGCAACCTAAACAGAGATGTTGCAATGATATAAGCAGATAATTAAGTGCCATTTATCACATTTTTAAAAAACATTAATGAGATGGAAATATTCTTAGAAAAATAAACCTTAACAAAAATTGACTCAAGAAGGAAAGAAATAAACAACTGAAATATTGTATGTAGGATTCATTTTACAAGTGAGTCTTATCAATAATTTAAGGAACTGATAAATCTCACAAATTCTTCCAAAGAATAAACAAAAGAAGAGTCAATTCATTTTATGGATTAAAATAGATCTTGTATTAAAAATTAAGACTAAATAAATAATCTAGAAAAATGCTAACATACTGAATTCAGCTCACTACACACTGCTATCAAGTCAAATTCTGACTCAGAGACCACATAGAACAACGTAGGACTGCCCCACAGCGTTTCTAAAGCTATAAATCTTTACAGAAGCAGACTGCCACATCTTTCTCCTGCACAGTGGCTGACCTTTCAGTTAGCAGTCACATGCTTAGTCACTGCACTACCAGGGCTCCTATACTGAATTCAACAATGGATTAAAAATTATACATTATGATCAATAGTTTAATTATAAATCAATTAATGTAATTCATTACATTTATAGATATAGATATATTAAAAAGTAAAACTAGGTGGTCATTTCAATAAACAGGAAATATATTTAATAAAATACATCATTTATAATAAAAATTCTTAGTACACAAGTAATATAAAGTAAAATTTCCTATCAGCATAGTGGCTAAGACACTTGCCTGCTAACCAGACGGCTAGCGGTTCAAACCCACCAGCCACTCCTCGGAAGGAAGGTTGGGCAATCCTACTTCCGTAGTGATACTGCCTCGGAAACCCAAGGAGGGGTCGCTATGAGTCGGGGCCGACTCGACGGCATATAACAACAACAACAACAGGATATTTGAAAAACCACCACCACCAAACCAAACAAACAAAAACACCCTAATACTTGATGAAATTTGAAAGTATTTTCTTTAAGATACAGAATAAAGACAATAGATCATACCTTGACCACTCCTGTTTAACATTAGTGGAGGTTCTAGTCAGTGCAACAGGATAAAATCAAGAAGTATACAGTATAACAAATAGAAAAGATGAAACAAAATAAATTATTTATAGATGACATGGTTATCTACATCTAAATATATTTATACTCTTCATATAAAATATGAGATCTAAAGATAAATTATTAGAATAGACAGCTGAGTAATTTGGAAGAAAAAAATAAATATTTAAATTTAATTAATTTTCTATATACTAGCAGAGTTAGTAAACATAATTTATAAAAAGCTATCACTTAAATTAGTAATAGAGATGTAAAATACCTAGCACTATATCTGACAAGCAATTTTTCAACCCTTTTTGAAGATAATAAACAACTTTATATAAAGATTTTAAAGCATAAATTCATGGAGAAATGACCATACTCGCAAATATGAAGACTCAATATTTTATAAATGTCAACTGTCTACAAATTGACCTGTAGATTCAATATAATCCCAATGGAAGTTCCAACAGATTATTTTATGTATTTTATAAGCTGATCCTAATATTTGTACAGAAGAGCAAAAACAAAGATAAATATCACTCCTGAAAAACAAGGTGGGGTGCTTGACCCAATGAGCTATTAAGATGTTTCTTATGTCAACAGGTATTAGACAGTATGATATTGATGCAGAGATAGATAAACAAACTAGTGGAAAAGAATAAGTAGTCCAGAGACAAACCCATATCTACACAGAAATTTAATTTTTAACAGAATGAATATTGAAAGTCAGTGGAGAAGAAGAAACTACTCACTAAATGAGTTTGTAATAATTGGTCATCCATATGAAGGAAAAGATATTACACAAAATTTATTGTATAAAAACCATTGCAGGTAGATGAAAGATTTAAACAATAGTACTTTTAGAAGACAATATATTAGAGATCTTTATTACTTTGGCAGGGAAAGACTTCTTAAATACAAAAAAAGCAACAAATTATAAAAGTAACAGAAACATTTGATTACATTAAAACAGGAGTAAATTTCATCAAAATACACCTGAATAGTGTATAGCTCAAGCTATAAACTGAGAGAAGATACCTGCAACATATACAACTGGAAACGACTTTTCATCTATACTATATAAATAATTGCCACAGACAAAAGAAAAACTAAATTGAAAATGGTCAATGGATATGAATAGGAATTTCACAGAAGAGAGAAAGTAAATGGCCAATAAACATGAAAAAATGCTCAACCTCATTAGATATCAGGACTATGCAAATTAAATCCCCAATGAGATAGCATTTCACAACCCCAGACTGTCAACAATTTTTAAAAAGTCAGACAGTCTCAAGTGTTGTCAAGGATATGACACAATTAGAACTCTCATAAGCTGGGGGTCTGGGTGTAAATTGATAACACAACTTATGAAAATTATTTGGCATTCGTTCATTCAAAATATATTATTGACTATTTACTATGCACCTGACACCATTGTGGAGACAGAGCATGAACAAAACATATAACATTACTGATTCAAGTTAAACAACTCAAATTCTAATTCCTGGAGAGGATATACTCTATAGAATATAAGTATGTAACCTACGGAACTCCGTTACTGCTGTGTTGTTAGATGTGTTTGTGTAGATTACAACTCATAGCAACCCCATGCACAACAGAATGGAACACTACCCCGTGTCTCCTTACAATCATTGCTATTTGAGCCCACCATTGCAGCCTCTCATCAAACCATCTCACTGAGGATCTCTCTCTTTTTCACTGACCAAGCATGATGGTCTGGTCGCTCCTGATCACATGTCCAAAGTACTTGAGATAAGTCTCGCCATCCTCGCTTCTAAGGAGCATTCTGGATGTACTTTTTCCAAGACAGATTTGTTCCTTTGACAGTCCGTGGTACATTCAACATTCTTGCCAATATCATAATTCAAAGGCATCATTTCTTTGGTGTTCCTTATTCCCTGTCCATCTTTCATGCACATATGAGGCGACTGAAAACACCAAACACCTGGCTTGGGTCAGGCCCACCTTTCTATTACGACTCTAAACATTTCTTCCATCTTCTTTTGATGCCACCTGTGTTGTTCAATATTTTGCCCACAGAATCCTTCAATGTTGCAACTCTAGGCTTGATTTTTTTTTCCCCCAGTTCTTTCAGCTTGAGAAATTCTGACCATATTCTTCACTTTCAGTTTTCTAACTCCAGGTCTTTGCACATTTCATTAGAATACTTCACTTTGTCTTCTGACGCCACCCTTTGAAATCTTCTATTCAGCTCTTTTACCTTATCATTTCTTCCATTCGCATTCGTTACTCTCCATTCAAGAGCAAGTTTCAAAGTCTCTTCTGACATTCATTTTGGTCTTTTCTTTCTTTTTAATCACCTTTTGTCTTCTTCATGTATGATGTCTTTATGTCATCTCACAACTCATCCAGTCTTTGGCTATTGATGATCAATGTATCAAATCTAGTCTTGAGATGGTCTCTAAATTCAGGTAGAATATACTCAAGGTCACACTTTGGCTCTCATGGACTTGTTTTAATGTTCTTCAGCTTCAACTTGAACTTGCATATGATTAATAGATAGTCTGCTCCACAGTCAGTACCTGGCCTTGTTTTGACTGATGATGTTGAGGTTCTCCATGCTCTCTTTCTACAGACAGAATTGATTTGATTCCTGTGTATTCTCTCTGTGAGATCCATGTGTTTAGTTGCCATTTATTCTATTGAAAAAAGGTATTTCCAGTGAATAGGTCATTACTCTTGCAAAATTCTATCATACAATCTCTGGCACTGTTTCTATCACCAAGGCCATATTTTCCAACTACTGAGTCTTCTTCACTTCCAGCTTTTGCATTCCAAGCACCAATAATTATCAGTGCATCTTGATTACATGGTTGATCAATTTCAGGCTGCAGAAATTGGTAACAATCTTCAGTTTCTTCATCTTTGGCTCTAGTGGTTGATGCTTAAATTTGAATAATGATTTATTACCTGGTCTTCCTTGTAGGTGTATGACTGTTATCCTATTACTGACAGCATTGTACTTCAGGATAGATTTTGAAATGTTCTTTCTGTTGATGACTGTGATGCCATTCCTCTTCAGTTTGTCATTCCCAGCATAGTAGACCATATGATTATCTGATTTGAAATGGCCAGTACTATTCCATTTCAGCTCACTAATGTCTAGGATACTGATCTTCAAGAGTTCTATTTCATTTTTAATGACTTCCAATTTTCCTAGATTTATACTTCATACATTCTACATTCTGATTATTAATGGATATTTGTAATTGTTTCTTCTCATTTTGAGTTGTGCCACATCAGCAAATGGAGGTCCCAAAATCTTTACTCCATCCATGTCATTAATGTTGACTCTACTTTGAGGGGGCAGCTCTTCCTCAGTTGTATTTTTAGTACATTCCTACCTGAGGGGCTCCACCTATGGCATTATAGCAGACATTAATCTGAGGCTATTCATGATGTGTCATTGGCCAGCTTTTTTTTTTTTTCTTTTTTTAAAGTAATAGATCACCATGTCCTTCTTCCTAGTCTGTCTTCATCCAGAGGCTCTGCTGAAACTTGTCCATGATGAGTAACCTGCTGGTATTTGAAATACCAGGGGCACAGCTTCCAGCAACATGCAAGCCACCAAAATACAACAAAGTGACAGACAGTGATTATCTGATTTGAAATGGCTAATACTATGTGAATGTCAAAATACTAATGATTTTAGTCCAATTAAGAAAGGTAAGAACCAAAAATATGTATCATCAATAAGGAGCATCTGGTGGCAGAGTAGTTAAAGTCCTTGCCTACTACCCAGAAGGTTGGCAGTTTGAACCCCCTAACCACTTCAGGATGCAAAGATGTAGCGGTATGCTTCTAGAAAGATTTGCAGCCTTAGAAACCACATGGAGCTGTTCTACTCTGCCCTATCAATAAATTACAGCATTAGATACAAAAGAATAAAAAAATCATTGAAAATGAATGAACTATAGCCATACATTAGTAAATACAAATTTCAAAAACTGTTAGTGTATGAAGTATATGACAATAAACCAAAAATACCAAACCCACTGCCATCAAGTTGACTCCGACTCATAGCAACCCCCATTGGGTTTCTGAAGTGGTAAATCTTTATGGAAGTAGATTGCCCAGTCTTGCTTCTGTGGAGTGGCTGGTGGGTTTGAACCACCAACCTTCTGGTTAGCAGTCAGATGCCTTAGGCACTGTGCTACCAGAGCTCCTTGTATATGACAATAGGTAAAACTAAACATATTTAGAAACACACTAACATATTAAGTGGTAAGCTATAAAGAACAGCAAAGGAATGATTAACACATATTTTCAGAAAAGATTTACTTTTGGGCAGTGAGGAAGAAACAGAGAGTATCCAAGGTAAGGCTCTATTTTTGAACCAATTGGTAGACTCGTGGGTGTGTTTTATTTCTTCATAACCACAATTTATGTTTATAGACTTTTTAAAAACATGATACATTTTATAATAATAATAAACCCTCCATGTCATTAACACCTTGTTGTTGTTGTTGTTGTTATGTGCCGTCGAGTCGGCCCCGACTCATAGCAACCCCTCCTTGGGTTTCCAAGGCAGTATCACTACGGAAGTAGGATTGCCCAGCCTTCCTTCTGAGGAGTGGCTGGTGGGTTTGAACCGCCAGCCTTCTGGTTAGCAGTCAAGTGCTTTAGCCACTATGCTACCAGAGCTCCTTAATTAGGCTTAATTTCTTTGCCTAGTTTTCAATTGGTGACTAAAACAATAAAGTAGTAAAATCAAAGACTCACTGTTCATATATCATATTAACAATACTGTATCACTGTGTTAACAAATAAGTGTAATTTTTCTCAGTAAAAATAAAAAGCAATTTAAACTCATCAGAAAATTGAATGAAAGCTCTGAGATGACATGTGATTATCAAGACCAAAATCTATAGTATGGCATAAAACTGATTCAACTGCTCTGGCTCTCAAAGTTTATTTATGTAAATTCTTCCAGAAATATGCCTACCATGGTAGAATCAATCTATAATTTATCCCATTAAGGAACAAGTATGATATAAATAGCTAATAAACATGTTAGAAAATGATTTGTAAGAGTTTATGGAAGAGAAAGCCATTCATATAAATTGATTCAGCATCATGTTTATAATACTGGAAATCATATTTAGTGAACATTATTCAAATATAATTTCAGTTTGAGACTAGGAAATGGCACTAAGGCAATATTTTACAGAATATAAATATTGAAGTGGAAGTTCTCTTTTAAAGGTTGATAATTATTTTGACACATTTAGCCAAATTCTGATAAATAACTCCTCTATAGACTATAAGCTGGGAGGAGGTTGGGGAAATGTAACTATTGTTCTCAATGCAAAGAACAATGCCTATATACATAAATGAATTATTCTTACTGAAAAATCTTAAGATTTTTATAATTTAGATCATTAATAATTTAATAAGCTTACTTAAGAGTCAATACATATTTTGAAAATTAAAATCTATGTCACTATTGGTAG
This sequence comes from Orycteropus afer afer, assembly GCF_000298275.1. NCBI lineage: Eukaryota > Metazoa > Chordata > Mammalia > Tubulidentata > Orycteropodidae > Orycteropus > Orycteropus afer. The sequence goes on along the minus strand of NW_006921588.1, from coordinate 18,626,235 downwards.
GTATTGACAAATATATAATTTTGGGGAATTTTGACAATACATATACACAAATGAGCATCACTATAAACTAATATAACTGTAGTGTATCTATTGGAAACTGTGCAGTATTAATGAAATTCATAGAATACATAAAGAATTTTACCCCTCAGATCAGGAACCCTATAGATATATTTTTCAAAACTTCACTAAATTAAAATGAAAGTTTTCTGTGATTAAACATTCAAATCATCTAATTTCCAAACACCTAAGTATTTAGAATGTCAAGTAAAATTACTCTACCCTAGGAGAGCTGTAGATTCGCAGTGAAAAGGTTAGGCATAAATGAAATACTGCTTAAACCATATTTCCTTATAACTTACTTTGAATAGTCAATAACAAAGGCAAGATTCAGTTATCTTAAAATTACTTACCACATATATGAATGTGTGTGTGGTGTGTGTGTGCGCACATACATGCATATAAATCTATTTCTTTTTCTTTTGAGACACACATACATAAGAAGGTCATTTTGGACTTTTTTTTTCCTGTATGCTATAAATTAAAGTGTTAGCTTTTACATAATGTATTTTTAGCATGTAGTGATACTGTTCTGTTTCTCTAGCTCTGTCAGTTTCACACCACTTTATAGGATGAAATTGACAAGAAATGGTGCAAAACCGACAACTGGAGGCACAGAGATTTAACAAGAAATTACTATGCAAAATTGTTTGAGAAAGGCTGAAAAACTAAATATTTGATAGCAATGACTTTGTTCCAACTTGATTAGATGTTCCAGACCAAAAAAATTCTAAATTCTTCAAGATATATTAAACTATATATGCATAATGTTTAAAAAATGAAAGTAGAATAATCTATACAATAGCACACAACGTTACTACCTGATTGTCTTATAGACACAGATATGTAGTATTCTTAGAATGAAAGTTTAAGCCATAGTTCCTGCTAATCTCCCTAGAGTCAAGTGGTAGTTCCTACACTTGCATTCTTGTGGATACAATAATTGTCATTCCAAACCCTTTCTCTATAGTCACCTCTTCAATTCCCTTTACGACAGGTTGTTGTTGTTGTTAGGTACCATTGAGTCATCTCTGACTCACAGCAACCCTATGCACAGCAGAACAAAACACTGTCCAGTCCCGTGCCAGCTCCATGATCCTTGCTACTTGAGCCCATCACCGGAGCCACTGTGTCAATCCATCTCATTGAGGGCCTTCCCCTCTTTCGTTGACCCTTCACCTTACCAAGCATGACATCCTTCTCTAGGGAACATTCCCTACTGACAACATGACCAAAGTAGGTGAGACAAAGTCTGGCCATTCTCACTTTCAAGGAGCATTCGGGCTGCACTTCCTCCAGGACAGATTTGTTAGTTCTTTTCGCAGTCCATGGTACTTTCAGCATTCTTCGCCAGCACCACAATTCAAAAGCATCAACTCTTCCTTGGTCTTCCTTATTCATTGTCCAGCTCTCAAATGCATATGAGGTGATTGAAAACACCATGGCTTGTGTCAGGCACACCTTAGTCCTCAAGGAGACATCTTTGCTCCTCAGCACTTGAAGGAGGTCATTTGCAGCCGACTTGCCCAATGGGGATACGTTGTCTGATGTCTTGACTGCTGCTTCCATTGGTGTTGATTGTAGAATCAAGCAATGTGAAGTCTTTGACAACTTCAATCTTTTCACCTTTATCGTGATGCTGCTTAGAGGTCCAGTTGTGAGGATTTTTGTTTTCTTCATATTGAGATGTAATCCATACAGTTTTCTTCAATCTTCATCGGTAAGTGCTTCAAGACATCCTCACTTTCAGCAAGCAAAGGTGTGCCACAGCGTATCATAGGTTGTTAATGATTCTCCCTCCAATCTTGATGCCATGCTCTTCTTCATATAGTCCAGCTTCTCGGATTATTTGGTCAGCATATAGATTGAATAAGTATAGTGAAAGGATACAACCCTGACATACTCCCTTCTTGATTTTAAACCATGCAGTGTCCCTGGTATGAAATACCAATTTTTAAAAAAGGAAGTTTCTGGAAGCATCATCTTTGAGATTCTGTGTTTTTTCCCTTCATCAAAATCTTTTGTGTGTTCATTGCTCCAACAAATCTGTTACCATCATATGAGGTCTCAAAACTAGAGTGATGCTTTATGCCTCTTTTCAGCTTAATATGTCTTGCACGTCTCTGTATCTGTGGTGTGTTTCATTCTATTACCCCCTGCCCTACTCTAGGCATTGTTTCAAAAATACAGTTAGAAAAGCCTGTATTCACATCTTATTAGTGAGGTGATTTAGGGGCAGTTACTTTGTGAACTTCTATTGCTCATTGAAGTATGGAAGTGATAGTACCTATATTGCAGCAATTTTTTCAACATTAAATGCAAATATATAGAGAACGTACTTAGCATATAGCCCTTGGCCAATAAGCCTCCATAAACGGTGGTGGTGGTTGTGGTTTCCTATTACAAGTCATTTTGCTTTTATTCTTCTATTCTAGACTTTCTATCTTATTTCATGATGACAAAGTCCAAGATCAATAACATAAAAGTAGCCAGAAGGTTACTGGTTATTTATGTTTGCTTAATAATTGACCTGTGATGAGGAAGAGGAGGACAAGGAGGAAGTAATAATAAATAATTAGTAATAATATTGCCTTTGTGCTTTGCAAGCATTTTTCATGGGCATCATCTCACATCACATGTATAACATCTTGATAGAGCATAAATAATTTCCCTTAAGTACAAGGAAATTAAACCATACAGAGGCTAAATAAGTAGCCCAACTGGAGGCTGAGCCAATTAATAGAGAATGGAGACCACATTACTTGGACCCAAGAACTCCAAATAGGTGATATAAATGATAATGCCATGCCATCTTGAAACATAACTCCTGTGGTGCAAATAGGGTTTCATGTGTATGTTTTATGGAACACCTGGACTATGTTGATCAGGTCAAATGAGAAAAACACACACTCAACATTAAAAATAGATCACAGCTGCCTTGCAAGATATTTTGAGTAGAGCAGAAGCAAGATCATTTATCACCAAATATCCCTATTTCTATGATTTTATCTTTATAAATTCAAATTATATTAGACTCTCCTTTGAATTATCCTACTTAAGTAGCCATCAGCTTTATCTTTTCAAAAAGATAAACATTAACTATAATCTCAAGAAATATAACATGTAACTAGTTTAATTTCTGCTACACAGAATTTTCAAGGGGAATTTTGCTATTTAGAAAATAATAAGATTCTACAGCATGATCTGTCTTATAAAGAAATAATTGAGAAAGAGCTTTTACACTTGTTGTTGTTGTTACACTAGAAAAGGTAATATCTGAAAGTATATGATTGCTAGTTATAAATGACTACTTATAGCCTTTTAAGAATTAACCATCATCCCAAAATATTTATAGTCTACTTAAGTAGTTATCCAATAGGTTTTCTGCTTGGATACCCTTTCTGTTTTTATAAACTCAGAATTATATATGAAGCAAGCATTAAGTGGGAATTATATGCTTAAAAATGTAATCAATGAACATTTCCAAATAAAAACTGTTTTTAATAACCACCATGGAAAAACATCATGTCACACCTAAATTCTATGTATTTAAGCCATACAGAGCACATCAAAGCTAGCCTTGAGTGACTGAAAAGATATATTCCTAACATTGGGGAAATCTTCCTTGAGAACAGATGCCCAGACTAGCCTGGAGGCAGCAGGTTTTCATTGGGTGACTAATCACATCACTGGGGCAGTTATGTGAAGTCTATAAAAAGGATATTTAGTAGTAAAATGCATGAATATTGATGATAAGGAACAATATGGGCATGTCAACATGTTTCTGCACAGCATCACAATCACAATAAATGATCTGAATGTTAAAATAAATGCAGCTCATCCTCATTCTCAAGCAGCAAGTGCCATTTTGTCAGGTTTGGGACTTTCAGACAAAAATCAATGAAGAATTTCCCTGAATAAAATTCACATGGTTCAAGTCTTGCAGCATAGTTATCTCAGTAATAATCTTTCATTTAATCCTTCATGTTCTTAGAGCAACTCATTCTCGAGAAACTCAAAACACATTACAAATTTTCTTCAAACTACTCATGCAACTAATCTTCAAGAATCTAAGAAGAGATTTAAAAAGCTGCAATGAAATGAAGGCACATGAACAGTATCCTTAGAATTCCCTACTTTAAATAGTTCTTACAGAGTACTCGGGAAAAATCTAGTCTAAATCCCTCACTTTAGAGGTAAAGATTTTGAAGCACAGAGAGTGAAGTGACTTACTCAAGGTCTCAAAATCAATTAGTGGCACCCTCAGGATGAGAATTCAAAAAACCTACATTTCACCTACCATGTAGCCTGTCCTGTAAGAAAGTAAGCCATTACTATGAAAGATACACATTTGTGGATTTGGGGCTGTAAAAATTATCTTTTTCACGGTTAATCTTTTTTTTTCCCCAAAAATACAACAGTATTATCTTGTAGATAAAAAATATAAAGTAACTTAATCTACCATTATCTGGTCCCCTCAGAAGGAAGATTGGGCAATCTATTTCTGTAGTGATACTGCCTCAGAAACCCAAGGAGCCCTCGTTATGAGTCAAATCGACTCGATGGTAGCGAGTTTTTTTTTTTAATCTAGTCCCGGCATATAGTACTTTTTTTTTTTTTAGCTGAACAACTAATATCATCAAAACTCCTTAATACTGGTTGGCAAAATACGGTCTTTAATTGTTGAAAATGACATCTGTAAACTCTCAGTTGAGAAAGCTTTGGGACAGAACAAAATAACACTAATTTAAACCATAAGTGATAGAAATCAGTCTGAAAATACTTTCCAAAAAAGTCACATCATTTTATGCGTTTCTAATTTTAAAGGCCATTTTTGAATTCTTGATAAAACCTCAAGCTAGGAAACTATTAAAAACAGAAATTAATATGTAAACTACAGTACCTCAAGTACTTTTTTTTTTTAAAAAAAAAAAAAAGAAAACTTTTCTTAAATCTACCTTCCCTCCCAAAGCAAAGTCTTCTGAAAAGATTAGTTTATGCTTTAAATTATAGTGTCAGGCAATAACATAACATAGGGAAGTTAACACAGTAGGGTTAAAAAATGACTTCAAAGAGGATACAACGTACATAAAATAGTTGCACTAGTCTCTAAACTGAGTTAAGAGAACTAATGGAGTTAGTCTTCTATACTTAAACAAACAAAAACAACCACAAGAAATGAACTTTATATTTCAGTTCCAGTTTCCTGAAAATCCCAGAAGGAAACATTTAATTTTCTAGGACATGCTGAAAGACATAGGTAAAAAGGCAGCACAGCTAGAGCCGAATTAATCAAGGCCACATCACCAACAATCAGCAGAACTTTCCTGGTGATTAAACACAATTTGAGACAACTGGAGGTGGACCCAATCCAGTCAGAGGTTCCATGGGAACAGAATATTGAGTGCAAAATAGTCTCAGAGAACGGAATTTGTAAACAGTCATAAACCTCAGCATTTTCAAGACTGCGGGGACAAAATCAGAGTAAAAACCAAGAGGGTGAGCCTTGCACTTTCAAGCTTAGAGACATTTTATTAACTAGTGCAGGTTCTTTCCCAGTCTCATTCTTATTTCTCAGATTCCATACTGATTATATAAAATACTTGTCTTCTCTAATTTCCTAAAAATGTCAAGTTACACGACTATTAGCTATTAGGTAGGCATGGAGCAAGTCCCAGTCTTCCAAGGCTAGGAATGTTTCATTAATTCTAAATTGTTAAATCCAAATATATGTGGACTTTTGTTCTGTCAATTTAACACCTGTTTTGGGACAATTATAAGATTGACCACAGCCCTAAGGAGATAACCTAAGTTTATGGCTGTCTCCTAGATTAATCCCTAGTAGCTCTTAAAAGTGTCCCATTTAATCATATGACCACCAACTATTAAGAACTTTAAATGGCTTCTTTTGTCATACTCTGAATCTTCAAGAAGATTTGTGTCCATAAAATATAATGGTAGAATATGATTTAAATATGGACCTCAACATGAGAGGTACACAGTACATACCTTGACCTCCTTAGGTCCTACCTCCTAGCCCTTGTTCTTCACCTCTTTCTAGTACTCATAGATGTTCTGTCTCCCCCTGGAAACTGCACATTATTCTTAGAAATTTTTCATCCTGCTTTCCCTTCATTGGTTTGGAAGCACAGACCTAATTTAAAATTTTAAATATCTACAAAATGCGTTCAAAACTATTAATTAAAATTTAAATCAATTATTACAACATAGGTCATTTGTAAACTGAGTCTAACTTGCATACTAATAAAAGAAGAATTTAGGACAAATTTTATGCTTAAATAAATGCTGTTGAATAAGCACACGAATGGATTAATGGTTAGAAAATAGAGTTATAGATAGGGAATTTAAGTGTGAAGTAATAGAAAAAAACATTTATTCTACAAACAAAAAGAGGTAACATGGTAACAAGATAGAGAAGAAGCCTAAAATCCAAAGCACAGTTAGATTTAGAAGTATCCCTTCCATATATAGAACTATTGATTTTCCACATCCACCAGTGTGCCCAGGGCACCAAAATGTATATAATCAGTCTACTGCAACATTTTTTGTTTTTACTAGAATATTGTAACTCAGACAGTATCATGAAAGTCATCAGTTAAGATGGGTTAAATTTTCAGAAATATGCAATTAGCCAAACAAAATACTTCTATGTCTTCAAACAAAATATGCATTTGTTGACCTTCAGCCTGTAATGTTCATCTCAGTCCAGTGTGGTTCTCACTTTGCACGAGACTACACCTTAGAAAGGTACACTTCTGCTCTTTTTTTTTTCTCCCACAGTATTTAAAGTATTCTACAAAGCTCTGCAGCATATCCTCATTTGTTCATCACTCTTACCCTATGTTTTGGTTCTCTAGTGCCACTCTAACAGAAATACCACAAATGGATGGCTTTAACAAACAGAATTTTATTCTCTTACAGTTTTGGAGGCTAGAAGTCTGACTTCAAGTGCCAGCTATAGGAACTAGGTTAAAAACCCTTACCTTTGGCTTCAGCCTGCCTCTTGCTCCCAGCCTACTGGAGCTGGAGGTTTCTCTTAATTCAGGCAGCTGCTGGCTGCTGAGGCTGACAAACCCAAGATCAACAAATAAAATGGCACAGTCCCATGATTACCAAACAACATGGCAGGCCACTAGTTCAAGTCAAGAGACAGTCACAAGGTTGGCAAAAAACATGGCAGGATGGTGAATGAAGACTCACCTACACACAGAGTCCAAGCATGCCAGAAAGCTGCAGAGACTTTTCTCAGTGCTTCTTCCTGTATGTTTAAAGCAGCCCACATCCCTAAGACAACTACTCAGCTGCTCCAGTAGATTCCACCATGGAGTTGATGACCAGTCTCATCATGGGGAAAAACCACATCCAGCTGCCCAGCCGCTCAACCAGGCCCAGCCAAGTTGACACACAACTACCACACCCTATAAGATACATTTTCAGATGAGAAAACTGAGTTTAGATAGGTTAGAGAACTTACTGTGCAGTTCATAAGCGGCAGGGGCAGGTACTGAACCTGTGGCCACTTTATGTCAAATCACAAACTATTTGCCACCGTGCTCTATTATCTGACTCAATAGTTCCTTCACAATCAATTCATTTGTGGTGCTTCTTTCAAAGACTCTCCACTACCTGCAAAGTAGAGTCAAACCCCTTTAACCAGTGATTCTCAAAGGTGGTTTTAGAACCAACTGGAGAGCTTTTAAAACATACCCATTCCAGTGATTATGATTTAATTGATCACAGTGGAGCCTGGGCATTGGAACAATTTTAAAATTTCCCAGCTGATTCTAATGTGGACTGAAAACATCACCCAAGATTTGCATTCCAGGCTCTTTATGATTAGTTTACCTGCTTTGCCAACTTGCTTCTTGGTAGTTCCTCTCACCCAGTCTGTCCCTCCAGACATACTACAAAAAGACCACCACCTGACCATGATCGTTATATAAAGAAATAAAGAAACATTCTTATTTAGATTGGGATCTCTCTCCTGCTCACGGATTCAGCCTTTGTAGTCTGGGTATTATGTTCCCTGTGGTGATTCCTGGACATTTCTTTAATCTTTCTATCTCACATGGAGAATTTGGAGAGGCTTCTTTCCCTGCTATTTCTGCTGTCATTTTAAGTGGCCAAGAAAGATGGAAATACATAAAATACTAGGATTAGGTCACCAGTGTCTGTGTCCAGTTAGCTCATCCAATTACAGCACGTTGCTAATGGGACTAAAATCATGGCTTTCTCACCATGTAGTTGGCTCTGTGTGGATTTAAAAAAAAAAGCTTTACCCTTAATCTTGGGGAGACAATTCACTCATAGATGCCAGCAATTTTGCAGCTGATCTTAGTAGAGAGTATATCATCTTCAAATGCAAAGATGAGCATATTTTAAAGAGCAGCAGTCCATCCAATTTAGACTAATTAGAAGATAGAGGGAAAATATCCAGTTACTCGATAGTCAGCTGATCGTAATATTAATCAAGCCTTTCACACCACAGTTGTGCAAGTTGACTTTGACTATGAGATAACATCACTCTCATTTTGGCAGAGTTTTGAACTTATGAAACAAAAGGAATGGGTTAAATTAGCATTCAAACTGAGCATTAAATTCTTAGAAACAAAAGGATTCATGAGAAAATACCTATCATTTCACCAAAACTTTGTGTTACATCTCCAAAGGTAATATCACCCAATGTTATGAGTTTCTTGAGTAGAGAACTAAATATATGAGATTCAAAAACAAACCCACTGCACAACACTGTGAGCTCAATGCAGCACTGAATGCTGTCATATTTACTGATTTAAGGCAAGCCTTATTATCAGTTTAATGTAGCCTTCAGACTTTCTTCCTTTCCTTTTAATATGGTAGTGTGACTTACACTGTGTGTGGTACTTTGGATGTTTTCATTTTCATCACGAAGCTGAAAGTCTCCCAAGGTCCCTGTATTCTACATGGACACTTGAAAATAAGACAAATGGAAGTACTATATTGAAGGGACTCCTTGGAAGGAAGGTTGGGCAATCTACTTCCGTAGTGATACCACCTCAGAAACCCAAGGAGGGGTCGCTATGAGGTAAGGCCGACTTGATGACACATAACAACAGCAACATATTGAGGGGACATCCAAATGACTATACAACTGTGAATATTTGCAGAGGATATTTCCAGAAAATACCTGGAAGGTGAGCAGGCTAAGTCAAGACACTGGGAATGGTCATAATATGGCCAATGCAACACCTGCTTAAGATTTGATCAAACACCAGTTTTCACCTTGAGCGTGTAGGGAATAGACACTGGGGAGGACAAAGGGAAACAGACCGGATCATCATCCAATCACCTGGTGGGCTGCCTTCTGTTCTATTCTTTTTCCCACTCATTAACTGTTGGGAGTCATTTGACTGATAACCAGAAGGTTGATGGTTCAAACCCACAAGCTAGTCCTCAGAAGGAAGGCTGGGCAATTTACTTCTGTAGTGATACCTCCTTGGAAACCCAAAGAGGGGTCACTGTGTGTTGGATCTGACTCAATGACAGTGAGTTTGGAGTTTTCTGAACTGTTGCTAGAAACCATAAAATCATGAACTGGCAACCCTACAGCTTCTACTGTAATAAATCCTGATAACATCACATTCTATTTTCCTTCCACTTCTTTCCTCTTTTGTCTTCCTTTTTATATGAAAATATTTGTTATTTTCAAAAGTAAATCACACATACATTAAAAGATTCAAAAGTACAAAAAAAGTGTGAGTTTAAGTTTACTTCAAACAAAAGGGTATAATAATGAAAATAATATAATGAAATAATTTTCTACTCAGTCCCTAGTCCACTTATGAAATAAATTCATTCATTCATTTTCTCTTTTTCTCACTTTCTCTCTTTCTGCTCCCCTACTTTCCCCTCCCCCTCTCTCTGTATATATATATATACATACACATATACATATACATATAAACTTGATTATTTGCTTTTGTAAAGGGAACTTTATGGGGAAGTTCTACTTTGTCATATGAGGTTGCTATGAGTTAAAGATCAACTCAATGGCACCTAACAACAACACATACAAACACACACACATCTTTTACACAAAACACAGACTTGCATATTTCTTATTTTGCTTTTATGTTATATATTGTTCCATATCAGTTTCTTCTGATGTTCCTTAAATTACTGTATAATACAATTCTATATTTATGAGCCATAATTGCTACCATCAAAATAAAATTCTATATGGATATGGATATACATATACATGTAAGAAAATTTACTGATATACCTACCTTTAAGAAAACATTCAAGCATATATATTGACTAAATCTGAGTAGTGGAATTGCTGTGTCATATAGTACATTTTAAGTTTAGATAGTTATTGCCAAATCAACCTGCAAACACATGAAACAATTCACACTCCTTTCAACAATATATGAGTGTCCCGGTCCCCAAACACTTGCTAACTCTTCATATTATCATACAGTTGATCTTCACCTCTTTGATAGTTAAGAAAAATAGTTTCTGACTGTAGTTTTTTAATAAAGAATGAATCTCTTTTTATGGGCAGCAATATCAACAAATTTACTGAGTTCTGCACAACTATTCACAAACACCATATGCAAGTGTCCTATACTTCAGTTGGTGTTTTGGGTGCATCATCTATGATGTGCCAGGCATTGTATTGAGAGACACACATTTAAAAGTAATCAGGACACAGATTCTGTCCTTAAGTTACTGATGACCTAAGAAGAGAGAAAGATATTAAAAAATAATTAGTATTCAATGTGCTAAGCACAATAGATATGTTATTGCTGTTGTTAGGTTCCATCAAGTCAACTCTGTCTCACAGAGACCTTCTGTACAACAGAACATAACAGCGCCCGGTCCTGTGCCACCCTCACAATCTTGGCTATGCTTGAGCCCACCACTGCAGCCACTATGTCTAGATACAGAAGTTGTTAATCATGGGAAAAAGCTTATCCCTTAAATATACCTTACTTACTTAGCTTTTTTTTTAAAAAAAAAAAATTCAAATGTGACAAGAAAAATTAACATAACGCCTTGGTAAGCAAGAAGGATGAGTGTGGTACTTACATCTAATGATTGAAAATTTTGATTAGATGAGGGAGCTCTGTTGGCATAGTGCCTAAGGCATTTGACTGCTACCCAGAAGGCTGGCAGTTCAAACCCACCAGCCACTCCTCAGAAGGAAGGTTGGGCAATCTACTTCCGTAGTGATACTGCCTCAGAAACCCAAGGAGGGGTCGCTATGAGTTGGAACCAGCTTGATGGCAGTGAGTATGGTTTTTTTGGATTAGATGAATTACTGTTACCAACTCATCTACACTTACAATCTTTATTTATTGGAGTAAGTATAGAATAATTAAAAAAAAAAAAACCTCTCTTGTTTGATATATGTTTTTAGGACTTAAAGCTTTGTCTAACAACATTCAATAACAGAATATCTTTTCTCTACTCATTGTTTTCAGATATTGTTAGCTCTTTTTCAGATGAACAAATTCAAACCCCAAACTTTATCATCCTGTCTTTCTTTCTTCCCCAACTCATAGAACCATTAACTTTTAATACATGGTGGTTCTTATTAACTATCATACACTAAGCTTGTCATTTAGCATGAGGTGTGTCAAGGATAGTTAATTATATTATTATAATTATTTTTATATTGAACACAGTTTCAGTATTCAAATACTAATAAAATGTGATAATAATATTAAGATTAGTGACTTATGAGACTACGATTGGAGCTTTTATTCATCATTCTAACCTTCCTTACACTGTCTTTCTGTCAAGAGGAAAGCTTTAAAACCTTCCCAGGATTAAATTCTACTCACTGAACACATTCACTTTCCACATGTTGCCATCATTTCCAAGCTTCATCACACTGTCTGTGGTCACACCTGGTGTGTCCTCACCCAAATGTAAGCACTGAAATTGGACTGCACACAGAACTAGAGCTAAAGAGGTTGGGGTGATGTCAGGGGAACTGCTGAGTAGAGGGCTCAAGAGGTCAAGGTTCCACTTTCAGTTCTGCTCTTCGGCAAGGCAGTCATTTCTGTGTTGATCATGATTTATCATCAGTAAAATGAGCAAATACTACTTGCTCTATCCACTTCCCAGGGTTATGGTAAGGACCAAATGAAACAACAGATGGAAATGGACCAAGAGTTAAAAGCAGTAAGGCTCTCAAAACCCCCTTTCTGAGACTTTCTTCCTTTCTCACGTAGGCCAAATTCTTTATGTGGCCTTTACCATCTCAAAGCTTCCCGGGTTGTGCTACCTCACTTGGGTTTCCTGTCCTCTAACACCTTATTTCCTGTCAATATTTACCTATATTATGTTTTATCTCTCAAACTCTATTATCTATTATTCTTGTTAGTAATTTTGACCAAAAGATAATATAATAATAGAAGAAAGAATAATCTGAAAATAATAATGAGCTACATTCATTATTTACTACATGCTAAACCATAAAGTCATCATTTGGCAACCATATAGTTTTAATATAATTTCTGATTATATCACACTGCTCCCATTTTCTCTGCGCTTGTCATGCAACAAGCTTAATATACATTATTTCCACTTATCCTTTATAACACATCCATGCAGTGGAGTCTATTATTACTCTTGTTTTCATGACGAGGAAACTGAGCACTTGGAAAGTAACATGTTCATGATCTTGCAGCTAAATTGTGGTGGAGCTGGTATTTAAACTGCTCCCATAACCACTCTGGTCTGCTGCTTCCAGATGCAGAAATAACGTAGTGAACAAATGGTCACTGATGTATAAACGTTTTTATTTAATACTCTCATAAAATCATACTCTGTAGTGGAAGATCATTTAGTTTAACCATCCATTCAAACTTCAACCTACTGTATCACTCTCCTAAATTATAATCTGGGATCAAATACAGCAATGCTGTGAGGATGGTGCAGGATCAGCCACAGTTTCATCCTGTTTCACGTAAGACGGCTATGAGTCAAAACCAACTTGACGGCACCTAATAACTTAACAACAAATATCGGGCTGCCTTTTGCTTCAGTACTACCCATGAGGAATGTGCACCATGTCCAAAAGGGAATCCCGTCATCTTCAGACAACACTGTTGGTTCTTGTCTACACTGAGTGGAAGTCTTTCTTCCTGAAAAGTCCACCCACTGATCTTAATTTTACCTAAGAGCTTTTTTGAAAAAGTATATTTCAGACATTGCTTATAATAAATCCCTTAATAATCTCTTCTCCTGGACAAATGCACTCAATGTACCTTGGTCAGCTGCTTTTTCTCAAATAAAAGGACCTAAGATCCACTGCAGTTCTCTCAAACCTCAAGCATGCTCTGACTGATGAAAGAACAGGACTACCATCTTCATTGTTACAGATAATCTATTTCCATTATTACTATATAAGACACCAGAGCCAACTCCATGGAAACTAACAAAACAAACATCATTAAGATTGTGGAGGAGGGGCAATCATATCACACTTTTGATTCATATGAGTTTATATACTTCAACATTTCTATATCTTTGTTTCTTCTCTCCCATTGACAGTAGTTGCCATTTTCCATGTTGGCTTTAGTCCACCTTTCTAGAACAATGGTTTGAACCTGGGCTGCTTGTTAGAATCACTTTAAAAAAAAAAAGAAAATCACTAAACTCACTGCCATTGAGTCACATCTGACTCACAGCAACCCTTCCTTGGGTGTCCGAGGTGGTATCACTATGGAAGGGAGCTTTAAAAATATTGTTACATGGGTCACTTCCCAGATATTCTGATTGATTTGATACAGGTATCAGGATTCATATTAATTGTGTTTTTATATTAATTGTGTTTATAGTAAATGTGTATTTTTATGTATTTATTACCCCAGATAAATATCATCTTTGAATTTAATGATTAAGTCATCAATGTTCTCACCAAGTCATTGCAGAATCTTGATATCTCATCTTAGGTTAATGTTGGCCAAGTACACTTTGGGAATAGGCATTCAACTATTCAGCTAAGAATACATTAAATTATAGTTTTATTTTGTCACAAATCATATCAGCAAATATTTTGTTAAAGAGCTTACAGAGAACTAATATAGAGCAGTTGTTACAAGCATAGAGTCTGAAGCCTGACTGCCTGGGTTCAAATTCCAGCTCAGCTAGTTGGATGACCTTGGGCAAGACACCTAACTTCTCTGTATACCTTTTTCCCTACCTGCAAAATGAGGATAACAATAATACTTATTTATAGTAGTATTTATTAAATAATACTTATTTATAGCATTACAGATAATGCTTCAGCTTAAAATATTCTGACTCTCCAATGCTTCTATTACTGGCTAACTTTTCTTATTATGAAATAGAATGGGTTGGAAATTAGATGTTTGGGACACAAACTTGCCTAAATCTATATGGTAAGCACCATTGTTAATCTATCTATCTATTTATTTAGTGATTTGGGTGAAGATTTACAGAGCAAATTCACTTTCCATACAGCAG
>NW_006921588.1:18566036-18610582 GCF_000298275.1 Orycteropus afer afer | reverse complement strand
GGTAACCAACAAAGAAAATTCCTTCTATAGATAAACCTTTCCTTAACTTTTACAATAATGGACTAATACAATATTTGTGCTTTTGTGATTGACTTATTTCACTCAGCATAAGTTCATCCATGTTATGCAGTGTTTTGCAGAGCATTGTTTATTTTTATTCTACACCTATACAAATTGTTTAGGAGCTCTGGTAGCATAGTGCCTAAGGCACTTGATTGCTAACCAGAAGGCTGGCAGTTCAAACCCAACAGCCACTCCTCAGAAGGAAGATTGGGCAATCTACTTCCGTAGTAATACTGCCTCGGAAACCCAAGGAGGGGTCGCTATGAGTTGGGTCCAACTCGACAGCACATAACAACAACAACAACAACATATAAATTGTTCACATTTATGTGATGAGAATTAACTGAGTTATACTTTATCTACTTTACTACTGCATACAAGGGAATCCACTGATTACTTTCCTAAATCTCCACAAAAGTAGTTATGTACCTAAATTACACACAAAAAAAGCTTCAGTTTTAAGAGTTAACTAATCTATTATGAATACAGTATTATTCATTGTGCAATAATAAAAATACATTATGAAGAGAAAATTGTCAGAAAAAGAAGTCCCTTTGGAGTCATTTCTGAATCTGCTTACCACTGGGTAATTTTTAATGTCTTCAAGGTTCAGATCCAAAAGCTTTCCAAGCACCCAGAAGATTCTTAAAGAACTCCACCCCTTTATCTTACTGGAAGCAGCAGAAGGGTTCTAGATATAAAGCTATTCCTTCTATCATTTACTAACATAACCAAACACTACTAGAGCACAAACACTACAACGAGATGGATTGACACGGTGGGTGTGATGATGGGCTCAAGTATAGCAAGGATCGTGGAGCTGGCGCAGGATCAGGCAGTGTGCATGGGGTTGCTATGAGTCAGAAACGACTCGACGGTACCTAACAACACCACCACTAGAGTGAGTAAGGAAAAAAAAAAAAAAGAACTAGCATTACCATAGACCTTCAAGTGAAATTGACATACCAGTCTTGAAATGGCTACAAAATATGTTTGGCTAAATGCTGCAGTGGTGCATAAGATTCCCTCTACTAATCACATGGAACCCTCCTCACCTCTGCCAGCATAATGTGTTCCCTAGGGGAGGTGTCTATTTATTATTCGATTGCTATATGTCAAAATATAGGCACACTTTGTTTTACTGTTCTTTGCTTTATCGTGCTTCACAGATATCACATTTATTTATTTATTTATTTATTACAAATTTAAGGTTTGTGGCAATCCTGTGTGTCAAGCAAGTCTATCAGCACTGTTTATCCAACAGCATGTGTTCACTTTGTATCTGTGTGTCACATTTTGGTAATTCACACAATATTTCAAATTTTTTCATAATGCTATTGCACACTTAATAGACTAGTGTGAACATAACTTTTATATGCACTGAGAAAGCAAAAAATTCATATGACTTGCTTTATTACAATATTAGCTTTACTGCAGTGGTCTGGAACTGAACCTGCAATATCTCCAAGGCATGCCTCTATAGATACTGAGAAACCTCACCTTCTAGGAAATTAAAAGAGAGCCCCTCAAACTACCTGTAACTTTCACTTAGTACCAGTAACTTACCAGTGCTTTTTCAAAAAAATTGAGAACAATTTCAAAGACATATTATTTTTGGAAAATAATTACTGAAATTTTAATTATGGGTTCCCATTGGTATTTTACCATGAGAAACACAGGAAAATAGGATTGAACTAACTAGAAGAAGGCTGGAGCTGACATGCAGAGTAGACAAAAGTGATATTTGAGTAAAGAGAAATCAGAATCTTTTACCAAAGAAATAGTTGGGATACTAGAAAAGGCTATCATATTTAAAAATTAATATGAAGAAGTAACGTATACCATAGTAACACTATGACTAGGCAAAACTGGAAAACAGATTGATGAAGGAAGGCAAAAAAATAATAATAATATCATTTGAAACCCAAAATAATTAGTTTGAAATAGTGGTACACTGCTAATAAAAACTCATTGCCATCAAGTTGATTCTGACTCATAGCGACTCCCATAGGCATCCCAAGACTATAAATCTTTACAGAAGCAGACTGCCTCATCTTTCTTCCATGGAGTGGCTGGTGGGTTCAAACCATCAACCTTTTTGGTTAAAAGCCAAATGCCTTAACCACTGTACCATCAGAGCTCCTGATACTGTTAATAGACATGGGGGGAAAAAAAAGGAAATAAATTATAACTGGGCAATAAAAATGGAGACATGAACTAGATCATTGGAAGCACCATTTAATTCAAAGAGGGTATGGTTTATTAGGATGGTAGATTGAATTTATTTCCAACACTTGGGTTAATTGATCTTACACTCAACTGATCAACTGCAGTTCAAAACAAGCATTATATGATACATGAGAGGGAACTGAGGTAGCAGTTTAGGTTGGATACAAAAAGGTTACTTTAAAGAAATTATTACCAACATCTCCTCTATGTTATTCACTAATCGACTGCAAGGTTGCCTAACACAAAATTCTGGTAGAGTATATGTGGTTAATTTCTAATTTTTTCTCCTATAGAGGAATAAATTATACACAAATATGTAGTTACTCTTGTTCCCCAAACAAAAACAAGGGAGAGGGCATGAAACTGGGACATGGGAACAGAGACAAAAGGTCATGCAGAAGGCTGAGTGAGCAAGGACAATTTTTCAACACAGCCTTAGGTAAGAAGAAGGAAGATGAGCCTTGGACTAAGACTCCTTTATTCTCCTATGGGGAGGTAGCCCAGATAAGTGAGGGGTGTGTTCAAAACCAGAGTGGAATGTTCTGCCTCTGTTCTGGTGAGATCAGAATTAGAGTAGCTCTGAACTGGAACAGGGGTTTTGGTAAGTAATTCGACATAGGTAAAATCGGGATCACATTAATATACTACAAGAATTCAATAAAACCCTGCCTATAAATATATTGGCATAGTACTGAAGTACACAGTAGTAGCACAATAAATGGCATCTCTGTTCTATTTGAATCAATTATCGTGAGTTGAATAATTAAAGGATCCCAGAGATTTTCTTATAACTCAAGTTTACAAGTTTACAAGTTACTCAGCCTCTCTGGGAAACTCAGGAGATTGCAGAAAAAAAAAAAAAAAAATCGGTCATAAAATAAAATAAAATAAATGAACATTTGAATAAAAATGAGCTGGAGGGGTGGTGGTAGAGGGGACAGGGGGAAGGACCTCCCACATGGGTCTTAGTTAAAACAAAACAAAACTAATATATAGACACCTCAAACCTGTTGGGGAAGGAATCCTGACTGTTCTAGTTGCTAAGGGATAACAACTGGAAATTAATTGTACAATACTCATTATTATTTATTTAAAATGTTTCTATTGTTGCTGTTAGTTCCTGTCAAGTCAGATTCTGACCCATAGTAACACCATGTGACAGAAAAGAACTGACCCAGAGGGTTTTCTAGGTTGTAATTTTTACAGGAGCAGATGGCCATATCTTTCTCCCACAAAGCCTCTGGGACGGTTTGAACCACCAACCTTTCAGATAGCAGCTGAGCATTTAACCACTGTGCCACGGGGGCTCCTTTAAAATGTTACTGACAGCTATTATTTAATGTACTGTCTTCATTTATCTTAGTAACTGTATGGGCATTTTAGATATTTACTCACAATTTTTATGCACCAATCCTATTTTTTTCATACCATTTTAAGTTTCTCAAATGATAACTGTCTTACCATAAAAGTTTTAAGGCATAATCCTTAATAGTAGAAACCAAATGTTTTTACAGAATTGTGAAGCCTCCATTATGGCTTTGATAGAACTAACTTTCTAGACTATTACTGGAGGCTTACCTTATTCAGAAATTATGTAAGATTGTCAGGACACTTGGTTAAATTTATATTTCAGATAAACAATGAATGATTTATAGTGTAAGTATGTCCCAGATATTGCGTGAAACATACTTACATTGAAAAATTACTCTGTTTAGAGAAACTTCAAATTTAATTGGGAATCCTGTATTTTTATTTGCTACCTCAGTGACCCTAAAAGTAGCTCTTCCTATTTCATTAATGGGAAGTAAGACCAGAAAGTCAGAGAAAAGGCTCAAAGAGAAAAAAAAGCTTTAAGGCAAGAATCCACTTTCTCACCAAAAAACAATCACCTCAAAAAACAAATACCTCAAAACAAATGGTAAACTCTCCACTAATGTTGTTGTTGTTATGTGCCGTCGAGTTGGCCCCGACTCATAGCGACCCCTCCTTGGGTTTCCGAGGCAGTATCACTACAGAAGTAGGATTGCCCAACCTTCCTTCCGAGGAGAGGCTGGTGGGTTTGAACCGCCAGCCGTCTGGTTAGCAGGCAAGTGTCTTAGCCACTATGCTACCAGAGCTCCTAACTCTCCACTAATAGTCCAAATTAATTATTGAATGTATATAATAGGAAAGCCCAGTGAACAAAGAGAGTGCTTTTACATTTCAGTCAGGTTTCTCAACTTCAACAAATTTAGTACATTTGCTATATTTCACTAATAATTACTTTTAAAATTTGCTGAAGCACCTCTCAGAACTGCTACCCCTTGATACAAAAGTGAAAAGATGCAGATTAAGTCTCTGAGATTCATAATATTCACATGTTCATGATTTTCTAAGTCCTATTTCTTATGAGGGAGAAATTGGTGCTCAGACTTCAGACAGATATGACAAATTATCCCTCACTTCAAGTGAAATTTCAATGATCTATATCCAATGACAACTTTGACTATTCTAAGAGAATACGGACATTCTAGACTTCTTGAAAGGTTTTCATTTACTAAACACATTTTATCATCAGGAATTTCAAAGAGAAATTCTCAGTGCCCTTTTAACCTTCAAATTTGCAACCAACAAACACAATTTGTGTCATGGGCTTCAGGGATGTGAGAAATAGATACTTCTTTGTAAATCAAAACCTATATCAAACTCCCCCTGACAATCTGATGATGATTTGTGCCATTACTTTCTCAAAGAAAAATAAGTTGTTTAATATTATGCTACATTTTAAAACAGAAAACCTTCTAATTATAATGGCATATACTATATACCTGTCTTTCAATAATTACATTTTATTTTGAATCCTTAATCATGTGCAGTCATTTAACCTAGACAAAGATCCAAGGATTAACAAGAATAAGAACATGAAATTCAATATGACAGAGGTGTTTTTCGTTCCATTGGCAAAACCCCATAAGAGAAAATATATATTAGCACCATCCCTAATCCACCTGCATACCCATTTCCACCATGCAAGGAATAAGCACAAGAATAAATACTCCACTAAATATCCTGGTAGTTAATTTGAATATCTCTACATTAAAATATAGTATGGCCAGCACAAGTTTTCAACAAGGGTTATATTTGCTGATGGAAAGAAAAGGATCAGGAAACTATCCCCATGTTTACAAGTGCATTTGATCTATTATCACTCTGTGGAAACAAACAAACTATATTTAATATTTCTATAAATTTGGCAGCTGAGTGTTTTTACTTTTTAAAACAAGGCAGTTTCATGGGAAAAAAAAAAGAGGTATTTTTCAACATTTTTAGTCTGTCTTTAGATGGTTAATTTTATTGCTTAACTGACCCTACTCAGAGTACATATGTCTATTAAAGTATGGGTAGCTTATATCAAATATAAAATGTATAAAAGCCTTGCACTTCCTCCAACAGTGCTTTAGGGTACATTACCAAACAATCAGATAAGGATAATGAGGAAAAGCACAATGTGGTTAGCCCTGGTAGAGTGGTTTTCAGCAAATGCATTACAAAATGATGAACAAATGCATTATATTTCAGAATGCAGCTTTTTTTTTTTTTTTTTATTGTTGTGAAAACATAGCTAGATATTTTAATGTCACATGTTAAGAAAGGTCCTAAGTGGCAAATGTCAGCAACTTTAAATCCATTAAGTCCTAAACAACATAAAGGAACTTAGGAGAAATGACGACTCATCCAGAGTAGAAGAGGCGAAGGTAACTCTCTTTTCTTGAGGGTCTAATTAGGTTTCCTCCTCTCCCCTCCTTTTTTTTTTTTTTTTATCTCATAGAGACACCTTAGCAGAAACTATCAGTTTTGACAGAACACCCAAATCCTGGCAGTGAACCATAAATTGACCATTACCATAAAAAGAGCTGCTAACTGAGAAACCATGTGCTCAGTATAAAACTAATTTCATGCTTTCAAAAGCACACAGTGGCTCCTAGCAAGATAGTACCCTGGGACTTGCCGAGACAGATTGGCGAACACAAATGGTTTGCTCCTGATGCGTCTGCTTAGCCAAGCTTTACATGTACTGGCAGTAAACGGGGTTCTCGAATCTTCTGTCAAACAAATACACACTTATCTATAACTTTAGAGCTGAAAGCCTCAAATCAATTTAGCAGAAAAGCACAAACACATCTATATACACACCCTATGTGCCATGTTAGCTTCCAATCAAATGAAAATAGATCTCTCTGCACTCCTACCATACTATACAGACACTTAATAAGCATAATTTTATTGGACTACATCATAACTCTCATAATCAATTCTTGTTTAGAAACAGCTTCTCATCATGTAGGAATAAGAGATTAGCAGAGCCTCAGAAAATGGACTTCATCTGCTCAGAAGCTAACTTTGAGCTCACCCTTCTCTTGTTGGCTTTCAAATATTGTGTACTTAAAATACTATATCAGACCTTTCTGAGTCTGATGATTTAGTAATTTCACTTCTCAGGTGAGCAGCAGTACTTTATTTCTATTTAAATAATAAAATCTGCTACACTTAAAATATCACATCTAATTAAAACATGTTTATGAAGAAATGCTGGTAATCTTTCCCTTCTCATATAGCACACCATCACTAGAAATCAATTACTGTAGGTTGTCTAGAGCATGACAGATCATAACTTTTAATTATTAATAATGTCAAATTTAACAAGGTGTCAACTTCAGTATATAATCCATTTCACTTACTTTCTTAGCTACCTTGTAAACATGACTCATTTCCTCCTATATATTTTTCATGTCAAAGATTCTACAAAGTACATTTAGTTCATAGCCTTTTTTTATATACCTGAAGCACATAATAACACTGCTAATTACCTACTTTCAGTAATGATAGCAAATCACATAATATCACTGACTCTTTCTGAATGTTTAAAATGCAAAGGAAGTCACCTACTGGTAAGATGTCCTCGGCAAACAGCTAGCACAGAAAGAAAAGAATGCTTATCACACCCATTTAAGCAGTAACTTTGCAATAAAATGAAAGAATCATATATTTCACTCTTCAGTTTTGCCTTCTGATATGTCAGTGCAACGTGGTAAATACAATTGATGACTCCACAGAATTCAAACATAACATACAGAAGAATCTGTTATTGACACCCCAGATCCCAGCATACAAGTTTTTAGAATAAAAATGCTCACCTCTACTAGGAAGTCCAGTCCACATCCTGGCAGGGCTTTCACCAGCCTAGAGAGCAACCAAGTTGAATAAACAAAACTTCCAGTATGTGACCAGTATAATGCACAGTGCTACCGAGACTTGACTCCAGCCCTGATTATCTGTGTGACAGTACCACGTTATATCAGTGCAGCTCCAAACCTTCCCAGATGCTGGCTTATTGCACTGCTCATTGAAAATCCTTTACACGCTGGCAACATTTTAGGGGAGGACAAGCACACTCTGAGTCATTTGTAAAGAAAGCAAAGCAATTTCAATTCTATATCTCCATGCATGCTGAAGCCAGAAGCACTGTCAACCTACAAGTCTGAGGTGGATTTGTGCCGAGAAACAGGCAAACCTAAGCCTTCATTATCAATGCATGAAATCAGCCACTGTGATCAAATTCAAGCAAACCACAAAAAGGATATGATTATGAAAAGCTCCATAGATTTTGCACCAAACCTTGTAGAAGGGAAAATCATCTATCGAAATTGTGTAAATGTTAAAAATAGCTCTGGCTTTTCAACAATGAGCAGGGTACAGAGAAGAAATCAGTAGTCTATATTATAAGAACTTATCATAAAGGCTGCAAAAATCAAAATAGCTATAGGTTCCTGAGACTTCTCTATAGATAAATGAAGGCATAAGGAGCTATTACAATTACAGCAACAACAAAATTTCACATATTTTACATATATGCCCATTAAAGAGCAAGTTAAAGATATTTACTACTAAGTACCTATCTTTAAAAATAAAATTAAAATGACAGTAAAATTGTGTAAGGCTATGCTAACACCAGGGCAAAGTTCTGTCAATTTTATTCAATGACAAGTTCTTAAGCAAGACAGATTTAAATGTATGCTGTGTAACGAGAAAGTAAATATGCCAGATAGAATACTTTTATCCATAGTCTTGGATTATTATTTTAAAATATTTGTATCATATCCCTACCTCACTCACCCCCAATGTTATACCTTATCTTTTATCATCCTTCCTCTTTCGTCACTAAAATATAAGATGCAAAAGACAGTTGGCCCTTTCTTACAAATGCACAAGGCAGCTACACACCAGAAAGTAGCAGCACCAATTATTTAGACCATAAAATACAGAGCTTTGATATATATATGCAAAGAGGAAAGTGAAAGGATAAAAATTTTATCAAAATCCAAAAAAAATTACTAGAATAAATTCCTAGTAGGCAGCATTGCCAAAGAACACTTTTAAGATTATATACTTGAATTTTTAAAAATGGCTTTCAGGTTCTTATTGAGACTGATAAACACAGAACAATTAGTCTCCAAGAAAGGCAATCTTTGACTTGAGCATCTTCTTTAAATGACTGCATTCAGTTCTAGTATAACTTCCAGTTCTTAGATGCCACATTTAGTAGTGTCTCACAAACAAAAGCTTCTGTATAAAGTAAGCAATGTGTTACAACATGTATTTATATAACACAGCATTCTGAGGCATTGTTAAACATGGCACTCCCATGGATAAAGATATACCTAGGCATTCCCACTATGTCCCTATATGTAGAGATGACTACTCAGGCCAGTAGTTAGATGTTCTTCCTTGGAGACAGATACAAATATTCATGATCGGACATACACATGAACACACACACACACACACATCTACCATAGGAGAATTCACTTACTCATTGCAGTTACTTATGCCCCCTGAATTCCATTCATTTAGTGTCTTGTGAAGCCCCTAGGCAATATTGGAATGTTTTGAGGAATGTCATGAGACATCTCTGATTCAGCAGTTGTTCAGTGTCTGTTCTCTCTTTCACTTTCTCTCTTATTATTTTTCTATCTTAGATCACTCCTCAGAAGGAAGGTTGGGCAATCTACTTCCATAGTGATACCACCTCAAAAACCCAAGGAAGGATCACTATGAGTCGGGTCCGACTCGACGGCACATAACAACAACAATATCTTATATAATACATGAAGTGCCCTAGTAATAAAACAAAAGTTTAAAATGAAACCACAGTATTTAATTACATATCATTGATCCCTCATCTAAAAGGCTTAGTGACAAACATATTTCATAATTCAAATTATTTTTGGATTTGGGACAGGTAGTACTCTATATAGGAGCTCTGGTAGCATAGTGCTTAAGGCACTTGACTGCTAACCAAAAGGCTGGCAGTTCAAACCCACCAACCACTCTTCAGAAGGAAGGTTGGGCAATCTACTTCCACAACGATAGTGCCTTGGAAACCCAAGAAGGGGTCGCTATAAGTTGGGTCCGACTTGACAGCACATAACAACAACAACAACAACAGTACTCTACATGAATTACATAGCACCACCAGTGGGGTCTGGAGCAACTCTCTGAGATCAGACACACTAATATTTCTGAGGTGAAACATGCATATTGATCATCACTCACTCAAGTCACTATCATCAAGTCAATTTAACTCATAGTAACACTGCCTTGGGTTTCTGAGGCAGTATTCCTATGAAAGTAGATTGCCCAATCTTTCTTCCAAGTAGTGGCTGGTGGGTTTGAACTGCCAGCCTTCTGGTTAGCAGTCAAATGCCTTCTAGATGGGATAAATAAAGACTATAACTTTATATCAGTTCAGGTCAGGTTTTACCATCAAGTGAATTATAAAACTGTGGTTTCACAATGTCATGACACAAAGTGTTTATGAACTGCTGTATGGAAAGCGAATTTGCTCTGTAAATCTTCACCCAAATCACAACAAAAATAAATAAATAAAGAAGTTAAAAAAAAGAATAAAATGATATGTTAGATACAAAAAAAATATTGTAGCTTCATAAAACTGGTTACTTATTTTATAGGTCTGAAGTGGGTAGAAATTCCCTCACTATTCTTGTTTAGTGATTTTCATATAATCAGTTTATCTAGTTTCAAAAATCCTTTTGGGACTTTTATTGAGATTAAATTCTAGAATAACTGAATTAAAATTAAAAAAAAAAACCCTGTGGTTTCAGACCTTATTGGAATTACCTGTAGAAATGATTACCTAAACTTTCACGAAATTATAGGTTAGGTAACAAATATCTAAGCAGGTATTTTCCTGTTAGGGCAAGAAATTTGGAGAGTAGCATTGCTTTGACAGAGTGAACCAAAAAATAAGAGGAAAGGTGATGCTAAGATTGAGACGCTAAACAGAGAAGAGCAATAGCAATAATGCAAGATGACAAAAATAGGGTAGGAAAACAGAAGACAAGAAGAAATTATTTGGAATTAGTGAGTCAAGAAAATAAAAAAGACATAATGATAGTAATATCAAGCCCTCCTTGATTACCTCTTCTCTACCCAGTAGTATGAAAGGCACTTCACTAGACAAACAAAACCAGTGAATTGGAGAGAGGGAGAGAGAATACATATATGTGTGCTTTGGTGGCATAGTGTCTAAGGCATTTGACTGCTAACCAGAAGGCTGTCAGTTCAAACCCACCAGCCACTGCTCAGAAGGAAGACTGGGCAATCTACTTCTGTAAAGGTATCCCCTTGGAAACCCAAAGAAGGGTCACAATTAGTTGGGATTGACTTGATGGCAGTGAGTTTGGGTTTTTTTTTTTTTTTTTGTATATACAGACACACACACAGAGAGAGTGAGAGAGAGAGAGAAAGTGAGGGATGAATATGGAGAGGGAGAAAGAAATTTATCTCAAGGAAATGGCTCACATGGTTGTAGAGGCTGGCAAGTCTCAAGTCTGTGGGTCAAGGGGTCAAGGGTCAGACTAGAGGCTTCTCCTGACTCACATAACTATAAGGGCTGACAAATCCAAGATCAGCAGGTCAGACGGTAGGCTACTGGCTCACAGACTGCAGAGGGTGGTGATTCAAGATTGGCAGGTAAGACAGCAGGCTGCTGGCTCAAAGGTTACAGAAGTTGATGAATCCCAAGAACTGGAAGTGAGATGATGATGACTCGAATGCAGGATCCACAGCAAGAGGGCAAGCTTTGCCAAAAAAACATATATATGTATTGGATGCAGACCACACCCTCAAGGAAACTCCCCTTACAACTGATTGGCCAATCACATCAGAGGGGAAAATTACATCATCATATAACTGCCAAACTACTGATAATCATGGCCCAGCCAAGTTGACACACAGCCTTAACCATGGCAACAATCTACCTTATAGTTTTCCAAAGGAAATTTCAAAAGGAAGAATGTATTTTCATACTGAGGCATAAAACACTGCCTTCCCTCTCTCTTCTCTCTGTACTCCAAAACAAAACATCCAAAATGTTAAACGTCATATGTGAGAAAGTCAGAAACAAAAAAGTAAGCTTTAACTTACTAGGTAAATATACCTATTTTATTTGTATATGCTCCTCGGAAGGAAGGTTGGACAATCCTACCTCTGTAGTGATACTGCCTCGGAAACCCAAGGAGGGGTCGCTATGAGTCGGGGCCAACTCGACGGCACATAACAACAACAACAACATTTGGTGTAGGTGTTCTTCAAAGTCACTTGTAGGTAAAAAAAAAAAAAAAAAAAAGAAGTACTAAATTCTTCACCAGTGATATTCAAATCATTTAAAAACTTATTTTTAAGAAGAATATTCCCAAGAAATGTGAATATTGGGTCCTTAGCCATGATCATGTTTTTTTTTAAAATAAGTGCATTAAAGAACTTAAATATGGCAAAACACTGAAATAGGCCTTGAGACCTTGAGCCAATAGAACATTCACCATCTTCTCACTCACTGCAGTCTAGTTGATACTGACTCACAGTGACCCCTTCTGGATTTCTGAGGCTTTAACTCTATGGAAGTAGATTGCCCCATCTTCCTTCTGAGGAGTGGCTGGTGGATTTGAACCACCAGTCTTCTGGTCAGCAGTCAAATGCCTTAGGCATTATGCCAACAGAACATTCACCATTTTCTAGGAGCATTTTTTGTTTTTGTTGGGGTGGGTGGGGGGACCAGACTTAAAGTGCTAAGGGGTTCTGAAGCCTTTTATGTGTACAGTGGATTTCCTATTCATCATACAAAGTATAGTGGAATATGTGGCTATAATACTAGTTTACAGAATATGTTAAAAACCATTTTTTCTATGCAAAAAAGGCTATTGCATTTATTTTTTTGACAATAGAATAAAATTTGGTGAAATCCTTCTTTAGCAACCAGAATGGTGCCCTGATGCCTTGATGAAGTTACTGCAGCTTCTAAAACTAACTGAATATTCCATAAGGTAGCTAACACCTCTGGGGCAAAATCAGTCTCTCTTTACACCTTTTATATGATGTTTACAGAAGCACGGATTTGCTTCTGGATCTATAGGTCAAGAGTCTCTAAATTGTATTGCAGGCTCCACAGAGGGCAGACTCCTGGAATGTAGTACCATAGATCAACACAATGTGAATGCCATCAAATTCAGCCCATTAAAAAAATCACAGTATCTTGCCCACCCGGTTTCTCCAAACTCTTTCTGTAACCAGGAGAAGAGGAAATGTGTTTCACAGCTGGCTCAAGAACCAGTTCCTAAAAAACGACAAGTGTCAAGAATGCATACCAACCCCATGGTTGAATTGTGCCATTCCACAGGAATGCCTAGCTTGGAGCAATGTCCAACAGCCTCTTTGGCTGATGTTGTCAAAATATGAAAGTAGAAATTTGTATGAAGAAAACTGGTCTGTCTGGATGACATCACATACATTCCACAATGAGAAAGTGAACTCATTAGTTCTAAATTCTCATTGAGTAAACTACTCAGAGCCTGTTCTCCCTGGATTTAACTCTTTTAACATGGGCAACACTTCTATTCCAAAAAAGACACCAAAATTTGAAGTATGCTGTTGGTGATTCAAATCACTCAGCCAGGCACCCAAATGCTTACCATGATTGTCTACAATTCTGTTTCCACACCAAAAGATGGCTACTGAGTTGGCCCCTAGCCCATGATCATCCCACGTACAATGCAACGAAATGCTGCCCAGTCCTGCTCCATCCCCATAATCTGTTGCAAATCCAACTGCTATGATCCACAGGGTTTTTACCAGCTAATGTTCAGAAGTCGACTGCCAAGCCTTTCATTCGAAAATAAATTTTATCTCTTAATGTTGTTGGGTGCCATAGAGTCAGTTCTGAGTCATATAACCCTATATACAACGTAACAAAACATTGGCTAGTCCTGTGCCATTCTCCCAGTGGTTACTCGTATCTCTTAATAAATATGATCTATTTAGAAATTTGGGAGCTCTAGTAGCATAGTGCCTAAGGCATTTGACTGCTAACCAGAAGGCTGGTAGTTCAAACCCACCAGCCGCTCCTCAGAAGGAAGGTTGGACAATCTACTTCCATAGACATACCACCTCGGAAACCCAAGGAGGGATCACTATGAGTGGGGATCGACTTGATGGTAGTGAGTTTGGTTTGGTTTGGATTTAGAAATTCGTAGTTTGAACTATTCCTAAAAGAAATGATTATCTGTCCTGTAATTAGAAAAACAAACTATCCCCTTTAATTTTGTTTAAAGTTCCTTTTAAACTTTTTAAATATATTGCTCTTAGTTGTATAGTTATGTAACTGACACCCTCATTAAACATTTTTTACCACATGTACAGAATATGGAGTTGTTCTATTTTAACTTTTTAAGATTTACCTCAGGTGCAGTTCTAGATTTCTGACACCATCCTAACTGTCTGTGGCTTTGTCTCAAAGTTAAATCAGTTTCGAGGGGTTGGAGTTATGACTCTAGCCTTCACATTTTCAAATTGTTCTACTCTCATTCATATAGCAACTCAATCTCGTTAAGAGCTTGTAACACAAATTTCAGTTAAACTAACTTGCAAGTACTGGTATGGGTACCAAATCTATCCTTGCTTGGGAGAATAGAGTCAATAGAGTCAGGATTTTATAAAATACCTAGAAGCTCACAGTGATAAATTCTGGGTAAGACAAACGGTCAGGAAAAAAAAAAAAAAATCACTGCCAGCCAGTCAGATCTAACTCATAACGACCCCTCCTTGGGTTTCCCAGGTGTTATCTCTATAGAAGTAGATTGCCTAACCTTCCTTCCGAGGTGTGGCTCGTGGGTTTGAATCACCACCCTTCTGGTTAACAGTCAAATGCCTTAGTCATTACACCACCAGAGCTCCTACTGTTCCATCACTGGGTCTGAATTCTTCCAAGTAAGGCATCTCATGAGGATCTAGGATTTATACTAAGGAAAATAGATGCTGCTTTATCAAGGGTCCAATTCAATATAATTTGACCAAGGCCCCCTCCCAAGTCTGTCCCTTAATGGGAAACCAAAGGAAATCATATGGTTTCTATACAGCAATTAGACTGTATATCATTCCATGAAACTAGCTTTTATGGACTTATAATTAAGAGGTCTAGGGAAATTTTTATTGTTGTGTGCCATCACGTTGATTCCAACTCATAGCAACTCTATAGGGTGGAGTGGAACTGCCCCATGGAGCTTCCTAAGCTGGAATCATTGCTGAAGCAGATTGCAAGGTCTTTTCTCCTTCAGAGTCAGTCACTAGATGGGTTCCAACCTCTGACCTTTTGGTTAGCAGCCGAACACTTAACCATTGTACCACCAAGGCCCTTTTAGGAAAATTAGTACATTTTAAATAATGAATCAGCCTGCCTCTCCCCTGAAATGGCAGAAACTTAAGGACACCTCATCAGTGACCTGTCAATACTTTCACCCTGTACTTGTATTTCACAAAGGTCAGATTTCTTGGTTAAATAAGGTGGCAAATTGACTTATCAAAACTGAAGACCAAAGGAAGCATTTAAAACCCTGTGTCTGTACTGCAAAAATGGAAGATATTATCATGATGGATCTAGCCCTGTCTCTGCATCTGTAACACAAAACATTGCCTCATTTAATGTTTATGTTCAGATCTAATATCTCTCTTCAGATGGGCTGCTTTAAATCTGATATCTGCCCCCTATGATATTTAAGTAGTAATTATCATTCCTGAAAATTGGAAAGCTTGCCCATTCACTCTCCCTCTCTCGTATACATGCATACATAAAATTTTATATTCCCTATAGATTCCACCTAATATTTAGAACATATTTAACAAAGCATGTCAAATGAATGTGCTCCTGCATACACACATGTGCACATCCACACACATCTCACTCTTTTGGTATTTCTTTACTTTCCATACTCGATAGATTCGACCAAAATTCCAACAAAGGAATTGGGAGGATGAAAATATCTGTACTTTCAATGTACTTGTGGCACCACCTTGTGGTGATTTTATAGTATTGCATTTTCAAGTTAAATTTCTGAAGTTCTTCCAAAAGGTCTAGAAAAACATGTTTGAGATAAATTGGACATTTTAAATATATATGGGGTGCAGTGCAAGGAATTTGGCCTATGTATTTAAAAACTCACATGCCTATTTTTATAGTAATGATACATACCACAACGCCCTGACCCTTACCGCATTACTCCACCCACTGGCATCAAGTTGATTCCAATAGTGCTTAATACTAATACAGGTTTCTCCTGCTATCCAAAAGTAGAACATTCCTTTTTTTGTAAAATCAAAAATCCTCTTCAGATTTCTTTTAGTTAGTGAAAATAGGTACTAATGTAGGTCTTTCATACAAGCTAAAGTGGCATAAAGCAAAGTTTCATAAAGTGGGGGGGTACCTGTAACTGTTCTTTGAACAGACAATAGGAATGAATTGTTTTTTTGGCTTTTAGGAGGGGGGATGAATGAGGGCCCTGGGGTATCAAAGAGAAGTACAGAATATGACAGTAAAAAAAAAAAAAAAAAGACAATTCGATGTGCCAACTGAAAAATCCTTTTTCAATCTTGCTCTCCATTCCCATTTCCAAACCACCATTATCTCCACTTCCTGTTGCAAAATGCCCTGGTTTTATCACCCTTAAACTTCCCTCTCCTGAAAATGTATCCTCAACTTAAAATCTATTTAAGTTCAGGTTTGTTTTTTTTTTGTTTGTTTTTTTTTTAAGGAAAAATAGAAGATGCCACTGCTCACATCAATTGTCAGTCTCTTAAATTTGAGCCTGCCTTGTTACAGCTTTGGCTCTTGATGTCTTGCAACACTGCTCTGACCACTGTGTCACAAAGCCTGGTCTATGCCCTTGAAGAGGAGAGGCCCCTGATGAGAACGATCCAGCCTATAACTAGAATACCTGCTAGACATGGGTGTGAGGCCAACTTAGACCATCCAACCCAGTTGATGTGCCAGGTGTCTGCAGCTGCATGTGACCCTGGGCATGCAAATTGCTCACCCAAGAATCATGATTAAAATGAAGAGTTGCTTTTAAATTTTTTCTAAGGCTTCTGCTTTCCTTTCCAAACTTACCTCGTGTTTTTCTGTAATTCCTTCAGTAAGTTCTAGCCACATCTCGGTTTCTCAGACATACCAAGCTTTGTCTTAGCTTAGGATTTTGAGCATTCTCTTTCTGGATCACTTTCCCCCACTCTTTGCATGACTAACTCCTGTTTAGCCTTAAAAATTCAACCTCACATAAGAATTAGAAATTCTTTTAGAAGTAATTGGAGGTAAGGTATATAATTTAGTAGGCAAATAAAAAAAGTCAAACAAATAATAATGAAATTGCTCTGAATTCTTTTCATTTTTACCTAGGAAACAATTTGTTGTAAAAAAGTTATGACAGGTAATATAGAATGGGGGTAGGGCCAGACTTTGAATCTTTGTGTGGCTTTAGGAAAGTCTTCTCAATCTCTCTAATTCTAGGTTTCTTCATCTGTAAAGTGAGGATAATTATAAGTAGTTCATTGTGTTAAAAAACTCACTGCTGTCTGTTCTAATCCAACTCATAGCACCTCCTCCCTGGGTTTCCGAGGCAGTATCTCTATGGAAGTAGATTGCCCAGTCTTCCTTCTGAGGAGTGTCTGGTGGGTTTGAACTGCCAGCCTTCTGGTTAGCAGTCAAATGCCTTAGATACTATGCTACCAGAGCTCCTATCATTGTGTTGGGAAGACACAAATCATTTTTCTTTTCATTATAACCACTAACTCCAACTGCACCTGAATCAAGTTCAGGATTGTCTTTTACCACAATTCAGTAGAACCTCCATGTTCTCAACCTGACCTTTCAGAGTTTCAAATATTATTTGTACCAAATCACTGCCAAGGGCAGCATCAGAGATTTCTCCTAAAGAGAAAATCTCCCTCCAATACTGAGGAAATGTGGATCCTAAAGAGTACTAGAATAAAATCAATCTTCCCTACCACAATTTCCTGGGTCAACTTGATTCCCCAAGAAAGGCAAAAATTTTCCTTGAGAATACATGGTGAGTAAAATGTAGAATTAACTTTTATTATTTATTACCTGCTTTGCATTGAAAAGGGTAGAGCAACAGAGTATCTTGCTTGTTTTGTGGAGGAAATCTCTGAACAGTAAAATCTGGCCTTAAGTCATGAACAGGCTGCATCTGGAAAGAGAACTTAAGGCCTATTCTGATTCAAATTCCCTATCAGGTCCACCTTCTGAGCAGTAACCAGCAAGAACAAATTTGGCAATTTCTGCCCAACCTGACATATGTCCACAGATTGATCCTGGTCTATTTAGGGGGACCATGGTTCTAACAGAAGTTTAATTCAGAGTCGTTGAGGTGTTATTTTGGTTTGCTTGATTTATTTAATGCTGCTGGAGCTTCCCCTGGTCCCTGCTGATGCTGGCAAAAGGGTTTCATCAGGCCAGGCCATCAAATGTCTCTTAGTGGGAAAGATGTGGTGAGATCCCTTTTTGAGTTGCTTCTATCCCCTCCCCCTCCACTGCCCTACTATGTCTTATCAAGGAGGAGACCCTCAGAAATTCAAGGACAAAGAGTCATAGACCTAATGAGAAAGGTAAGTGCTCCCCCTGGCCACTTATTTTTGGTGGGACTCTCAATCAGTGGTGTCCCGTAATGTTTCTTCATTTGGCCTGAGAGAAGAGTGAGCCTACCTGACCTGTCCTCTTTTGAGAGGTTGGAGGTAAGTAAACAGTTGGTCTAAAGAGTGACTTTCTTGGATGAGGGGGGAAATGTAAGACACCCTGGTGCTGGGTTGTTCTTTCAGTCCTGGGATGCCAAACTAGATTTCCTTCTTCCTACCATCTTTCAGAGTTCTCCTTTGTTTACCTCTTAGGCCATTTCCAGGGTCTATAGTGAGAAAACCAAACCAAATACACTGCTACTGAGTCAATTTCAACTCACAGTGACCCTACAGTAAACAGCACAACTGCCCAGAGGGTTTCCAAGGCTGTAAATCTTTACAGAAGTAAATTGCCTCATCTTTCTCCCACAGAATGGCTTGTGGGTTTAAACCGCTGACCTTTTAGTTAGCAGCTGAACGCAGTGAGAGGAGCGGAGAAAAATAAGTCTGCTCCATCTTGTCTGGAACAGCAGTTCATTATGATGTTTTGAAGAGAAACATATGAATCAGAGTCTGGAAAGGAAAACAGAAATCATTCTAGGGAATTTAATACAAGGATTTCATTACCAACATGCAAAAAAGTCTGAAAAGTCAAACAGGGGACACTGAATGACAGATTAGTAACAGGAAGAAGCCACACTTCTAGGAGGGAAAAGGAGGAACCAGTGTTACCAGAATCCAGTAGGCTAGGTTACCATACAGAAGCTGAAATTTTGGCAGAACTATCCAGCAGAAACTGGAGTCACATGCACTTGTAATCACAAGGAGAGAGAGAGAGGACATCCACCTAGAGGGAGTAACAACAAATACCCTGGAACCAACCAACCATCCATCCATCCATCCATCCTTCCTTCCTTCCACCCACCCACCGATCCATCCATCTACCCATCCATACATACATCCACCCACCCACCCATCCATCCTTACTTCCTCCCTCCCTCCCTCTCTCCTTTCCTTCCCTCCCTCCCTCCCTCCTCTCCTCCCTTCTTCTAATGTCCTGACAGTGCCTTCTACTAGCCAAAGTTATCAGGAAGCCAGTTGGCAAGGAAGCCTGGCCAATATGTTGTTGTTGGGTGTGGTTGAGTCGATTCTGACTCATAATGACCCTATAGGATAGAGTAGAACTGGCCCATTAGGTTTCTAAGGTTTTTACTGAAGCAGACTGTGGTATCTTTCTCCCATGGAACAGGTGATGGATTCAAGCTGCCAAACTTTTGGTTAGC
The DNA here is from genome assembly GCF_000298275.1 of Orycteropus afer afer. Lineage (NCBI taxonomy): Eukaryota > Metazoa > Chordata > Mammalia > Tubulidentata > Orycteropodidae > Orycteropus > Orycteropus afer. The sequence continues at coordinate 18,590,993 of NW_006921588.1, read as the reverse complement.
AGCTGACTGATTAACCTTTGCACCATCAGAGCTCCTTATGGGAAGGCGCTCTGGTAGCGTAGTGGATAAGGCATTTCAGAAGGTCAGAGATTCAAACCCACCACCTGTTCTGTGGGAGGAAGATGAAGTAATCTACTTCCCAAAAGATTCACAGCCTTGGAAACCCAATGGGGGTCTCTGTGAATCAGAATTGACTCAATGTCAGTGGATTTCTTTTTTTTCCAAATATGCCAGAGAAAGAGACAGGCAAGGAATGGCTAAAAGAGAAACTTCTATCATTTGCTTTGTAGTTATTCCTTGCCCTTGAGCAAATGACTTTACTATGCGATTCAATGCTAAACACAAATGGCACACTGCACAGAAAAATCTCAATGCTCAATATAGTTTCTGATTTTCAACCCTCAACTCTCCATATTTAGATTATTCAATTCACAAATTTAATATTTAGCTTCATTTTTTAATGATATAAAAGGAATGTGAATCTCCATTTCAAAGTCAGATTTAGAAGAAAGCCAAATGTTCTTATGTTGTTGTTGTTAAGTGCTGTCGAGTCATCTCCGACTCATAGCGACATTATGTACAACAGCATGAGACACTGCCTGGTCCTGTGCCATCCTCATTATCCTTGCCTTACTTGAGCCCATCATTGCAGACACTATGTCAATCCATCTCCATTGAGGGACTTCCCCTTTCTGGTTGATCCTCCACTTTACCAAGCATATATCATTCTCCAGAGAATGGTTCCTTCTGACAACATGAGCAAAGTAGGTGAGATTTGGCCATTCGTGCTTCCAAGGAGCATTCCAGTTGCACTTCATCCAGGACAGATTTGTTAGTTCTTTTAGCAGTCTATGGTACTCCCAGCATTCTTCACCAGCACAACAACTCAAAAGCATCATCTCTTCTTTGGTCTTCCTTATTCATTGTTCAGCTCTCACATGCATAAGAGGCAATTGAAAACACCCTGGATTGGGTTACGTGCACCTTAGTCTTCAAGGAGACATCTTTGTTCTTCATCATTTGAAAGAGGTCTTTTGCAGCAGATTTGCCCAATGCAATACATCATCTGGTATCTTCACTGCTGCTTCCATTGGCATTGATTGTAGAACGAAGTAATATGAAATCTTTGATAACTTCAATCTTTTCTGTTTATTATGATGCTGCTTATTAGTCCAGTTCTGAGGATTTGTGTTTTCTTTATATTGAAGAGTAATCCATACTGCAGACTATATATAGTCTTCAATCTTCATCAGCAAGTGCTTCAAATCATCCTCACTTTCAGCAAGGAAAGTTGTGTCTTCTGCATATCGCAGGTTGTTAAGGAGTCTTCCTTGAATACTGATGCCATGTTCTTCTTGATATAATCCAGCTTCTTGGATTATTTGCTCAACCTACAAATTGAATAACTATGGTGAAAGGATACAACCCTAATGCATTCCCTTCTTGATTTTAAACCATGTAGTATCCCCTTGTTCTGTTTGAACAACAGCCTTCTGGTCCATGTACAGGTTCCTCATGAGCATAATTAAGTGTTCTGGAATTCCCATTCTTCTTAATGCTATCCATAATTTGTTATGATCCACACAATTGAATGCTTCTGCATACTCAATAAAACATAAGTATACATCTTTCTGGTATTCTTTGCTTTCAGCCAAGATCTATCTAAAATCAGCAATGATATTCCTCATTCCATGTCCTCTTCTGAATTCAGCTTGCATTTCTGGAAGTTCTCTGTCAATATACTGCTGTAACCACTTTTGAATTATCTTCAGTAAGATTTTACTTGCATGTGATATTAATGATATTGTTTGATAATTTCCACATTCTGTGGGATCACCTTTCTTGGGAATGGGTACAAATATGGATCTCTTCCAGCCAGTTGGCCAGGTAGCTGTCTTCCAAATCTCTTGGCATAGACAAGTGAGTGCCTCCAGCACAGCATACTTTTGTTGAAACATCTCAGTGGGTATTATGTCAATTCCTGGAGCCACATTTTTCACCAATTTCTTCAGTGTAGCCTTGACTTCTTTCAATACTATTGGTACTTGATCAAATGCCACCTCCTGAAATGGATGAACATCAACGAATTCTTTTTGGTACAGTGACTTTGTGTATTCTTTCCATTTTCTTTTGATGTTTCCTGCATCATTCAATATTTTGCCCGTAGAATCTTTCAATATTGCAACTTGAGGCTTAAATTTTTTTTCTTCAGTTCTTTCAACTTGAGGAATGCTGATCATGTCCTTCCCTTTTGATTTTCTAACTCAAGGTCTTTGCATATTTCATTATAATTATTGAATTTGTCTTCTCAAGCTGTTCTTTGAAATCTGTTCAGCTCTTTTATCTTGTCATTTCTTCCCTTTGCTTTAGCTACTCTCTGCTCAAGAGCAAATTTCAGAGTCTCTTCTGACATCCATTTTGGTCTTTTCTTCCTTTCCTGTTTTTTCAATGAGCGCTTGCTTTCTTCATGGATGATGCTCTTGATGTCACCCCACAATTCCTCTGGTTTTCAATTATTGGTGTTCAATGCATCAAACCTATTCTTTAGATGTTCTCTAAATTCAGGAGGGATGTAATCAAGGTCATATTTTGGCTCTCATGGACATATTTTAATTGTCTTTAACTTCAAGTTGAACTTGCCTATGAGCAGCTGATGGTCTGGTCCACAATCAGATCCTGGCCTTGTTTTGGTTGAAGATAACGAACTTCTCCATTGCCTCTTTCCACAGATGTAGTCAATATTCCTGTGTGCTCCATCTAGCTAAGTCTGTGTGTATAGCCACCATCTGTGTTCTTGTAAAAAGGTATTTTCAATGAATAAGTCATTGATCTTGCAAAATTCTATCACGTGATCTCCAGCATTGTTTCTATCACCAAGGCCTTATTTTCCAACTACCAGTGATTCTTCTTTGTTTCCAACTTTTGCATTCTAAACACCAGTGATAATCAGCATATCTTGATTTCATGTTCAGTCAATTTCAGACCACAGAAATTGGTTCGATTTCCTCATCTTTGGTTTTGGTGGTTGGTGGGCATATTTCAATAATAGTAGTACTAACTGGTCTTCCTTGCAGGCGTATTGATATTATCCTATCACTGACAGCATTGTCCTTCAGGACAGATCTTGAAATATTCTTTGTGATGATTAATGCCACACCATTGCTCTTCAATCTGTCATTACTGGTATAGTAGATCATATGTTTGTCTGATTCAGAATGGCCAAATCCAGTCCATTTCAGCTCAATAATGCTGAGGATATCAATCTTTATGCATTCCATTTCATTTTTGACAAATTCCAATTTTCCTAGATTCATACTTCACACATTCCATGTTCTGATTACTAATGCACATTTACACCTGTTTCTTCTCATGTTGAGTCATGGCACATCAGCAAATGGAGGTCCAGAAAGCCTTACTCTCTCCACATCATTAATGTCAGCTCTACTCTGAGTAGGCAACTCTTCCTCAGTCATATTTTGAGTGCCTTCTGACATCAGGGGCTCATCTTCCAGCATTATATCAGACAATGTTTCAGGGCTATTCATAAAGTTTTCCAATAATATATCAGACAGTGTTTCACAGCTATTCTTAAGGTTTTCATTGGCCAATTCTTTGAGAAGTGGATAGGCTCTTCCTGCTTCCGAGTCTGTCCTAGTCTGGAAGCTCTGCTGAAACCTGTCCACCATGGGTAACCCTGCTGGCATTTGCAGCACCTGTGGCATAGGCTCCAGCATCATAGCAATACATAAACCACCATAGGATGACAAACTGATAGACAAGTTCGTCTCCCTTAGTTGTTCCAAACCACTCTGCTCACTTTCTGGCATTCCTTAAAGCCACTTCAAACCCCCTGGTGCCCAGCTTCCCTTCCAGGCTGCCCCTTAAGGACACTTCCAAAAGCCCCCAGCACCACTTCCTTTAAGGCCAGCCCTTAAAGCTGCTTCCAAAAGCCCCCACCACCTGGTGCCCAGCTCTGCTTTGGGGCCACCCCTTAAAAGTTACTTCTGAAAATGGCTTTTATAGCTGAACTTAACTTCTAGTACAAACCCCATCGTACACTGTGATGGAAACTTCATTTCAGGTCTTTTAGAGTGTCTCTTCCCCCACATTTGTATCTAGATTGGGGGTTTCAGAGGACGCATATGTGCTTGTGTGGTACCATGGCATAGATAGATTTATGGCCTGATTGTCATTTCTACACCCAAACATCTGCTGAGACATCATTTTTGTTTGGCATTTGGCTACTAGCTCATGCATGCATTGTGAGATGCTCCCTTCTTCCCAATTCTGAGGGATCTTTAGGTCAATCATTGCATCATTCACTGCACACAGGAAACACTGTCTTGTTACTGCCTTCAATTAATTTGTAGAAAATGTTTCCAGGATCCTCGAAGTGTGCCTTTGTATTTCCCAGGCTCACTCAGCAGCCTGTGTGCTCACTAAAATCACAATACTGCCGCAGGCCCATCTGTCCATCATTTCTGGGACCAGGAACATCAGAGTCTTACTATCTTTGTGGATACTATGTGAGATGAAAGCACAGAACTACTATGTCCAGACCCTAGAGAGGTCTGTGGTGTTTTTTCCACCAAGCCTTGGGACTGGATGAGAGAAGGAGTAGAGCTTCTTCTAATGCAGACCAAGTAATCTAAGCTCTCTTTGTTCCCCCTGTTATTCTCACTTCTGCAGGCCAGAGAATTCTTACAGTATTTTGTCAGGTGATAGGGCTTGGAAAAGAATTTTTCTGTTAGTCATCTGAATTGCCTCTCTCAGGAAAAAAAAAAAAAAAATACATTCATAAATTTACACACACACACAGAGCAGAGTAATTTTAGGAACAGGCTAAAAATCCAATTTTTCCAGAAGCTAAGATATAAATGCTCTGTAAACACCCTCAATTCCAAGATCAGAGGAAGAACTACCAATGATTAGAGGTTAGTCATGTCTCCATTGAGCTTTTTAAGAGTAGGTTTTATTCAGAAATATAGATCAACCACCACTATAAAAAACCCACTCTACCCCCATCAGTCTAATTACTATAAGAGAAAAACTGAAGGGGGAAAAGTTACATTCTTAACATTTCATGGAAAGGATATCTTTACTACAGGCAGTCCCCAGGTTATGAACGACTGACTTACATACAACCTGCAGTTATGAATTAACCCTCATAAAGGCTATTACATTAAAAATTTGAGGTACATGCATACAATGGTTTATAATAACAACCAAATGCTACTTTATGATGTGCATCAAAACACTATTATTACTATATTATTATATCAAAGATTATTATATGTTTTAGCATATTTGGAATTGTTTCTTTAATGAGTTTTCTCCACAGAAAAGTATACTATATTCTATGACAAACATTTGACTGACATTAGATATGAACTGGACCTAACTGTTCTGACTTATGCATAAACTAAAGGCAGACTTAGGAACTGCACTCATTCATAATCCAGGCACTGCCTTAGCAAATTTTTCCCCTTTGGGGAGGATATAGACTACGATTTTCTTCTTTAAAGCTAAGGAATAAGCAGAAAGAGGATATTGGCATTTTGTTTTTTGATTGGGCGCCTCTTTGTCCTGGACCTGCCAACTGCCTGAACTACCTGAACAGGAAGAGAAATGTAGAGGGAAGACCTCCTACTCTTCTCCACCTTCACCTGCCTGAGAGATGTCAGATGGCTGTTAAGTGTACTGACACGTCCTAAGAGTTGGTACACAGATAAGAATAGAAGATGCAATTTTTCCAGGACTGCCACAGTTTGGCAGAAAGAGGCACACAGTGCTGAGGAATAGAATCTTTTGCTACAAGTTGGAGGTAAGCTGGAAGATACAGCTAAATTTAACAAGGGACCCTAATATCTAAGGGAACACTTGGAGGGAGCCCTTCATCCTCAAGGTCTGTTAGGATCAACTGTGACCCACAGAAACAGTCAGAATAACAATCCACAATCAGGAATAGCACTGAAACCTTGCCACAGCTGACAATCAAGAAAACTTCCACCTCTCTATCCCTCCATGGTTCACCACAACCTGCGCTGAAGCTAGGTAAGGCTGAGGAGGGGTAGAGTAAGAACAGATTGTACCCCATCTCCAACTCTCAGCTCCAGAGTTTGTGTAGCCAACTCCTAATTCAGCTATGAGATAGTTAATTATATACATAGAACTGAATCTTCTAAACCAAAAAGACTCCTGAATTACAAAAGTGAGAAGTTATGGCCTGAAAGGGTGTTAAGGGAGCTGCTACTCAGTAGGAAACAGAAGTTTGATAAATCAAGCTGAGAAAAATTATTGGAAAAATAAAACCATGTCAGGTCTGCTCCTCATTGAGTTGAGACTAAACAGTAGATACAGGGGAGGAGACAAGACGGTGTCCTGGTGACACACTCCACTCAGTTCCTCTATAACAAAAACTCAAGAAACCAAGTAAAACAGATACAGATGATAATCCTGGAACTCTAAGCACCAAATGAAAGGATAAAGAATTGGATTAAACACCAATTGGAAAAATAAACTGAATGAAAACAGTGATCAAGGAGTGAGACAGAGTGGGAGTCAGATACAGCATGGCCATTTTGAGACACAGAAGCCAACTTCATCGAATCCTCATTAAGACAGAGAAACATTGTAAACAAATCCAGAGTGAAGCAAGATGAGCAGAATAAAAGCTAGATCTAAGAGAGGAAACTGTAGGGGAGTGGGCAAGAATTCCAGTGCCATAGGGAACTGCAGAGTGGGGAGGAGTCAGTACATGGATATGAAACTACTTATCAGTAGTGGGCCCTACTCGTTTGGGTTTAGGCCATGTGGGTAGGAAAGTCTGTGAGATGGTAGGTAGAGATGCTAGTCTCCAGACGGCCCCCTTGCTTCAAATGAGTCAGGGCAAGAACTGGATAATCAACTGCACACACCAAGAAGTGAAAGGAAACTGAGGAAATGTTTCTCTGACTTTCCTCTCCACACCTTCCCAGTGACCAGGGGTAGCCATCCCTCACCCCCACCTTCCCAGTTCCAAGTGACACTCCTCTTACCATCTTTTACCCAGGTGGTTTGTTCAGACTGCCTCCACGTCCCCTCCCCAGTGGCCACTTGCCATATTGCATCCCCAGCAGGCCATGATGTGAGGCTGTGGATTGCTCTTCACCTGCCTGGCACCTGTGTGCTTGACAGGACATGCTCTCACAGACCACATGCCTGCAGCCTCCAATCTTGGAGTGTGTACACGCACAGACCACACATCAATGTTCACTGCCTGTTGTTGAGCACTTACAAATGAGGACTGCACACCTGACTCCTGATGCCTTTGTAGTTCAGTAACACACACATGCAGACCATGCATCAAGTGACTGTCACCTCTGCAGTAAGGGGTGGAAGCATGGGTGGACTGCCTGCCTTTTGTTTCCACATTTGGGGGTGCATGCATGTGCAGACCATGGACCAGGTGCCTGCAGCCTCCACACTCAGGGACATGCACACACCTAGAACATGCACCAGGCCCCTGCCACCTCTGGGGGAATGCACCCATGCAGATCTCATGATAGCCACCACTGTCACTGTGGCCAGCAACAGCATGTGTCCCAGTGGATAATGTGCCATCTGTCCACTGACTTACAGGCACAGGTGACTGCTGCTGAACCACCTCTTCTTTTTTTTCCCTCTTTCTTTCTACTTTATATTTTTTCTTCTATGTTTTCTTTTTCCCACTAATTCTTCCTTTTCATTTGTTTACTTTTTTCCCTCTTCTTGTTCTTCCTTAATTTTTATCCTTTTTTCCACATCCCCTTTTATTTCTTTCTCTTTTTTCTTTCTTCTCTGTCCCATCCAGCAGGAGGCAGACACTGTTTCCTCACTTGTTGTTGTTGTTATGTGCCATCAAGTCGGACCCAACTCATAGCGACCCCTCCTTGGGTTTCTGAGGTAGTATCACTACGGAAGTAGATTGCCCAACCTTCCTTCCTAGGAGTGGTTGGTTTCCTCATGAGTTAACCACACATATCACCTACTTCCCCACCCAACAGATGATTGTCCCACTTGTTCCAACACCATTGGATCAAATGACAGATAGTGGACAACATCTGCTCTTCATGACCAGCAAATAAATATCCAAGCCCACACTCCTACCAGTTACTCCAACTACCCAGACATAGGTGAGGAACACCCCAGTGCTGCCAAACTAGCAAAGTAGCACACATACTCTGATAACTCAGGTACAACAAAATAAAGCAAAACAAAAAATGAAGGTGAAACATGCCAACACATAAACCAAAACCAAACTCACTGCTATTGAGTAGATTTGACTCATAGCGACCCCTCCTTGGGTTTCTGAGGTGGTTTCTCACAATGCCACCAATATGTCTCACAGACAGCAGACAACTTTGAATCCAGCAAAGACACAGGGCAAGATGGCTCAAGCAAGTTACCAAAACAAATAAGCAGGAAACCTCCTTGAGAAAGAACAGTTAATAGAAATGTCTGGTAAAGAATTCAAAAGATATAGAGCCATCCAAGAGATCAAGGAAATCACAAACAAAATCAAGGAAAATACAGACAATATCTTAGAAGAATTCAGGAAAACAAAATAGGAGAAAAATGACAAAATAAATAGACAATTAGAAACAATACAGAAAGAACAATTAGAAATCCAGAAGATTAACTCTAAAATTTCAGAGATAGCTAACACATTGGAAAGACAAAAGAGTAGAAATGAAACAACAGAAGAATGAATCAACAAAGTAGAAGACAACCAACCCATTGACAATGAGGAAAAATCAGAAAAAAGAATGAAGAAATATGAAGAAAGCTTAATAGTTGTATGGGACACTACCAAGAAGAAAAATTTAAGTGCGAACGGAATTTCAGAACAGGAAGAGGCAACAAAAAATACAGAGAGAATTGTCAAAGATTTGCTAGCAGAATACTTCGCTAATATATCATGAAAGATGAAAAGATGTTCATCCAAGAATTTCAACAAACACCATATAGGATAGATTCCAAAATAAAATCAGCAAGACATATCATAAACAAATTTTCCAAAACCAAAGACCAAGAAAAATCTTGAAAGTGGCTCAGGAAAAGTGGAAAGTCACCTACAAAGGATAACCAATAAGACTAAGCTCTGATTTTTTCACAGAAACCATGCAGCCAAGAAGGCAATGTAATGACATATGTAAAACCCCAAAGAAAAAACATTGCCAATGAAGAATTATATATCCAGGAAAGCTGCCCTGCAAAAATTTCAGAGATTGATAACACATTAGGAAGAAAAAAGAGTAGAACTGAAACAACAGAAGAATGAATCAACAAAGTAGAAGACAACCCACTGACATATAAGTTAGGACATTTCCAGAAAAACAGAAATTAAGGGAATCTGTAATATCTAGACCACCCTTACAAGAAATGCTACAGCAAGTCTTTTAGACTCTTCTTAAGAGAACCAACAATTTTAGACAACAATCCAAGACTAAGACACATAAAGACATCACCAAGGAACTAACCCAGAAAAAATAATTCTCAAAAATAAAATAAACCTAAAAGACTGGAAATAGGTAACCAGAGATGTTAGTCTGTAAATGATGACAACTACAAAGCAAAAAGAGAAAATAAATACTGTAATTACAGAACTTCCAAATAGAGAGGCATTCAAGATGATATCAAGATAGAACAGACTTTTTCATTTATGAAGATAAGTACAAAGAACATTAATAAACCTTCTAAACAAATTAAGAAAGAAAATCATAAGGACTTAGTAAACACAAGATCAATAGCCAAGAAGATAATGAAAAGAAAATCTAGTAACAAAATGAATTCAGCACAGAAAAATATATGGAACAAAGAAATTATCAGCACCAAAATAAAAAACAGAAAACAATGACAGTAGTAAATTCAAACTTATCCAAAATTACACTAAATGCAAATGGATTAAATGAACCAGTCAAGAGAAAAAGAGTGGCAGAATGGATACAAAAACAGGACCCATCAATACGCTCCCTATAAGAGACTTACCATAGACATAAAGATAAAAATTAACTAAAAATTAAAGGATTAAAAAAAAAAAAACCTAACTATCATTGAGTTGATTCAACTCATAGCGACCCCTCCTTGGATTTCCAAGGCAGTATCTCTACAGAAGTAGATTGCCCAATCTTCCTTCCAAGGAAAAATTAAAGGATGGGGGGTGGGGAATAAACCAAATGGCAACCAAAAAGGAGAAGGAATGTCAGTATTAATTTCTGATAAAATAGTCTTCAGGCTAAAACCAGCATAAGAGAAAAGCAAGGGCATTATATAATGATAAAAGGGTCAATCTAGCAAGAGGATATAACTATAATAAATACCTATACACCCAATGAAAGAGCCCCCAGATACACAAATAAACATTAAAATAATTGAAAAGCGAAAAAGACAACTCCATAATAGTAGGAGACCTTAACACACCAATTTTGATCAAGGACAGAACAAACTAGCAAGAAATTCAACAAATAAAAAAATCAAAAATAAATGTTACGGTCAAACATCTTGACCTCATAGATATATGTACAGAAAACTCATGCAACAGAAACATAATACATATTCTTTTTCAGTGCACATAGAATATTCTCCAGAGCAGACCATATGTCAGACCACAAAGGAAGCCTCAATAAATTTAAAAACATCAAAATGATATAAATTATCTTCTGAGAGCCCAATACTATAAATTAGGAATCAGTAATAGGCAGATCAGGAGAGAAATACCACATACATGGAAACTAAATAACATCCTGTTTAAAAATTATTGGATAATAGAAGACGTAAGTGAAATTTTTTAAAATTCCTAAAATCAAATGAGAATATACCAAAACGATTGGGATACAACAAAAGAAGTACTCAGAGGAAAATTTATAGCAATAAAAACACACATAAAAAAAAAAAGAAGAAATCAAAATCAACACCCAAATACAACAACTCCAACAATTACAAAAAGAGCAGCAAAAAAAGCCTACAATGACAAGAAGAAAGGTAATAATGAAGATTATAGCAGAAATAAGTGATCTAGAAAACTGAAGAACAATAGCACAACTAGAAGTTGGTTCTCCAAAAAAGATTAACAGAACCGACAAACCACTGGTAAATTTAACAAAGAGAAGATGCAAATAACTTGAATAACATATAACATGGGCAATGCCACAACAGAACAAACAGATATAAAATGATAATAATGGAATACTAGGAAAACAGTACTCCCAATACATTTGAAAAAACCAGAAGAAATGGACAAATTTCTAGTAACACAGGACATACCTAACATAGCAGACTGAAGTAGAAAAATTTGAACAGACTAATCACAAAAGAAAAAAATTGACCAGACCATTTAAAAAAAAAAAAAAAAACCCTCCCCAAAACAACTACAAAAAGTCCTGGCCCACACAGCTTCATGGGTAAAGTCTACTAAATATTCAAAGAAGAACTGATACCAATTCTACTCAAACTATTCCAGAAAACAGAAAAGGATGGAATACTCCCAAATTCATTCTATGAAGCAAACATAATTGATTTCAAAGCCAGGCAAATGTACTTCTGAAAAAGAAAAGTATAGACTGATATCTCTAATAATCATAGATGAAAATGTTCTCAACAAAATCCTAGCCAACAGAATGCAACAACATTTTATATATATATATATATATATATATATACACACACACACACACACACACACACCATGACCAAGTGGGATTCATAACAGATATAGAAGAATCGTTCATTAGGAAAACAATCAATGTAATCTATTACATAAATACAAAATCAATCGATACTGAAAAGGCATTTGATAAAAGCTAACACACATTTCTCATAAACACTCCCAGCAAAATAGGAATAGAGGGAATTTCGTAACATAATTAAGAGCATAAACATAAAACCAATGGACAATCGTGATCCCCAATAGAGAGACTGAAAGCATTCCCCCTGTGAATGAGAATCAGACAAGGATACCTTCTGTCAACCACTGCTACTCAATGTTGTATTGTAAGTCCTCACCAGAGCAATATGTTATGAAGGGGAAATAAAAATCATCTACATTGGTAAAGAAATAAAATTATCCCTAATTGTAGATGATATGATCCTATACAGAGAAAATCCCAGAGACTCAGAAAGAAAACTACTAGAATAATTGAAAGATTCAGTAAAGTGGCAGGGTACAAGATCAACATACAAAAATCAAATTTATCTACACTAACAGAGAGAAATCTGAAAAGGAAATAAAGAAAACAGTATCATTTACCATTGTTGTTTTTGTTGTTATTTGCCATCGAGTCGGACCCAACTCATAGCGACCTCTCCTTGGGTTTCCAAGACAGTATCACTACGGAAGTAGCTTGCCCAACCTTCCTTCCGAGGAGTGGCTGGTAGGTTTGAACCGCCAGCCATCTGGTTAGCAGTCAAGTGCCTTAGGCACTATGCTACCAGAGCTCCTAGCTACCCCAAAATTAAAATATTTAGGAATAAACCTAATCAAAGATATAAAATATTTGTACAAAGAAAACTACAAAACACTATTGCAAGAAACCAAAAGAGACCTACATAAATGGAAGAACATACCATGCTCATGGATATGAGGACTTAACACTGTGAAAATGTCAATACAATCCAAAATGATTTATAGATATAATGCAATCCCTATCCAGATTCCATTAATATTTTTTAAAGAAATGAAAGAATTAATCACTATCTTTATTTGGAAAGGAAAGAGACCTTGCAGAAGCAAAGCATTATCAAAAAAGAACAATATAAGGAGCCTACACCTCCAATCTCAAAACCTACTATACAGCTATGGTAGTCAAAACAGTCTGGTACTGACACAATGACAGACATGTAGCCCAGTGGAATAGAATAGAGAACAAGGAAGTAAATCTCTCCACCTATGGACAGCTGATCTTTGGCAAAATGCCTAAATCTGCTAAATGGGAAGAGATAGTCTCTTTAACAAATGGTGCTTGCGAAACTGGTTATCTATTTGCAAAAAAATGAAAGAAGATCCATACCTCACACCATACACACAGAATAACTCAAGATGGATAAAAGACCTAAATATAAAACCTAAAATTATAAAGATCATCAAAGAAATATAGGGCAAACTTAGGGGCCCTTATTCATGACATAAATAGATTATAGACATACCCAAAATGCATAAACAGCAGAAGATAAACTAGGTAACTCAAAACTAAAGAAAGCAAACTCACTGCCATGGAGTTGAATCTGACTCATAGCCACTCCCTTTGGGTTTCTGAGGTGGTAAATCTTTATGGAAGTAGATTGCCCAGTCTTCCTTCTGCAGAGTGACTGGTAGGTTTGAACCCCTACTTCTGGTTAGCAGCCAAATGCTTTAAGCACTATGCCACCAGAGCTCTTTAAACTAGGTGACTAGGACCTCCTAAAAATTAAATATTTATGTGCATCAAAAGACTTCTCTAAAAGTGAAAACAGAATCCATAGATTGCAAAAAAATATTTGGAAATGAAATACGTGATGTGGGAGTTAAGTTTGTGTGTCAATTTGGCTGAGCCTGGTTGAGTCGCTGGGCAGCTGGATGTAGTATTCCCCATGATGAGACTGGTAATCCACTCCATGGTGGAATCTACTGTGAGCAGCTGAGTAGATGCCTTAGGGATGTGGTCTGTTTTCTATATACAAGGAGAAGCCTTGGTGAATGGTCTCTAGCTTATGGCATGCTTGAACCCTGCATGTAGCCATGTCACTGTTCAGCAGCCTGCCATGCTCTGCCAACCTTGGGACTTTCCATGGACTTGAATTTAATGGCCTGCCATTTGGTTTGGTAATACTGGGACTGTGCCTTTTTACTTGTCAACCTTGGGCTTGTCAGTTTCAGCAGCCAGCAGCTATCTGAGTGAAGAGATGCCTCTAGCTTCAGTGGGCCAGGAGCAAGAGGCAGAGCTGAAGCCCAAGGTTGAGGGGCTTTCACAGAGCCCCTAGAGCCTGGCACTTTGAACTCCAGACTTAAAGCCTCCAAAATTTTAAAAGAATAAACTGCTGTTTGTTAAAGCCATTCCATTTGTGGTATATTCTTTTCAGAGTGGCACTAGGTAACCAAAACAAGTAAGTGCCTCCGGTGCAGCATCCATTTGTTGAAACATCTTAATGGGTATTCCAGCTATTCCTGGAGCCTTGTTTTTTGCCAATTCCTTCAGTGCAGCTTTGACTTCTTCCTTCAATACCATTGGTTCTTGATCATATGGCATGTCCTAAAATGGATGAACATCGACCAATTTTTTTTGGTACAGTGACTGTGTATTCATTCCATCTTCTTTTGATGTTTCCTGCATCATTCAATATTTTGCCCATAGATGTTTCCTGCATCATTCAATATATTGCCCATAGAATCTTTCAATATTACAACTTGAGGCTTGAATTTTTTACTTCCATTCTTTCAGCTTGAGAAATGCTGAGCATGTTCTTCCCTTTTGGTTTTCTAACTCCAGGTCTTTTCACATTTCATTATATAATTGACTGTCTTCTCGAGCTGCTCTTTGAAATCTTCTGTTCGGCTCTCTTATTGTGTCGTTTCTTCCATTTTCTTTAGCTACTCTCCATTCAAGGACTTGTTTCAGAGTCTCTTCTGACATCCATTTTGGTCTTTACCTCCTTTCCTGTCTTTTTAATGACTTTTTGCTTTCTTCCTGGATGAAGTTCTTGATGTTATTCCACAATTCCTCTGGTTTTCACTAACTTGTGTTCAATGTCTCAAATCTATTCTTGATGGTCTGTTCCACAGTCAGCTCCTGGCCTTGTTTTGGCTGAAGATACTGAGCTTCTCCATTGCCTCTTTCCACAGATGTAGTCAATCTGATTCCTGTGTAGTCCATCTGGTGATGTCCACATGTACAGCCACCATTTGTGTTGTTAGAAAGAGATATTTCCAATTGATAAGTCATTGGTCTTACAAAATCCTATCATGTACTCTCCAGTGTTATTTCTCTCACTAAGGCCATATTTTCCAACTACTGGTGATTCTTCCTTATTTCCAACTTTTGCATTCCAATCACCAGTGATGATCAACACATCTTGATGGTATATTTGAGCAATTTCAGACTGCAGAAGTTAGTGAAAATCTTCAATTTCCTCATCTTTGGCTTTGGTGGTTGGTGTGTAATTAGGAATAATAGTAGTATTAACTGATCTTCCTTGTAGGCATATGGACGCTATCCTATCACTGACAGCATTATACTTTAGGATAGATCTTGAAACATTCTTTGTGACAGTGAATGTCATACCATTCCTTTTCAATTTGTCATTCCCAGCATAGTAGATCATATGGTTGTCTGATTCAAAAATGCCCAAAACCAGTCCATTTCAGCTCACTATGCCTAGAATATAGATTTTTATGTGTTCTATTTCATTTTTGACAACTTCCAATTTTCTTAGATTCATTCTTCATACATTCCATGTTTTGATTGTTAATGGATGTTTGCAGCTGTAATAATAGCAAAGTTCAGTAAGACAGAAAACAACAAATTGTTGGTGAAAAGAGATTAGAACTCTCATACACAGCTGGTGGGACTGTAAAATGGTATAACCACTGTGGATAATGGTTTGGTGCTTCTTAAAATGTTGGAAATAGAAATACCATTTGATCCAGATATTGTACTACAAGGCATATATCCTAATGAAGTGAGAACTGGCACATGAATAAATATACACACAGAACTGTTCACAATAGCAAAGAGATGGAAACAACCTGTGATAGTTAGAGTTGTATGTCAACTTGACTAGACCATGATTCTGAATGGTTTAAGTAGTTGTGATGTGGTTGTTCCCATGATGAGATCTGATGTATATGCTTTAAGCAGTCAATCAACTGAAAGGGAGTTTCATCAGGGGTGTGGCCTGCTTCCAATATATAAACGGACATCCTGGGAAAATCTGGGAACCTTCTGTAGATCTGGATCCTGTTGTGCTGCCTGCAACTGTCCTGTGAGCCTGCTGATCTTGGATTCATCATCTGCCAAAGTCAGCAACCTGTTATACTGCCTGCCAATTTTGAGACTTGCCAGCCTCTATAAGTCTGAGCCATTTTTCTAAGATAAATTTCTCTCTCTCTCTCTCTCTATATATATATATATATATACACACACACACACACACATATACACACACACGCACGCACACATATATATATACACACATATATAAGCTTTACTGGTTTTGCTTCTCTAGAGAACCCAGCATAAGACACAACCTAAGTGCCCATCAGCAGATGAATGGATAAATAAAGTAAGGTACATACACACAATGGAATACTATGCAACTTTAAGAATAATGAATAATCTATGAAACACCTCATATTGTGAATGAACCTGGAGGATATTACGCTGAGAGAAATAAGTCAATCACAATAGGAAAATTACTGTAGGTGTTCACTATTATAAAGTCTGGGAAACGTTTACACACAGAACAAAACATTCTTTGATGGTTACTAGAGATGGGAAGGGAGGAGAAGGAAAATTACTAACTAGATAATTGACACATATTAATTTGGGTGAAGGGAAAGGCAATATACAATAAAGGGAAAATCAGCATAATATAACTAAGGCAAAGGAAAACATGGAGAGGTACACGGAAGGAACAGATACAAAGAGAAATTCTATTACATATACAATCCTGCAACATCAGAAATAAACAATAATCTACAAGTGTATACATAGGCAGACAAGCAAGCTGAAAAGGCATGGATAGGGGAATTGGGACTACACTTGCAATTATATATAGATTTGGCAGAGGCTATTTCTATATATGTATTTGTATGTGCTATAAATATATCCATGTATTTAGTAGAGCAATCAGGAGAAAAAGTTTTGAAAATTTCTTAGCCATAACCAAACACCTTGAGGTAACCAGTTACTGGGCTTGGTGGCTTGTGACCACAGTCTCTGGAGACAGCTAAGTCAATTGGCATAAAATACTTCACAAAGACAATGTTTTACACCTTACTGTGGTGAGTAGTGACTGTGGTCTTAAAAACTAGTAAGAGGCCATCTGACATGAAATTATTGGTCTCTCTTCTTCTGAAGCCAAGAAGAGGGAAGAAAATAAAAAACACATGAAAACAAATGGTCCAAAGGACTAATGGACTACATGAGCTTCAGCCTCCTTGACTCTGAGACCAGAAGAACTAGATGGTTACTGAGTGCTCTGAAAGGTATCACAATGGAAAGTTTTGGATTGAGTGAGAGAAAAATATGGAACAGAACTCAAAATGATTAAAAAAAAAAAAAGATCAGGCTTATTGGTCTGATAGACTGGTAGAACCCCAGATACTGTGGCCTTTAGTCACCCTTCAAGCCTAGAATTGAACACATCCCCATGTGTCAACTTTCAGCCAAACAGCAGACAGTCCTACAAAGTGAACAATAACACCAGGGAGGTAAACACTCCTTAGAACAATCAAACACGGGAGATGGAAAGGGCAGCCTTTGCCCAGTGATAAAGATCAGAAGGCAGGAAGGGATAGAAAAGAAGGATGAATGGAAACAGCAAACACAAGGAGACAGTGGGAAGAGTGCTGTTACATTGTAGGGATTGCAATCAATATCAAAAAACACAATGTGTATGAATTGTTGAATGGAAAACCAATTTTCTCTGCAAGCTTTCACCCAAATCATTATAAAAAGTTAACAATAAATAAACAGTCAATCAATGGGTACATATATATGTGCACACAGAACAGCACTGAGATATATTCTGCTTTATATCCTGCTGTTCTGCTTAATGTAGTATCATGGATGACTGTCTCATATTTAGATATTCTTCAGAAATATCATTTTTAACACTTATAGTTTCTATCATTCATCTAGAGGAACACTGGTGGTACAGTGGTTAAGCACTTGGTTGCTAATCAAAAGTCAATGGTTTAAACCTACTAGCCACTCTGCAAGAAAAAGATTTGACAGTCTTTATCCTTCCATAAAGATTAAAGACTTGGAAACCTCTGTTCTACAGGGTCACCCCTTGGAAGGAAGATGGGCAATCTACTTCTGCAGTGATACTGCCTCGGAAACCCAAGGAGGGGTCGCTATGAGTTGGGTCTGACTCAACGGCACATAACAACAACAACAACAACAGGGTCACTATGAGTCGGAATCAACTCCACAGCAACAGATTTGGTTTATCATTCATTTTTAAGTGTACTGTAATATGTTTAACCTTCCTATTGCTGAATATTCGGGATAAATCTAATTTGGGATTTAACGTCATATCATTATGTTGTCCACACATATGTTGTTGTTATGTGCCATCGAGTCAGACCCGACTCATAGTGACACCTCTTCGGGTTTCGGAGACAGTATCTCTATGGAAGTAGATTGCCCAACCTTCCTTCTGAGGAGTGGCTGGTGGGTTTGAACCACAGCCTTCTGGTTAGCAGTCAAGTGGCTTAGGCACTATAGTACCAGAGCTCCTGTCCATACACATATCTACGCTTAATTTCTATTTCCTAAGAGAAGACCTTACTATACCTGTTTTTTTCAACTGAAAGGATTAACACTAACCACTTTCAGAGATGACTTCAAAGTCTTCGGAGAATGGATAATTGACTGTATCATAAATACATGAAAATTGCCCAAGGCCTGATGTACAACTTGAAAAGCTGTCTAATTTTCTTACCCATTTTACTATAGGTTAATACACTGTGTTATACTACATGATGTTTTATTTCTAGAATGTAACTGTACTATTCTCTGTATGTTTTGGAGACCCTGGGTGGTGCAAGTGGTTTGCAATCCAGTACTAACACAAAGGTTGGCTTTCAAGCTCAACCAGTGACACCACTGAAGAAAGGCCTAGTGATCTACGTCCATAAAGATTACAGTCAAGAAAAACCGATTGAGCTCATTTCTACCTTGTAACACATGGGGTCTCCAGGAGTCAGAAGTGACTTGATGGTGACAAGTTTAGTTTCCCAAAGTGAGACTGTTTGCTATAATAGCAACTATTACTGACCACAAGTTTAACACATAGGTCTGAATTGTATCTGTTTTGCATTGCATTGTAGGAAAATAGTGGTGAACAACAATGACTTCACTATCATTTGAAGTTAGAACTCTCAATCTGACACTACTATATGAACACGGAATACTATTTCCTCTCTCTGTATCTCGGATCCTAATCTGTAAGTTGAGGATAATTATAGTTGATGAGAGAATTAAAAGAAAATTCATAGAGTGCTTAGGGCTAGAACATGGCACATAGGAAACGTTCAATTAATATTAGCTACTTTTATTACTATTTATTAGAGGTCACAGGTTAACCACAATTTACGCATAGATATAATGCATAATAATTACATACACGTAATTCAAACCTTTACTCAAGCCATTATTTGTTCCCTGATTTCAGACTGTTAGTTTTAAACCTAACATTAACTATATTCTAGTATGTAAATACACACACATTCACACATCTATGAATAATTATAATAATAATAAATAAATGGAAAATTGAAAAAATAACTCTTCACTCTTATCAGTGTGTGTCCTACATCCTGTTCTTTCACAGCACATTAAGTACTGATTGAGAGAAAGTAGTTTTGAAAAATTAAAACATATGCTGAATACAAAGTAGTTATATTTATTTTAAAATATAAAGATCCCTCTTGTTATTTACAGTGCATGCACACACACATACACACACTTTTCACTGAAGTTTAATGTGGATCATGGAGTAAATCTGTGAAATCAAGAACCACATAACAGCACGGAGTGAACACCAACAACCAGTTTTTCTGTCATCTAACTTCACGTTGAGGCCTCATTACCAGGGCCAACACTTGCTGGAGTGGAATTTGGAGCTCTTCCCCCACATTTACACAGAGACTTATCTTTGGCCTCCCACATAAACCTGGATAGGATGACCACATTTTTGCAGAAATCTTCACCATGAATAACAGTAAATTTTATTTCGTTCTGCCACAGTGAAGGTAACAGATGACCAGCAAGGGGGAGGAGGAGGGGCTGCCCAAGGATAAGGTAATGGGTCTGAAAGGCTGTTTAGAAGTCAGGACAAATGCCAGAGTACCCAAATTCCTAAGCTTCTGCCTCCATCCAGCCCACAGGAAAAAGTGAGACACAAGTGAATGTGATTATGGTGCCTGAGCTCAGAGGTGAGCATTGTTGGTTCTGGCAATGCCTGTTTCTATTGTTAGAACACCACCAACACATTCCTGGCACCTCCATAAAAGAACATGACAACTCTAACACACAAGATTAATGTTCCTTCTTGCATGAAGAGATGTTATAAATAAAGCTGCAGCTTTTTATATAATATCAAGTAGTACATTATCCAATAGAAAGCAGATGAAGAAAACCAAAGAAAGCTTAGTTTTCCAAAGAGGGGAAAATTTCGTGTCGCTGATCTATTTTAAACACATTTCAAAATACAATAGGAAAGGTCCACACACCATGAGGATATAGGAAGCCTATATAGTCCAATATACAAATTTTGCATGTACAAATACAGATGCATAGATATATATATAGAGAGAGAGATGTATATAATAATAATAAATATACTGAGAAGTGACAAACAGCTCTTGGCTTTTGCTATAGGGAAAAGAATAAATAATACTGGGGTGGTAATTTTAGGCTAAAGACCAGTCTTGCTCTAAATCCTTCATTTGCAAGAGCAGAATCATTTTCTCCCAGAAGTCAATGGAAGCCCCAGTCCCTCCTTCCTACCTGTGCTGGTGTTGGTGTTGGGGCTGGCCAGCAGTGGCCCTGAGCCCTGAGCTGGAGGCAGGGGCTGCCCGTCACTCAGCTGCTTGACTCGCTTGCGGTGGGACTTGCCATTGTAGTGGACCTGGGCCTGAGCTTCAGAGTTCAGCTGGATGTTGCACACCTCACAGAAGGAGAACAGAATTTTCTTCCTCTCTTTATTCAGCTGGTCCTCAAAACTGTCGTTCTGTACCCCCTTTTCTTCAAAACCCTGGAGAAAAGTTGCCATATTCATAATTCCATCTTCAAGGTGGTTGTCAGGGCTTAAGGGGTACGTCATACCTAGAAAACAAAAATAGTAAAACTGCTTGTGAAATTATATGTGCCTTGTTGCTTGCCAGTATGATTACCATTAATTTTCATGATATGGTTTAAACTATAAATTCTCCTAGCTTCGCAGTGGTCACTCCTGAAAAAATTCATCAAGAAGTGAACAAATACGGTCTTTGAACATGCTGTTCCCTCTGTCTAGAGTACATTCTACTCTCCCCTCCCCACTTCTCTCATTACGTCATAGCTCCTTGGCCCTTTTAACTTCTGCCTCATCATAGATTTCTTCCTGAAGAATCATGCTTTCCAAGGAACCTTCTGACCTGGAAATCCCAGTCACATGCTTGCATAGTGCTGTGTGACCTCCCTTCGCTACCACTTATTGGGGTGTACATTTCAAATGTATCTGAGCAATTGTTTAATTTGTGTTTGTCTCCCCACTAGAGTACAAATGACCTTGTCTCTGGATATTCCTTAGGCTGAGAAATGCACCTTTCACACACTAGTCATTCAAACTCCTGTAGAAGAAAGGAAAGAAGGAAGGAAAGGAGGAAAGGAGGAAGGGAGGGAGGGAAAAAACAGGAAGGAAGCAAAGGAAAAAAGGAAAGAAAAGATAAATGATGCTATGAACCCAGAACCATGAAAATGTGTATATGTATGCACATAAGTATATACAATACACACACACTTGCACAAATGCAAACATATGCCCTAACCTGGAAAGGAAGTGAATAACAAAGGGCAAAACATAGCATGTCTGTAACTTACATTGAATTGTGTTCCAAAAGCCTTGTTACAAGTCAGCTGATGGGAATTTGAACATATTTTCTTATGGAAGTAGTGAGACAAATGGTTTTTAGATTTCCAGATTAACCCATAAATATCAATTTAATTTCTGATGAAGTTGAAACACAGAACATCTGCAATACAAAATAACAGAAATACAATTTCTATAGTAAACCAGTAATTGAAAAAGAGTAAAACAGAATAAGGTATAACTTTGTTTTCTTCAAAACAAAGCTGATTTTTAAAAGCTTACTTAAAGGGCATAGTGATGGATTTTAACCTAAGTGAAGATTTAAAACGGGACTTCAGTTCTCAAGAACTTTGGATGATAAAGATTGCCTTGGCTTTTTATTTTGTTCAGTTCCACTTTAAAATATATTTTTTTCTTTTTATTTAATATCAGTATTGCCAACATTTTCATACTTATCAATGTGATTATGATATAGTTTTGGTTCTCAACTAGAATAAAGAGAAAAGACACTCACATACAGGAAAGGAGAGTATAATACTCAGAGAATGACTGGGCAAAAATTAAGGGAAAAGGAACATACATGAGAAAGAATTGGCTGAGGTAGAATAGTACTATGCCATGAGGGATAAAGAATTCAGATAAACGGACGATCACAGCTTGTGACGGATTTCTTCCTACAGGAAAAACTCAGGAGGGTTAAAGGATATTGGCTCATAATGCCGTGTACCCCAGCCTTTGAGCAGTTCTATTGATCCATGTTGGCTTGGAGGTCTATGGAAAGGAAGGAGCACCCAGAGACTGGTTGATGTTCGAGGTGTTCAAGAGTCAAAGGTTTATAACACAGAAAGTGAGCTGTAAAGCCATAAAGAATGTATAGTATTTCAAGATCTCCTTTTTTGAGGCCATACATTCTTTTACAAAGTACCATATTTGCCATTTACCACAAACTAAATATAACCTTCAGAGGGTGATTAAAATATTTCTCATTTTGATAGGCAAAATCTATCTGTCTTGTGCTATACTTTACTCTGATCCCACCATTGTAAGGGATTCTGTTGCATGACATTTTCCAAATGAATCCTTTCTTTATGCTCTTTCTTAAAATACATCACAAGAGTTAACTGAACCTATTGATAAGTAAATTTATAATGAATTAAGTTTATAATGAATTCATCACTAATATATTGTGTCCTGCTTACGCAACTAACTCATTATAAAACATAAAGAAAACGAAAAATGTTTAACCTTGAAAAACCAGGTCAGGCACCATCTCACTGAATCATTGAAATCTAAGTGTTATATTTCAACTCAAACCACCAAGATCCTTGACATGGCTAAGGACTGATGACACTTTTGAAAATGTTATCTCTTTGCAGGTTGCTGGCCTTGCCCATGCTGCCAGTTAACACATGGTATTTCACAGATGAGGAATCCTGGGGGCATAGTGATTAAGTGCTGGGCTGCTAACTGAAAGGTCGGTGCTTTGAACCCACCAGCTACTCCACAGAAGGAAGATGTGGCAGTTTGCTTCCACAAAGATTACAGCCTTGGTAACATAATGGAGCAGTTCTACCGTCTCCTGTAGGTTACAATGACTTGGAATCAATTCAACAGTAATGAGTTTGCTTTGTATTTCACAGAAACAGACCATACTTCATAATGTTCCATGTTAAGTTTTCAAATCTAAAAATAGGACTTTGGACTCCTTCTTGTATTATCTCCCTTGGGTTGTATTATCTCATAACAGAGTAAGCTTGCTTACCTGCACTTTTCTGTCACTTGTCATAGAAATACTTGTACTTTAGATTTATTTAAATATACATATTTTAATTAGGAAGAAAGCACCCTTTAAAATGAAATGAATGGCAATACTAGGTTTCTCCTGTGACCTCTAAAGACAAAAGCCTCCTTCATAATTTTTCATCCTTGTTTTACCTTCTCCTAGAGTTATACCCAGTCAATCCTCAGAAGGAAGATGGGACAATCTATTTCCATAGTGATACTGCCTTGGAAACCCAAGGAGGGGTCACTATGAGTCGGGTCCAACTCGATGGCACATAACAACAACAACAGAGTTACTCTCAAAGAGCTTTGGTGGTGATAATGGTTAAACGCATTTGGCTGTGAACCCGAAAGTTGGTGGTTCAAACTCACCAGCTGCTCTGTGGAAGAAAGATGAATCAGTTTACTTCAGTGAAGATTTACAGCCTTGGAAAGCCAGTGGGGCCACCATGAGTTGGAACTGACCTGATGGCAGATAGTTTAGCTTGATTTGAGAGTTAGTCTCACTTGAAGATGATCCACCAAAGCTTCCACTTCATGGGCCATACTGTAGAGGGCAGGCTATTAGGGGTATGTGAGATTTTTCTATTAAATATTAACTTATTAGTCCTAGTTCTGGCTTCACCACATTTCCTCACCTCTCAGGGGGAAATAAGTTCTCCTTTTGTTAACAGCCACTTATAACCAGAATATATTTTGTTCCAATGGTCTTGGGAAAAGGACCTAGAGGTGGTAGGAAGGCAAGATAAGAGTCTCAACATCCACTTTTGGCATGAGATTATATACTTTCTAGGTTTATAACGTGTGGAGGAAGAACATTTCTCAAGCTGAAAGAACTGAAGAAAAAATTCAAGCCTCAAGTTGCAATACTGAAAGATTCTATGGGCAAAATACTGAATGATGAAGGAAAAATAAAAAAAGATGGAAGTAATACACAGAGTCACTGTACCAAAAAAGAATTGGTTGATGTTTATCCATTTCTGGAGCTGGCATATGATAAGAACCAATGGTATTGAAGGAAGAAGTCAAAGTTGCACTGAAGGAATTGGCAGGAATTTATGGAATACCCATTGCACTGGAGGCACTTATTCATCTACACCAAGAAATGTGGAAGACAAGCTACCTGGTCAACTGACTGGAAGAGATCCATATTTGTACCCATTCCAAAGAAAGGTGAGCCCACAGAATGTGGAAATTATCAAACAATATCATTAATATCACATGCAAGTAAAATTTTCCTGAAGATAATTCAAAAATGGCTGCAGTAGTATATTGACAGAACTTCCAGAAATGCAAGCTGGATTTAGATGACACGGAACAAGGGATGTCATTGCTGATGTCAATGGGTCTTGGCTGAAAGCAAAGAATACCAGAAAGATGTTT